>NC_132911.1:103383128-103692768 GCF_047675955.1 Chlorocebus sabaeus
ACGTGCAGGTTTGCTACATATGTATACTTGTGCCATGTTGGTGTGCTGCACCCATCAACTCGTCATTTACATCAGGTATAACTCCCAATGCAATCCCTCCCCCCTCCCCCCTCCCCATGATAGGCCCCGGTGTGTGATGTTCCCCTTCCCGAGTCCAAGTGATCTCATTGTTCAGTTCCCGCCTATGAGTGAGAACATGCGGTGTTTGGTTTTCTGTTCTTGTGATAGTTTGCTGAGAATGATGGTTTCCAGCTGCATCCATGTCCCTACAAAGGACACAAACTCATCCTTTTTTTATGGCTGCATAGTATTCCATGGTGTATATGTGCCACATTTTCTTAATCCAATCTGTCACTGATGGACATTTGGGTTGATTCCAAGTCTTTGCTATTGTGAATAGTGCTGCAATAAACATACGTGTGCATGTGTCTTTATAGCAGCATGATTTATAATCCTTTGGGTATATACCTAGTAATGGGATGGCTGGGTCATATGGTACATCTAGTTCTAGATCCTTGAGGAATCGCCATACTGTTTTCCATAATGGTTGAACTAGTTTACAATCCCACCAACAGTGTAAAAGTGTTCCTATTTCTCCACATCCTCTCCAGCACCTGTTGTTTCCTGACTTTTTAATGATTGCCATTCTAACTGGTGTGAGATGGTATCTCATTGTGGTTTTGATTTGCATTTCTCTGATGGCCAGTGATGATGAGCATTTTTTCATGTGTCTGTTGGCTGTATGAATGTCTTCTTTTGAGAAATGTCTGTTCATATCCTTTGCCCACTTTTTGATGGGGTTGTTTGTTTTTTTCTTGTAAATTTGTTTGAGTTCTTTGTAGGTTCTGGATATTAGCCCTTTGTCAGATGAGTAGATTGCAAAAATTTTCTCCCATTCTGTAGGTTGCCTGTTCACTCTGATGGCAGTTTCTTTTGCTGTGCAGAAGCTCTTTAGTTTAATGAGATCCCATTTATCAATTTTGGCTTTTGCTGCCGTTGCTTTTGGTGTTTTAGACATGAAGTCTTTGCCCATGCCTATGTCCTGAATGGTACTACCTAGGTTTTCCTCTAGGATTTTTATGGTATTAGGTCTAACATTTAAGTCTCTAATCCATCTTGAATTAATTTTCGTATAAGGAGTAAGGAAAGGATCCAGTTTCAGCTTTCCACTTATGGCTAGCCAATTTTCCCAGCACCATTTATTAAATAGGGAATCCTTTCCCCATTTCTTGTTTCTCTCAGGTTTGTCAAAGATCAGATGGCTGTAGATGTGTGGTATTATTTCTGAGGCCTCTGTTCTGTTCCATTGGTCTATATCTCTGTTTTGGTACCAGTACCATGCTGTTTTGGTTACTGTAGCCTTGTAGTATAGTTTGAAGTCAGGTAGCGTGATGCCTCCAGCTTTGTTCTTTTGACTTAGGATTGTCTTGGAGATGCGGGCTCTTTTTTGGTTCCATATGAACTTTAAAGCAGTTTTTTCCAATTCTGTGAAGAAGCTCATTGGTAGCTTGATGGGGATGGCATTGAATCTATAAATTACCTTGGGCAGTATGGCCATTTTCACGATATTGATTCTTCCTATCCATGAGCATGGTATGTTCTTCCATTTGTTTGTGTCCTCTTTGATTTCACTGAGCAGTGGTTTGTAGTTCTCCTTGAAGAGGTCCTTTACATCCCTTGTAAGTTGAATTCCTAGGTATTTTATTCTCTTTGAAGCAATTGTGAATGGAAGTTCATTCCTGATTTGGCTCTCTGTTTGACTGTCACTGGTGTATAAGAATGCTTGTGATTTTTTCACATTAATTTTGTATCCTGAGACTTTGCTGAAGTTGCTGATCAGCTTAAGGAGATTTTGGGCTGAGACAATGGGGTTTTCTAAATATACAATCATGTCGTCTGCAAACAGGGACAATTTGACTTCTTCTTTTCCTAACTGAATCCCCTTGATTTCTTTCTCTTGCCTGATTGCCCTAGCCAGAACTTCCAACACTATGTTGAATAGGAGTGGTGAGAGAGGGCATCCCTGTCTTGTGCCAGTTTTCAAAGGGAATTTTTCCAGTTTTTGCCCATTCAGTATGATATTGGCTGTGGGTTTGTCATAAATAGCTCTTATTATTTTGAGGTACGTTCCATCAATACCGAATTTATTGAGCGTTTTTAGCATGAAGGGCTGTTGAATTTTGTCAAAAGCCTTTTCTGCATCTATTGAGATAATGATGTGGTTCTTGTCTTTGGTTCTGTTTATATGCTGGATTATGTTTATTGATTTGCGAATGTTGAACCAGCCTTGCATCCCAGGGATGAAGCCCACTTGATCATGGTGGATAAGCTTTTTGATGTGTTGCTGAATCCGGTTTGCCAGTATTTTATTGAGGATTTTTGCATCGATGTTCATCAGGGATATTGGTCTAAAATTCTCTTTTTTTGTTGTGTCTCTGCCAGGCTTTGGTATCAGGATGATGTTGGCCTCATAAAATGAGTTAGGGAGGATTCCCTCTTTTTCTATTGATTGGAATAGTTTCAGAAGGAATGGTACCAGCTCCTCCTTGTACCTCTGGTAGAATTCAGCTGTGAATCCATCTGGTCCTGGACTTTTTTTGGTTGGTAGGCTATTAATTATTGCCTCAATTTCAGAGCCTGCTATTGGTCTATTCAGGGATTCACCTTCTTCCTGGTTTAGTCTTGGAAGAGTGTAAGTGTCCAGGAAATTATCCATTTCTTCTAGATTTTCCAGTTTATTTGCGTAGAGGTGTTTATAGTATTCTCTGATGGTAGTTTGTATTTCTGTGGGGTCGGTGGTGATATCCCCTTTATCATTTTTAATTGCGTCGGTTTGATTCTTCTCTCTTTTCTTCTTTATTAGTCTTGCTAGTGGTCTGTCAATTTTGTTGATCTTTTCAAAAAACCAACTCCTGGATTCATTGATTTTTTGGAGGGTTTTTTGTGTCTCTATCTCCTTCAGTTCTGCTCTGATCTTAGTTATTTCTTGCCTTCTGCTAGCTTTCGAATGTGTTTGCTCTTGCTTCTCTAGTTCTTTTAATTGCGATGTTAGAGTGTCAATTTTAGATCTTTCCTGCTTTCTCTTGTGGGCATTTAGTGCTATAAATTTCCCTCTACACACTGCTTTAAATGTGTCCCAGAGATTCTGGTATGTTGTATCTTTGTTCTCATTGGTTTCAAAGAACATCTTTATTTCTGCCTTCATTTCGTTATGTACCCAGTAGTCATTCAGGAGCAGGTTGTTCAGTTTCCATGTAGTTGAGCGGTTTTGATTGAGTTTCTTAGTCCTGAGTTCTAATTTGATTGCACTGTGGTCTGAGAGACAGTTTGTTATAATTTCTGTTCTTGTACATTTGCTGAGGAGTGCTTTACTTCCAATTACGTGGTCAATTTTGGAGTAAGTACGATGTGGTGCTGAGAAGAATGTATATTCTGTTGATTTGGGGTGGAGAGTTCTATAGATGTCTATTAGGTCTGCTTGCTGCAGAGATGAGTTCAATTCCTGGATATCCTTGTTAACTTTCTGTCTCGTTGATCTGTCTAATGTTGACAGTGGAGTGTTGAAGTCTCCCATTATTATTGTATGGGAGTCTAAGTCTCTTTGTAAGTCTCTAAGGACTTGCTTTATGAATCTGGGTGCTCCTGTATTGGGTGCGTATATATTTAGGATAGTTAGCTCTTCCTGTTGAATTGATCCCTTTACCATTATGTAATGGCCTTCTTTGTCTCTTTTGATCTTTGATGGTTTAAAGTCTGTTTTATCAGAGACTAGTATTGCAACCCCCGCTTTTTTGTGTTCTCCATTTGCTTGGTAAATCTTCCTCCATCCCTTTATTTTGAGCCTATGTATGTCTCTGCGTGTGAGATGGGTCTCCTGAATACAGCAGACTGATGGGTCTTGACTCTTTATCCAGTTTGCCAGTCTGTGTCTTTTAATTGGAGCATTTAGTCCATTTACATTTAAGGTTAAGATTGTTATGTGTGAACTTGATCCTGCCATTATGATATTAACTGGTTATTTTGCTCGTTAGTTGATGCAGTTTCTTCCTAGCCTTGATGGTCTTTACATTTTGGCATGTTTTTGCAATGGCTGGTACCGGTTGTTCCTTTCCATGTTTAGTGCTTCCTTCAGGGTCTCTTGTAAGGCAGGCCTAGTGGTGACAAAATCTCTAAGCATTTGCTTATCTGTAAAGGATTTTATTTCTCCTTCACTTATGAAACTTAGTTTGGCTGGATATAAAATTCTGGGTTTAAAATTCTTTTCTTTAAGAATGTTGAATATTGGCCCCCACTCTCTTCTGGCTTGAAGAGTTTCTGCCGAGAGATCTGCTGTTAGTCTGATGGGCTTCCCTTTGTGGGTAACCCGACCTTTCTCTCTGGCTGCCCTTAAGATTTTTTCCTTCATTTCAACTTTGGTGAATCTGGCAATTATGTGTCTTGGAGTTGCTCTTCTCGAGGAGTATCTTTGTGGCGTTCTCTGTATTTCCTGGATTTGAATGTTGGCCTGCCCTACTAGGTTGGGGAAGTTCTCCTGGATGATATCCTGAAGAGTGTTTTCCAACTTGGTTCCATTTTCCCCCTCACTTTCAGGCACCCCAATCAGACGTAGATTTGGTCTTTTTACATAATCCCATACTTCTTGCAGGCTTTGTTCATTTCTTTTTCTTCTTTTTTCTTTTGGTTTCTCTTCTCGCTTCATTTCATTCATTTGATCCTCCATCGCTGACATTCTTTCTTCCAGTTGATCGAGTCGGTTACTGAAGCTTGTGCATTTGTCACGTATTTCTCGTGCCATGGTTTTCGTCTCTTTCATTTTGTTTGTGAGCTTCTCTGCATTAATTACTCTAGCCATCAATTCTTCCACTTTTTTTTCAAGATTTTTAGTTTCTTTGCGCTGGGTACGTAATTCCTCCTTTAGCTCTGAGAAATTTGATGGACTGAAGCCTTCTTCTCTCATCTCGTCGAAGTCATTCTCCGTCCAGCTTTGATCCGTTGCTGGCGATGAGCTGCGCTCCTTTGCCGGGGGAGATGCGCTCTTATTTTTTGAATTTCCAGCTTTTCTGCCCTGCTTTTTCCCCATCTTTGTGGTTTTATCTGCCTCTGGTCTTTGATGATGGTGATGTACTGATGGGGTTTTGGTGTAGGTGTCCTTCCTGTTTGATAGCTTTCCTTCTAACAGTCAGGATCCTCAGCTGTAGGTTGTAGCTGTAGGAGATTGCTTGAGGTCCACTCCAGACCCTGTTTGCCTGGGTATCAGCAGCAGAGGCTGCAGAAGATAGAATATTTCTGAACAGCGAGTGTACCTGTCTGATTCTTGCTTTGGAAGCTTCCTCTCAGGGGTGTACTCCACCCTGTGAGGTGTGGGGTGTCAGACTGCCCCTAATGGGGGATGTCTCCCAGTTAGGCTACTCAGGGGTCAGGGACCCACTTGAGCAGGGAGTCTGTCCCTTCTCAGATCTCAACCTCCGTGTTGGGAGATCCACTGCTCTCTTCAAAGCTGTCAGACAGAGTCGTTTGCGTCTGCAGAGCTGCTGCGTTTGTTATTGTTTACTGTGCCCTGTCCCCAGAGGTGGAGTCTACAGAGTCAGGCAGGTTTCCTTGAGCTGCTGTGAGCTCCACCCAGTTCGAGCTTCCCAGCAGCTTTGTTTACCTACTTAAGCCTCAGCAATGGCGGGCGCCCCTCCCCCAGCCTCGCTGCTGCCTTGCCGGTAGATCACAGACTGCTGTGCTAGCAATGAGGGAGGCTCCGTGGGCGTGGGACCCTCCCGGCCAGGTGTGGGATATGATCTCCTGGTGTGCCGGTTTGCTTAAAGCGCAGTATTGGGGTGGGAGTTACCCGATTTTCCAGGTGTTGTGTGTCTCAGTTCCCCTGGCTAGGAAAAGGGATTCCCTTCCCCCTTGCGCTTTCCAGGTGAGGCAATGCCTCGCCCTGCTTCAGCTCTCGCTGGTCGGGCTGCAGCAGCTGACCAGCACCGATCGTCTGGCACTCCCCAGTGAGATGAACCCAGTACCTCAGTTGAAAATGCAGAAATCACCGGTCTTCTGTGTCGCTCGCACTGGGAGTTGGAGACTGGAGCTGTTCCTATTCGGCCATCTTGCTCCGCCCCCCTATTTAAATATATTTTTTTAACCAATCAAATTAAGGAGTTTTTAAAATAATAAGCAGCTTTGGGAGGCTGAGACAGGAGGATTGCTTGAGGCCAGGAGTTTGGACCAAGTTGGGCTACACTATGAGACCTCATTTCTACAAAAAATGTAAAAATAAGCCAGGAATGGTGGTACATGCCTGTAATCCTAGCTCCTCAGAAATGGGAGGATTGCTTGAGCTACCACTGAGGGGTTGTAGGTTGCAGTGAGCTATGATCACACCACTGCATTCCAGCCTGGGCAACAGAACAAGATTCCATCTTTAGAAATAGTAATAATAGTAATAAGCAATACCCAGTTACCCAGTACTTTGGGAGACTTTTTTTTATTGCTGATAGTAATGTAACTGAGTGCAGCCTTTTTGGATAGGTGTTGGACAATAGTAACTTTTAACTTTTTCAAACCATTTGCCTAATAATTCCTTTTTTTTTTTTTTTTTTTTTTTTTTTTGAGATGGAGTCTCCCTCTGTCGCTTAGGCTGGAGTGCTGTGGTGGGATCTCGGCTCACCGCATGCTCCGCCTCCTGGGTTCACACCATTCTTCTGCCTTAGCCTCCCAAGTAGCTGGAATTACAGGCGCCCGCCACCACGCCCGGCTAATTTTTTGTATTTTTAATAGAGACGGAGTTTCACTGTGTTAGCCAGGATGGTCTTGATCTCCTGACCTCGTGATCCACCTGCCTCGGCCTCCCAACGTGCTGGGATTACAGGTGTGAGCCACTGCACCCAGCCTCCACTTAAAAAAAAATTTTTTTTTGTTGTTTTTGTCTTTGAAATAGGGTCTCACTCTGTCACCCAAGCTGGAGTGCCATGGCATGATCATAGTTCACTGCAACCTCCACCTCCCAGGCTCAAGCCGTCAGCTTCCTAAGTAGCTGGGACCATAGGGGCACACCATCAGGCCTAGCTAATTCTTCATATGTTTTTGTAGCGATAGGGTTTTATCATGTTGCCCAGGCTGGTCTTGAACCCCTGGACTCAAGCAGTCTTCCCACCTCAGCCTCCGAAAGTGCTAGGATTACAAGTATGAATAACTGTATCTGACCTAATAATTTCACTTCTAGGAACCTGTCTGTCCTGAGAAAATATTACTAGGTATTTGTCAGCACTAATTGAAAGCTTGAATATACAGTTATATGTGAATGGTAGAACAAATTGTTCCTAACACTAAATGAAGTATTATGTAGCTTTTAAAAATTGTATTTATGAAGAGTACATTAGCATGTCAAAATTTGAGTTATCAGTTTGTCCCTATGGTATCATTATAACCACAAAGGGATACAGGTGAAGGGAACCTGTGCATAGGTAGGTAAAAAAGACTGAAAGGAAGAGCCATGAAATATTATTATTGGTTATGTTTGGTGATAAGATGGGGTGAGGTAGTTTTTTTTATTCTTATGGATTTTTTTTATGGTTACCTTAATAATTCTGTTGAAAAAGCAAGTAAAATATCTAGGTGCAGAATAGCAAGTTGCAGACTGATGGTTAGGCAGTCTAAGAAAGAGGAACTGATGGTCTTGGAGCCAAGTGATTATAACTGCTGCTGCCACCAAGTTGCTCTTTGTTCTCTACTTAGGGACTCATTGGTGGAAAATTTTGAGAACTAGTAGCCTTTATTGCACAAAGGAAAAATCTACCCTCAAGGGTTTTAATTACTTAATTAGTGACTTGATTTTACTTTATCACTTATATTTGTGCTTGTTTTAAGTCCTATTGTAGTAGGTAGGAGAAAATAAACATCTTTTGAAATGGCATGCATTTATTTTAGTGTACTTTTCTTTGTCCTTCATGATTTAGGACTACTGATTTTTCCCTTTCTTACTGTCTAAAAACCTATAAATCAGTTTTATAAGAAAGGTAAGGAATATAGTAGAAACTACTTCTACATAAAATATAATTTCAACCACCAGTAATCATGATTTTGGAGACAGTTTATTGTATTGCTTGGGAAATCACTATAAAAATATGTATTAAAATAATTCTTTAAAGAGACATTTTAAAAGATATATGCTATTCTGTAGTAATCCAAAGAAAGAAGATCTGACATTCAAAAATGTATTTTAATGATGGAAATGAACATTAGATGCTTTTTCTCAAGTATTTCCTTGGCATTTTAAGGTGATTTTGGGGGTCTGGTGTAGGAAATGGGCACCTATTCTGTTTTTCTGATTACTGTTTTAAGTTATAGTAGACTCATTTTTAAAATTTTCTTTTTGACTACATGTTTATATAACATTTTTTATATGACAATTGGCATGTAACTAGTTTGAAATGTTTTATTACTTTTTTCTTACAGATCTCTAAACAAGAACAGAAAAAAGTGGATACATTTGATGGAGGCACGGCTGAAACCTCATCTCGGTACAGTGGTGCTCAGGATAGTGGAATTGGCAGTGACAGTGTTAAAATCAGAATAGTGCAAATAGAGCAGCACAGTGGTGCCAGCCAGCATCGCATTGCCCGTCCCTCACACCAGTCATCAATTGTAAAAAATCTAAATTTTATTCCCTTTGACATATTTATTACTGCAAGTAGAATCTCACTAATGACCTATTCCTGTATGGCCTTATCCAAATCGAAATCACAAGAACAGAAGGATAATGAAAAAACAGACAAGAGTTCATTAAATCTCTCAGAAGTTGATTCAGATGTTGCTAAGCCCAACCAGGCATGTATTTCCACAGTGACAGCAGAAGATCTCTTAAGGAGCAGCATTTCTTTTCCTTCAGGGAAAAAGATAGGGGTCCTCTCTCTTGAAAGTATTCATGCATCCACAAGGTCATCTGCTAGACAAGCACTTGGTATAACTATTGTTCGGCAGCCTGGTCGAAGAGGAACTGGTGACTTACAGCTAGAACCTTTTCTGTACTTTATTGTGTCCCAGCCTTCCTTGCTTCTGAGTTGTCACCACAGAAAGCAGCGAGTGGAAGTATCCATTTTTGATGCTGTGCTTAAAGGGGTGGCCTCTGATTACAAATGTACAGGTAAGAACCTTCAAACTTACTGAAGTGCTAATAATTACTATCTAATAAGTTGTACTCCCATAGTTTCCAGATTGATTAAACAGAAACAGCTGACAGACAAAACTTCTTTTCTCTACAGAATATGTAAAGTTCATGTTCCACAGCTGAATCCTGTTTAAATATTTGAAATGTATTGAGGTTTAGCCTTAGTATTCTCACTATGCCTCTGAATATCATTTTTTTTTTTTTCTGGGAACTGAATGAAACAGGGATTCTCTTGACTATAGAGATGCTTAACGATTTCCAGTGTTTGGAAAGCATAGCTCGGTTTCATATTAATGGCCCATAGGTATACTTTCCATGTTAATGCTTCTATTCAGATTAAAAAAGAAAAGCCTTAGAAGATGAAGTTTGTTTTTGGTATTCTTTTGATGCAATAACGTCATACTAAATGTAATTGAGAAGGTTTATTAATAAAGATTATTTAAAGATTTTTGTACATCTACAGAAAGTATATTGATGTTGGCTAATTCGCTATTGCTGCCCAACCGATCCCTTCCTTATTCTAATTGTAATAATTATATGAAATTTCTGAAGCTTTTTGCCTGTTGAGACTAGGAAAGTGAGCAGGGTTCAGATGTAAGACATACAAGCTATTAAGTAACAAGGGCCAGTGGAATCAAGCAAGGTGACAATATACCTTTTCCCTCGGTTAATGTAGATTTGGAGATTTGGCCAAAAAAAAACTGGAGAGAGTAACTGGGTCACCTAAGATTCAGTATTCAAAGAGGCCCTCTAGCAAGCTCAGGTATAGTTCAGGCATTTTATTGCTTTCAGCTGGTCCCATCCAATAGGTGGAAGCCAGCAGTGAGGCATTTGGACAATGAATCTAATCTGGAATTCAGGTTTGTTCGTTCTTGCCATTAAGGATTGTTTTGCATGGCAGGATCCCGGAAGGTAGATGGCAGGTGTGGGAATCAGGATTCAGCCTGAGGAAATAGCATCAAAGGAGCTCTAGGCCAGGGTTTAGTGCAAGTCCCCTGCTTTAAGAAAGGGGTAACTAGCCAGTTGCTGAGGAGTAACCTAGGGTTACCCCTGGGCTGCTTGCTGTCCCTCTCTCCTGTGCAGCTCATAATGGGTCAAAAGAGCTGATTGTTAGACTCAAGAACTTTGCAAGACAGTTGTTAAACCACTAGTAGCTTAAATTGGCCATGGTGAAAGTATTTATGCCACAGATGCTTGCAAATTCAATCATATCAGCTCTCCTACTCCAAGAACCATTTGTTAAACCCTTACCAGCAACAACTGCCTCTCTTTCTCAAACATTTTCTCATTTACTGGATGCCTGTGATATAAAAGGTACTTCAGGGGCACTGAAAATGTGGGAGATGCTGGTATAGTGGGACATGTTATGTGATTCAAGAACTCATGCCTGTATACCTGATACCTGCTTGCAAGTCTGCGTGACATTAGCCAAAATTTAAGTGCAGGATTAGGAGATGAATTCTTAATTCTCAGCCCTTCATTAAGTTCACTCAGCTACAGTCGCTCTATAGGTGGGTGACCTGTGCTAAAAACATTGGGGGAGGCAGAGGAAAGTAGGAGGGGGAAAGGGGCTGAGAGGAACAGCTATGACCTCTTCCTAAATTTGTAGATATGCAAAGATCACAGAAGCCTCATTTTGCTTACTTCCAGCCCAACCTAAGGATACTCTGTATGTAACCTCAACCTTTGAAACTGTTAAACTGAGGCAAGCCAGGGTCCACAGTAATAGAAAAGAACTGCCAATGATGGACTTGTTTCCACTTTCCGAAATTGTAAGAGCAGACTGGCTTAAATCTGTTTTATTGATATACTCCCAAATCATGTGTTTATACATTTTCATCTAAGTCTGTATTCAGCAAAGTTATCAGAGCTCATACCAAAGATAGACTTTTGGATTATAATCAATTCCTAGGTTAAAATAATAGAGCACTTCTTGCTTAAAGGGGGGAGAAAACCTTGTATGTAAACTGACATGGAACCCAATTTTGGTACATGAAGCTAGAGTGGTGGTCATGGGCCAGACTTAATATAGGGGTTGGGGGTAAATGTAGGAGGAAGAAGACTCATATACCTTCTAAGGAGCATTTTCTGCATAATATTCTCATGGATGCCTTTCCCTACACAGAATGCATCTACTTGGACATTTATATTATCTCAATAGTATGACTCTTGGTTAGTAATAATCCAAAGTTATCAATATGCATGATAATATTTCTTAAAAGTGAACTTAGTGATCTAGGGAAATTTTTTCAGAAGACCCAAAAAGGAGGCAAGTAATTAAAATACAATGGCTAAAAATAAAATTCAGCTAGCATTTATTGAGTGATCACCCTGTGCCAGGCATTGTACTAACTGCTTTAATGCGTTATCTTATTTCATCCTAATGACAACTCTATGGGAAATGTTCTATTCTTAGAGATTAGGAAACTAAGCCTTAGAGAAGTTAAGTAACTTCCCCAAGGTCACAGACCTAGCAGTAAACAGAGCTACAATTCAAAGCTAAGAAGTGTTGGACTCCTGAGTCTAGATTCTCAACCTCTATGGGTCCCCTGAAAAGAAGGATGTGAATTGGAGGTTCTTGCAGTCAGCCTGTATTGTCCCACTTACCATGCAAATGATTCCTCTCTTAAGTTTTAACTGGTGAATTTGTATGTTAACTGGGTCCATGCTGTGATTACACAGTACTCAGGTATGGAAAACCTGGGTTCCAATTCTGTCACTTATATGTATACCTATATCATTACGCACTTATGAAAATAAAAAGAGATAATTCATGAATAATTCTAAAGTACTTAGCATTGAGCCAGCAGGCCTAGGCCCTCATAAATGTGTACTGGTACTATTTTAGCTGTCAATATCATATAGTGGAAAGAATACTTAACTAGGAGGCAGAAAACCTGGGATTTTTATTCATGGCCCTGCCATCAATTAGTAAAGTGATCTTAGGCAGTTTACTTCTTTGACTTTCTGTTTTCTTATCTGTAAAATGTGATGATTATAATAGATATCAACAAAATCCATTCCAGTTCTGAAGTTTCATCATTCTGTAATTTGGAATTCTGTAATTTGGCTTTGGCTTCAGGGAGTTGATATCTGTAAGGCTCTACAATATCAGGTAGAAATTTATTTTGACTTGTTTTGAAGATGCAGATTTCCTTTGATATTCTAGTGGAGCACTAATTACTTTATTCCGAGTTTTAAATACATAATTTTTATTAAATGTTAATGAAATTATTTTTCAAAAACTGATCTGGAAATGTGTTTTATATGTGTCCACTTGAATGAATTGTCTAAGTCCCATTACCAATTTGGTTATCCAGAAACACTTTATGTAGCACTTTCTTTCCTGAAAAAAGCACTGTTCCATAACCAGTGTTTTTTGGAAGCCCTGAGATAGTAACCTTATGGATAAGAAAAAAGAGAAAAATAGAAATGGCTATAATGCTAACATTCATGGGGAGGGAAGCAGAGGGAGCAGTAAGTTGGGGGTGGCTAGCTCCATTTCTGCATTATAAAGTGAAGGAGTCATTGCAATGTCTTTAAATTGGAGGGACTAAAGAGATACTACCATGAAGCTAATGTTCTAAGAAATGTGCAGGAAAAGTTAAAGGCATCATAAGTTAAAAGTGAAAGAAGTAACATGTCATGTGTTTCCACAGTGTTCATACTTTTCCTCTGGATATTAAAATTCTTTTTGGCTGGGCATACTGTCTCACAATTGTAATCTCAGCACTTTAGGAGGCCAAAGTGGGTGGATCACTTGAGCTCAGGAGTCCAAGACTAGCCTACACAACATAGTGAGACCCCATCTCTACAAAATTTACAAAAACTTAGCCAGTTGCAGTGGCGTGCATCTGTAGTCTGAGCTATCGGGGAGGCTGAGGTGGGAGGATCACCTGAGCCTGGGAGGTCGAGGCTGCAATAAGTCGTGATTGCACCAACGTACTGCAGCCTGGATGACAGAGTGAGATCCTGTCTCAAACACAAAATAATGTATTCTTTTCTATAAGGTAACTCAAGTGTCAACCAGCCAACAGCCATTTTAGCATATATGTATGATTGTATGATTTGGTTTGGATGTTTATCCCCTCCAAATCTCATCTTGAAATATGACTCTCAGTGTTGGAGGTAAGGCTGCTGGGTGGTGTTTGGATTATGGGGGCAGATTCCTCACGAATGGCTTAGTACCATCCTTTTAGTGATAAGTGAGTTCTTGCTCTGAGTTCATGAAATATATAGTTGTTTAAAGAATATGGCACCTCCCCGCTACCTTGCTCCCTCTCTCCCCATGTGATATACTGGCTTTCCCCTTTGCCTTCTGCCCTGATCATAGCTTTCTGAGGCCTGACCAGAAGCCAAGCAGATGTTAATGCCATGCTTGTACATCCTGCAGAACCATAATCCAAATATATCTTTTTTCTTTGTAAATCACCGTCTCAGGTATTCTTTTATAGTAATGCAAAATTTGCCTAATATAATGCGCATCTCAATAATTGCCCCATTGTCACATTTCAAAAATACCTATGAGGTTGTTATAGAGATATTGGTTTTCTGGGTTTTGTTTTGAGAGGACAATAACATTTGATTATTTAAAAAAAAATCCTAGCACAATATGGCTTGTCATTGTTTATTGTTTTCTATACACGTCATAAACCATTATTATATGTGCTCGTGTTCCTTTGTATGTAAATCATACGGAGGAAAAAGAAAAAGGATTTTGTTTTACTCTTTAAAAAGATTTAATGGCTGGGCGTGGTGGAATTACACCTGTAATTCCAGCACATTGCGAGGCCGAGGCAGGCAGATCACCTGAGGTCAGGAGTTCGAGACCAGCCTGGCCAACATGGTTAAACCCCGTTTCTACAAAAATATAAAAATTAGCTGGGCATGATGGTGAATGCCTGTAATACCAGCTACTTGGGAGGCTGAGGTGGAAGAATCACTTGAACCTAGGAGGCAGAGGTTGCAGTGAGCCGAGATCACGCCATTGCACTCCAGCCTGGGTGAGAGAGTGAGACTCCATCTCAAAAAAAAAAAAAAAAAAGTTTAATAATTTTTTCAAAAAAGGTAAAATCATAGTTCTTATATAAATATAAGAAGAGTATATGTCAAAGGTTTTATTTAATTAATAATTTATTTATCTTATTAATTTGTATGAGTATCACAAAAAAATTCATTCACAAAAAAATTCATGCACAAGGGACCTACACACATGACCCTGGTCATCTCAAGAGATTTTTATTCTGAAATTCATAAGTGTCTTAAAAATTGTCACTCGATCCTGGGCATTATTCATTGTTAAAGCATGGCTCTAGGTGATTCTAGAAAGATGGAAATAGTTTTGACATTAAATTATGAACCCATTTGGTTTAATTTGACATATTCAGGCAACTATGATGAAGAGCCCAAAAGTGAATATTGAAAATCCTTTGAGTATTGTGGGAATACAGTGTGATATACCAAGGTGACTACTTTAATCAATCTGGCTTTTAAAATTACATCTTTTCTCCCGTCTTACACAATCAGCTTGACTTATTACTTCAGAAGAATCTTTTATTCCTATTGTGCTTTCATTTATAAACCAGACATATTTTGGAAATATTCATTCATTCACTGAATGTGAGCACCTGCTGCTTGTCAGATATGTGCAAGACTCTGAGAAACCAGTAATAAGACTCAGTTTCTGCCTTCAGGCACCTAGCTTCATGTGATAACCATACTTATTATGATTAATTATGAAGGTTTAGCAGAATAAAGATCTTCATGCCATGGAGGGTTGTGAAACACTTAAATTAGTTAAATAAGGCCTATGACCTTTATTTAACTCGCAGAGAAGCAATTTAGAAAAGCTAGTAGCAGTTGTATGCGATGGTTTAAGAAAAACTGTTTGGATACATCTTTAAAGTTACTGATTTTTTTATTAGTTGTATATTCAGCTCTAGCTGCAATTCAGAATATTTTTAAATATTTTAATTTATGAATTTGCCTTTTGACTATATTTCTTTGCGATATATTTTAGTCGTTGCTCTGGGGTTTCCAGTATGCATGTCTAATCATTCACACTCTATTTAGAGGTAATATTTGATCACTTAAAGGAAGATGGGAGAGCTTTACAACTACATAGGTTCCTTTACTGTCTTCCATTTTTGTTATAATTGTCTTAAATATTACATCTATATATTCAAAACCCTACCAGATAAGATTTTGATCTTTGTTTCAATAATCTTACATATTTTAAAGAACTGAAGAGGGGGAAAGTGGTCTTTTATATTCCTAGCCATTTACCATGTTCAGTGCTGTTCCCTTATCCCCAGAGGTCAAAGTTTCCCTCTGGTACATTTTTCCTCAGCATTAGGAACCTCCTTTTTTTTTTTTCTCATTCCTAAAGGATATTTTTGCTGGATATAAAATTCTGGGTTGACATTTCTTCTAGCACTTTAGAGATAGTATTTCATGTTCTTCTATCCGCTGTGGTTTCTGATGAGGAATCCATGTTCATTCCAATTATTGTTTCTGTATTTGTAATGTGTTGTTTTTCTCTAGCTGTTTTCAAGACACCTGCTTATCTTTAGTTTTCTGTAGGTTGATTATTGTGTGTCTGGGCTTGGTTTCTTTGATTCTATCCTGTGTGGGATTCTCTGATCTTCTTGACTGTAAATTTATGGGTATATTGTTTTGGTTTTGTCTACCAAATTTGAGAACTTTTGGCCCTTATTTCTTCAAATAGTCTTTCTGCACCAATCTCTTTCTCTTCTCCTTTTGGAATTCAAGTGTTAAGCTTTTTAATATTGTCCTACAAATCTCTAAGACTCTCATTTTTTTTCTTTTTTTTTCCCCCACTCTTCAGATTGGATCATTTCTATTAAATTTTTCACTTCTAAAATTTCCATTTGGTTCTTTTTTGTAGTTTGTATTTCTCTGTTAAGAACTTATATTTCAATTCATTTCAGGTGTGTTTACCTTTACCTCATGAAATACAGTTGTAGCAGCTGCTTAAAGTCTTAAATGCCTGTGTCACTGCCACCACTGTAACACTCCCCTCAACACACACACACACACACACACACACACACACACACATTGGATATTGGGTCCACCCTCAGTGCAAAGCCAGGAGAGAGAGAGAAAAAAAGAAAAGAAAAGAAAAAGCAACAAGATTTCCCCTACACTCTTGAAACCACAGGGGCCTTAATTTCCAGACAGTGTTTCTGTTGGAGCTTTGGATGTGTCCTTACCTTCACTGTGCACCACAATATAGGGCTCACTCTCAAGTCAAACATAAAAGAAGACACACAACACCACGAACTGGGAAATTCATCACCACGTAAGTTATAGCCACAAGTTGGACTTTCCTCCCCAGTCTGCATTGTTCCGATTTACTTTTCAGAATTCTCAAGTATTTATTTGCTTTTTGTGTCTTTTACAAGGTTTTTATTTGTAAGCAGCATGAGAGTTAGGCTGCAGTGAGGTTATTCCAGTCTAGGCTGGCACCAGAAATCCTGCCATTTAAAACTAATAATAATGTTTTCTAGTCCATTAGCCAGGACTTGGTTTTCTAGGAAACTTAATAGGGGATTTCCTCTAAAAGTGATACTTTTATATCTTTACATCTTAAGCACGGATCAGCTACATATATCCTAATCAGTAATTACTGCTCCCAAGGAGTTGTCAGCATTAACTTGATTCTTCCTGTGTCACCAATAAGCACACATTCAGAGGGCAGCAATGGTGTTCTCTCTCTGCATTCCTTAGGGCTTTCCTTTCATGTACTATCAAATCAAGTTAGAAGAGGAAAATGCTGTGAGATTCATTGCCTTTCTTGTCAACCTGCCTTTCGCAGAACATGTGACTGATATATGTAATTTTAAAATATGTATGTATAAATATATGTGTATACTATGTAGTAATGTCCCTTATTCATAGGGAACATGTTCCAAGATCCCCAATGGGGCCTCAAATTGTGGATAGTACTGACCTTTATATATACTGTTTTTTCCTATAATTACATAACTATGATGAAGTTTAATTTATCCATTTGGCACTGTCAGAGATTGACAACAAAATAATACAATTACAACAATATACTGTAATAAAAGTTATGTGAATGTGGTCTCTCTTTCTCTCTCAAAATATATTTTCAGACCATAGGTAATTGCAGGTAACTGAAACCACGGATAAGAGCAGGGGATTACTGTATAAAACTGGCCCTCAGTAGTCATGGGTTCCACATCTGTGAATTCAGCCAACCATAGATCAAAAGTATTCCAAACAAAATTGCATATTTACGGGACACGTACAGCCTTTTTTTCTTACTATCCTCTAAACAATACAGCATAACAACTATTTACATAGCACTTATATTGTATTAGGTATTATAAGTATTCTAGAGATAATTTAAAGTATGTAGTAGGATATAAATAGGCTATAATGCAAATACCAGGTCATTTTATATCAGGGACTGAAGTATCTGTAGAGTGTGGTATCCACAGGAGGTCTTGGAACCAGTCCTCTGTGAACAAGAGATGACTTTAAACATATATATTTAAAAAACCATTTGAGATACTTCCCAGGATAAATAAGTGGAATCTATACCTATATCTACATCTGTTTTACAAAGCTAAAGCAAAATTAAAATTATGACAGTTACTTATAATTTTGAAAGCCCTATTAATAGGGTATAATTCACATTCTACGTAATTTACTGATCCTAAATTATGCTGACTAAATTTTTAAGCTATACATAGCAATATGCTGTTCATCCTTAATTTAAAAACAGATTATTTAAAGACTAAATTATCAACTTGAATTTTTATGAATATTAATATTAATAATCTACTTCAAATGATTTTCCAAGTAGATAATAAGTCTTTGAGTTAACTTCTTTTTAAAAATATTAGACTAATGTGGCCATGGGCTTTTCCATGCCCTTCCCACCTGGAACAACCTCTAACAGAAATGAGATCTTCTGCCAGCACCTTTATACACAGCAGCTGTAGTATTGGCAGTTCTCATTTAAATAAAGATGTATGTAGTTGTTTTTAACATAATCGTATTAGTTGTGTTTATAAATATTTAAAAATTGGTATTTGTTTTGTTTAAGGTAATGGAGTCCAGATTTGAAATTGCCTCATATCTTGACTATGCAGCCCAAGGCAGCCTCAAAAAGTCATTTTTCTTCTTGTTTGTTTGGGGCTTTTTTGTTTGTTTTTGAAGAAATGATTGTGCCATCTGGTCAATTGTGAAGGGGCTGAACGACTCTGAGGGAATTTAACTAACTCCTTAGTGCAGTATCTTGTTACCCATTAATGTGTGCTAGGACCTAACAAAGAAACCAACTAAAAACAGTTACTTCTGCCATCTTGCAACTTATTTACCTGACTGTAACTTTTCAAACAGCAACCAGACTAAAATACAGAAGTTAAAGTTTATTGGAATGTATCACACTGAAAAAGTAGGTCATAACACACTTCTATGTAGGATACTGTAATGTTTAAGATAGGTTATCTAATATGGAACAGTTTCTGCATTTTGAAGTTTTATAAATGCCAAAGGTCCAATGAAGAGTCAAACTTGAAATATGGAGTCCTATGAGAGCTCAGGATTAGACCTCTCAGTACTGAGTTTTAATCCTGATTCTACTCCTTACAGCTGTGTGACCTTAGGCAAGTTATTTAACCTCTTTATGCCTCAGTTTCCTTATCTATGATATGAGATTAATACTGGTAGCAGCCTCCTAGGGTTGCTATTGGGATTTAAAAATGTATGCGAAGTTCTTAGCTAAGTGTATGGCACAAGGCTCAATGACTATTAATAAATATTGTTGCTTTTGTCATCATTGTTAATATCTTTAAGTGTTTTTTTAAAGTAGTGGTTGTAAATGGCAAAAAAAATGCACATCATTTCAATGTAATTCTAGCTATTGCGGTTTGAAAATTTTCAGTTACAGTAATTGAGGGTTTTTTTTTTTATCCTTTCATGAATAGGACTGTAGAAATGTGCCAAAGACATTTGAGTAAACGAACAGTTGAAAAATCATAAAATGGCTTCTTACACCTCATAAATCATATCTTGATTTCATTTAGTTGTTGTGACTTTAAGAAAAAGATTGAATTATATGCCTCTTTAGAATTAAAGGTTTTGTTAATATGCCTGGAAAGGCTTAGAATTAACCTGTGACTTTAATGTCATAATGATCACACTCTGAACATTTATCTGGAAATATAGCTGCTGGGAACATTGCTTGCTGGCTAATAATATGAAATAAAAGTATTACTTTGACAGGAATTAGCAAGTTAGTAGACCTCTTAAATGAGAGGCATTCTAGTGTATCACTCAGAGAGAAAGGTGATGAGAAGGTTAAATAAGAACTGGCACAACCAGCTGAGGGAAATAATATTATATGAGGAAGGGTATTAGAACAGAAATCAGAAATCTTGACTTTTAGCCTTGGTTCTAATACCGGAGCTATTTGATGCAAATAGCTAAATTTCTTGGTGCTTTAGTTTTCTAATCTCTAAAATTGTTTAATAATATCTGCTCTTAGTCAATTATTGGTTAAATCTGAGTTTCAAGTGATATGATATTTATGAAATTACATGGAAATATGAAACATTATTCAAACATAAGTTGGGACTTCAGTGATTATTAGTATTAAAAGGGAAACTTTCATTTTAGACATGAGGAAAAGATTAGTGCCCTGGCCTTTGTGACTCCCATTGTAATCATCAACATTTACTTAAAACAAGTGAAAATGGGGGGAATCATTTAAAGGCAGTAATTAGCTTTAATGTTACAAAACCCAACTTTGCTTAGAGCAGAAGAGAGGTTTACAATTGGGATTAAGTTGGATATGTGACTTGGACATGTGACTGCATTTTTTTTTTTTTTCACTGAATAGCACCTTGTGCTTACTTGTGCTGAATTTTAATCAAATGTTGGCCAGTAAAATACCTGAAACCCACATTAGAATTTAATATGAAACACCAAATATTAATAAGAAAGAGATCAAGGACAACACAGAGCAGTACAGAATATGAATTAAAAGGAATTCATTGAATTGATATTTCACATATTATCTGCTGGTTAGCATCATTAAATATAAAGAATACACTTCCTTCTAACAAGATATGAAAGACTTGGTTCTAAAAGTAAGAACCAGTGGACTTTGATGGTCAAATATTCCAGCAGCCAATTTAATCCCTTCCTTTTCCTGTTCCTACGGGCTGCAGACCTGGGGTTTCAAACCAGGAAATCTCTTGCCCTTCCCATCACATCTTATGAGATACAGTGTAGGTGCAGAATTGTTGAGCATATGAAACAGTGCTTGTAGAATTAGTCAAATGCCTGGATATCCACAGGGAGATGGTGGCACTTACCTTGCATCCAGAGCAATTTGGAACTGGTTTCTTGGTTGATTTTTGCTGTCCTCACATTGAATTATTATGATGTTTAATGGATCTAGGTTCCTTCACAATTTAACTTGCAGACTTTATAGGGGCTTCATGGACTAATTTTGCTTTTGTGGCTACATAAGAAAAAGAAAAACTTAGCCATTTAAACTATAGATCAAAAAGTAAATATAGAAAATATATTTTCTCAAAGTAAATTTGGAAAAATGTATGAAACGCAATAAGCTTGTAGCTTGCCTTTTATATGTCCAGTGGTCAAGAGGTGACTGTTCTAATAATGAGCTCTTATTGCAGGGGATTACACTTGAAGCCATGAGCATAGCCAAAACCAATCACAACTTTGGCCTCTGACAGAGGCTGCTTGGCAGCTTTAATAACATCAGTTTCATAGATAGACACAAATAAATGTATCATACTACAAATAAATGTAGTATGATAGGACTTTCCAAAATGTTGTTCTTTAAATTCTCTGTAAGTTTTATTAAGAAACACATTTATTTGTTCTTGGCTGGGAATAAAAGGATTAAGCCAGGAAAAAAAAAAAAAAAAGCTCTCTAGAAACAACTTGTCTCAATAAATTGAGACACAGGAAGGGAGAGTAAGGAATCTCTAAGCACTCACCTGCAACCCTAACTCCTCTTTAGGTGTTTCCTCCTACCCTACTGGCTAGCTGCTAGATCATCCTTAAAACAGAAAGCTCTTTGAAATAGAAGTTCTGTCTGTTTGTTTGTTTGTTTTGAGACAGAGTCTGACTCTGTCACCCAGGCTGGAGTGCAGTGGCACGATCTTGGCTCCCTGCAACCTCCGCCTGCCAGGTTCACGCCATTCTCCTGACTCAGCCTGCCAACTAGCTGGGACGACAGGCGCCCACCTCCACGCACAGCTAATTTTTTTCTTTTTTTTTTTAAATTTATTTATTATTATTAAACTTCAAGTTGTAGGGTACATGTGCACAACGTGCAGGTTTGCTACATATGTATACTTGTGCCATGTTGGTGTGCTGCACCCATCAACTCGTCATTTACATCAGGTATAACTCCCAATGCAATCCCTCCCCCCTCCCCCCTCCCCATGATAGGCCCCAGTGTGTGATGTTCCCCTTCCCGAGTCCAAGTGATCTCATTGTTCAGTTCCCACCTACGAGTGAGAACATGCGGTGTTTGGTTTTCTGTTCTTGTGATAGTTTGCTAAGAATGATGGTTTCCAGCTGCATCCATGTCCCTACAAAGGACACAAACTCATCCTTTTTTATGGCTGCATAGTATTCCATGGTGTATATGTGCCACATTTTCTTAATCCAATCTGTCACTGATGGACATTTGGGTTGATTCCAAGTCTTTGCTATTGTGAATAGTGCTGCAATAAACATACGTGTGCATGTGTCCTTATAGCAGCATAATTTATAATCCTTTGGGTATATACCCAGTAATGGGATGGCTGGGTCATATGGTACATCTAGTTCTAGATCCTTGAGGAATCGCCATACTGTTTTCCATAATGGTTGAACTAGTTTACAATCCCACCAACAGTGTAAAAGTGTTCCTATTTCTCCACATCCTCTCCAGCACCTGTTGTTTCCTGACTTTTGAATGATCGCCATTCTAACTGGTGTGAGATGGTATCTCATTGTGGTTTTGATTTGCATTTCTCTGATGGCCAGTGGTGATGAGCATTTTTTCATGTGTCTGTTGGCTGTATGAATGTCTTCTTTTGAGAAATGTCTGTTCATATCCTTTGCCCACTTTTTGATGGGGTTGTTTGTTTTTTTCTTGTAAATTTGTTTGAGTTCTTTGTAGGTTCTGGATATTAGCCCTTTGTCAGATGAGTAGATTGCAAAAATTTTCTCCCATTCTGTAGGTTGCCTGCTCACTCTGATGGTAGTTTCTTTTGCTGTGCAGAAGCTCTTTAGTTTGATGAGATCCCATTTGTCAATTTTGGCTTTTGCTGCCGTTGCTTTTGGTGTTTTAGACATGAAGTCTTTGCCCATGCCTATGTCCTGAATGGTATTACCTAGGTTTTCCTCTAGGATTTTTATGGTATTAGGTCTAACATTTAAGTCTCTAATCCATCTTGAATTAATTTTCGTATAAGGAGTAAGGAAAGGATCCAGTTTCAGCTTTCTACTTATGGCTAGCCAGTTTTCCCAGCACCATTTATTAAATAGGGAATCCTTTCCCCATTTCTTGTTTCTCTCAGGTTTGTCAAAGATCAGATGGCTGTAGATGTGTGGTATTATTTCTGAGGACTCTGTTCGGTTCCATTGGTCTATATCTCTGTTTTGGTACCAGTACCATGCTGTTTTGGTTACTGTAGCCTTGTAGTATAGTTTGAAGTCAGGTAGCGTGATGCCTCCAGCTTTGTTCTTTTGACTTAGGATTGTCTTGGAGATGCGGGCTCTTTTTTGGTTCCATATGAACTTTAAAGCAGTTTTTTCCAATTCTGTGAAGAAGCTCATTGGTAGCTTGATGGGGATGGCATTGAATCTATAAATTACCTTGGGCAGTATGGCCATTTTCACGATATTGATTCTTCCTATCCATGAGCATGGTATGTTCTTCCATTTGTTTGTGTCCTCTTTGATTTCACTGAGCAGTGGTTTGTAGTTCTCCTTGAAGAGGTCCTTTACATCCCTTGTAAGTTGAATTCCTAGGTATTTTATTCTCTTTGAAGCAATTGTGAATGGAAGTTCATTCCTGATTTGGCTCTCTGTTTGACTGTCACTGGTGTATAAGAATGCTTGTGATTTTTTCACATTAATTTTGTATCCTGAGACTTTGCTGAAGTTGCTGATCAGCTTAAGGAGATTTTGGGCTGAGACAATGGGGTTTTCTAAATATACAATCATGTCGTCTGCAAACAGGGACAATTTGACTTCTTCTTTTCCTAACTGAATCCCCTTGATTTCTTTCTCTTGCCTGATTGCCCTAGCCAGAACTTCCAACACTATGTTGAATAGGAGTGGTGAGAGAGGGCATCCCTGTCTTGTGCCAGTTTTCAAAGGGAATTTTTCCAGTTTTTGCCCATTCAGTATGATATTGGCTGTGGGTTTGTCATAAATAGCTCTTATTATTTTGAGGTACGTTCCATCAATACCGAATTTATTGAGCGTTTTTAGCATGAAGGGCTGTTGAATTTTGTCAAAAGCCTTTTCTGCATCTATTGAGATAATGATGTGGTTCTTGTCTTTGGTTCTGTTTATATGCTGGATTATGTTTATTGATTTGCGAATGTTGAACCAGCCTTGCATCCCAGGGATGAAGCCCACTTGATCATGGTGGATAAGCTTTTTGATGTGTTGCTGAATCCGGTTTGCCAGTATTTTATTGAGGATTTTTGCATCGATGTTCATCAGGGATATTGGTCTAAAATTCTCTTTTTTTGTTGTGTCTCTGCCAGGCTTTGGTATCAGGATGATGTTGGCCTCATAAAATGAGTTAGGGAGGATTCCCTCTTTTTCTATTGATTGGAATAGTTTCAGAAGGAATGGTACCAGCTCCTCCTTGTACCTCTGGTAGAATTCAGCTGTGAATCCATCTGGTCCTGGACTTTTTTTGGTTGGTAGGCTATTAATTATTGCCTCAATTTCAGAGCCTGCTATTGGTCTATTCAGGGATTCACCTTCTTCCTGGTTTAGTCTTGGAAGAGTGTAAGTGTCCAGGAAATTATCCATTTCTTCTAGATTTTCCAGTTTATTTGCGTAGAGGTGTTTATAGTATTCTCTGATGGTAGTTTGTATTTCTGTGGGGTCGGTGGTGATATCCCCTTTATCATTTTTAATTGCGTCGGTTTGATTCTTCTCTCTTTTCTTCTTTATTAGTCTTGCTAGTGGTCTGTCAATTTTGTTGATCTTTTCAAAAAACCAACTCCTGGATTCATTGATTTTTTGGAGGGTTTTTTGTGTCTCTATCTCCTTCAGTTCTGCTCTGATCTTAGTTATTTCTTGCCTTCTGCTAGCTTTCGAATGTGTTTGCTCTTGCTTCTCTAGTTCTTTTAATTGCGATGTTAGAGTGTCAATTTTAGATCTTTCCTGCTTTCTCTTGTGGGCATTTAGTGCTATAAATTTCCCTCTACACACTGCTTTAAATGTGTCCCAGAGATTCTGGTATGTTGTATCTTTGTTCTCATTGGTTTCAAAGAACATCTTTATTTCTGCCTTCATTTCGTTATGTACCCAGTAGTCATTCAGGAGCAGGTTGTTCAGTTTCCATGTAGTTGAGCGGTTTTGATTGAGTTTCTTAGTCCTGAGTTCTAATTTGATTGCACTGTGGTCTGAGAGACAGTTTGTTATAATTTCTGTTCTTGTACATTTGCTGAGGAGTGCTTTACTTCCAATTACGTGGTCAATTTTGGAGTAAGTACGATGTGGTGCTGAGAAGAATGTATATTCTGTTGATTTGGGGTGGAGAGTTCTATAGATGTCTATTAGGTCTGCTTGCTGCAGAGATGAGTTCAATTCCTGGATATCCTTGTTAACTTTCTGTCTCGTTGATCTGTCTAATGTTGACAGTGGAGTGTTGAAGTCTCCCATTATTATTGTATGGGAGTCTAAGTCTCTTTGTAAGTCTCTAAGGACTTGCTTTATGAATCTGGGTGCTCCTGTATTGGGTGCGTATATATTTAGGATAGTTAGCTCTTCCTGTTGAATTGATCCCTTTACCATTATGTAATGGCCTTCTTTGTCTCTTTTGATCTTTGATGGTTTAAAGTCTGTTTTATCAGAGACTAGTATTGCAACCCCCGCTTTTTTGTGTTCTCCATTTGCTTGGTAAATCTTCCTCCATCCCTTTATTTTGAGCCTATGTATGTCTCTGCGTGTGAGATGGGTCTCCTGAATACAGCAGACTGATGGGTCTTGACTCTTTATCCAGTTTGCCAGTCTGTGTCTTTTAATTGGAGCATTTAGTCCATTTACATTTAAGGTTAAGATTGTTATGTGTGAACTTGATCCTGCCATTATGATATTAACTGGTTATTTTGCTCGTTAGTTGATGCAGTTTCTTCCTAGCCTTGATGGTCTTTACATTTTGGCATGTTTTTGCAATGGCTGGTACCGGTTGTTCCTTTCCATGTTTAGTGCTTCCTTCAGGGTCTCTTGTAAGGCAGGCCTAGTGGTGACAAAATCTCTAAGCATTTGCTTATCTGTAAAGGATTTTATTTCTCCTTCACTTATGAAACTTAGTTTGGCTGGATATAAAATTCTGGGTTTAAAATTCTTTTCTTTAAGAATGTTGAATATTGGCCCCCACTCTCTTCTGGCTTGAAGAGTTTCTGCCGAGAGATCTGCTGTTAGTCTGATGGGCTTCCCTTTGTGGGTAACCCGACCTTTCTCTCTGGCTGCCCTTAAGATTTTTTCCTTCATTTCAACTTTGGTGAATCTGGCAATTATGTGTCTTGGAGTTGCTCTTCTCGAGGAGTATCTTTGTGGCGTTCTCTGTATTTCCTGGATTTGAATGTTGGCCTGCCCTACTAGGTTGGGGAAGTTCTCCTGGATGATATCCTGAAGAGTGTTTTCCAACTTGGTTCCATTTTCCCCCTCACTTTCAGGCACCCCAATCAGACGTAGATTTGGTCTTTTTACATAATCCCATACTTCTTGCAGGCTTTGTTCATTTCTTTTTCTTCTTTTTTCTTTTGGTTTCTCTTCTCGCTTCATTTCATTCATTTGATCCTCCATCGCTGACATTCTTTCTTCCAGTTGATCGAGTCGGTTACTGAAGCTTGTGCATTTGTCACGTATTTCTCGTGCCATGGTTTTCGTCTCTTTCATTTCGTTTGTGAGCTTCTCTGCATTAATTACTCTAGCCATCAATTCTTCCACTTTTTTTTCAAGATTTTTAGTTTCTTTGCGCTGGGTACGTAATTCCTCCTTTAGCTCTGAGAAATTTGATGGACTGAAGCCTTCTTCTCTCATCTCGTCGAAGTCATTCTCCGTCCAGCTTTGATCCGTTGCTGGCGATGAGCTGCGCTCCTTTGCCGGGGGAGATGCGCTCTTATTTTTTGAATTTCCAGCTTTTCTGCCCTGCTTTTTCCCCATCTTTGTGGTTTTATCTGCCTCTGGTCTTTGATGATGGTGATGTACTGATGGGGTTTTGGTGTAGGTGTCCTTCCTGTTTGATAGCTTTCCTTCTAACAGTCAGGATCCTCAGCTGTAGGTTGTAGCTGTAGGAGATTGCTTGAGGTCCACTCCAGACCCTGTTTGCCTGGGTATCAGCAGCAGAGGCTGCAGAAGATAGAATATTTCTGAACAGCGAGTGTACCTGTCTGATTCTTGCTTTGGAATCTTCCTCTCAGGGGTGTACTCCACCCTGTGAGGTGTGGGGTGTCAGACTGCCCCTAGTGGGGGATGTCTCCCAGTTAGGCTACTCAGGGGTCAGGGACCCACTTGAGCAGGGAGTCTGTCCCTTCTCAGATCTCAACCTCCGTGTTGGGAGATCCACTGCTCTCTTCAAAGCTGTCAGACAGAGTCGTTTGCGTCTGCAGAGCTGCTGCGTTTGTTATTGTTTACTGTGCCCTGTCCCCAGAGGTGGAGTCTACAGAGACAGGCAGGTTTCCTTGAGCTGCTGTGAGCTCCACCCAGTTCGAGCTTCCCAGCAGCTTTGTTTACCTACTTAAGCCTCAGCAATGGCGGGCGCCCCTCCCCCAGCCTCGCTGCTGCCTTGCCGGTAGATCACAGACTGCTGTGCTAGCAATGAGGGAGGCTCCGTGGGTGTGGGACCCTCCCGGCCAGGTGTGGGATATGATCTCCTGGTGTGCCTGTCTGCTTAAAGCGCAGTATTGGGGTGGGAGTTACCCGATTTTCCAGGTGTTGTGTGTCTCAGTTCCCCTGGCTAGGAAAAGGGATTCCCTTCCCCCTTGCGCTTTCCAGGTGAGGCAATGCCTCGCCCTGCTTCAGCTCTCGCTGGTCGGGCTGCAGCAGCTGACCAGCACCTATCGTCTGGCACTCCCCAGTGAGATGAACCCAGTACCTCAGTTGAAAATGCAGAAATCGCCGGTCTTCTGTGTCGCTCGCGCTGGGATTTGGAGACTGGAGCTGTTCCTATTCGGCCATCTTGCTCCGCCACCCGGTTAGTCAAGTCGCTAATTTTTTTTAAATACTTTTAGTAGAGACGGGGTTTCACCATGTTAACCAGGATGGTATCGACCTCCTGACCTCATAATCCACTCGCCTCGACCTCCCAAAGTGCTGGGATTACAGGCATGAGCCACTGCACCCGGCCTGAAATAGAAGTTCTGGTGTTTACTTGTAAATTATTTTAAAGTCTCATTTCAGTCCCTTCTTTGTATAAAAGTTGATACACCTAGACACCTTTGGAAAAGGAATCAGCACTCTAACTTCTAGTTTAGAAAATGGAAAGCAATCTGTTTTGGCTTGCAGATTATTTACTTCCTTGATACAACACTGAATACATAATGAAGTCCAATTACATTGGATACTTCTAAGTGTTATCCACCAGCGACAAAGAGTTTTGCTACTTTTTACAATATGAATAAAGAGCACTGAATCTTAAAAGCGAAGTATCATAAAAATCTGTTTATTTCAAAGTAAAATATCTATTATAATATAGGAGTAGAGTGAGACTTTTAGATCAACATCATTTTCTTCTTTATTCTCCCTTGTCTTCTTCTTTGTGTCCATAAACTGCTGTTGTGTTAAGCGCTCTCTTGGCTGTGGCAGTTGCTGCTATTTTGCATTTCACTGGTGGCAAGGCATAGGGAGTCCTGAGGAGGTGGGTTGGAATTGTTGATGGAATCAGTGCGCCCGGTTAGTGATTTGAAGTGACAGCCAGTCTTTGCCTGCTTCCTAGGCTTCCAAACCAAGGTGTCTCCATCCTTCCCATCCTCTGCCCCAGCTGGCCTTGTCAGATGCTTTTCCTCACTGTACTATCGCCTACCTGCTTTCAGGTACTGTTGGATTCCAAGCATAAAAGTTTAAAAAGAAGAAGAAGAAAAGAAGTGAGTTCAATTTCAGAGTTTCATTTTGAGTTGGCTGCACTGAATCATGTTGTATTTTACACAATTCAAGTGGTAACCAAAGACATACGTAACTCTGTGAATGTTTGCTAAGGGTTAAAAGAAATAGTGAGCAGCACTTCAAAAGACCACTTTTATCAGATTTACTGGAAGCCCTGACAAACAAGTGAAATGAAGGGTTTTTTCTGAGGAAGAGCAAATCTGCCAACACAAAGAATACAGTCTTAATCAAGTCTTCATGAAAGTCTTGATTCATCTGGGAACTGAATTGGGGCTTTCTGAATCTTTAGGTATTCCTTATGATATATGATGAGATGTGGGGCAGGGGATTAGGATTTTTTGGTTTTGTTTTTCTTTAAGACCTGGTCAACCCAGAAGAAAAACAATTATTACAGCTTTGTCAATACAAATGCCTTATTAAAGTGAGATCGAACTCACTCTGAACCAAATTTATGGCTGTGGGAACCAAATTTATAAACAGAATAAATTTATGTTTGTCATTTATGCTGACATATTTCCTACCTTCTGTTACTCCTCATAAGACTTTCTCCTGTTTCTTTGGCTTAGGGACAGCAGTGTAAATGTACTCATCAACATCAGCAGGAGTTTATTATTTTTGAGAGATTCCTATGACTTGAATAAATCCAGAAGTGGTCTGAAAGAGCTTCCAATATGAAATAGTTATCTGTTTATTATATGCTTAGGCTTCTTTAATCTTAGTTTATCTGGTATATTCCCCAGTGTGTTGACCCTGAAGAATGTGTAATATGAATCCTATATTCTAGAGCTGATGATGGAATTAAGGAGAAGTTAAATTGAGGACAGGACAGGAAGACTAGGAGTCATGCCCCTCATCTTCTAGCCATTAGACCATAAGGGACTAAAGGGTGACTTTCGAACTTAAGCCATTTCTCTGGGATTCTGACACACCTTTCTGCTACTACAGCTGTTTTCAGAGTTTCATTTTGAGCTGGCTGCACTGAGTCATGTTTTGTATGATTCAAATCATAAACAAAGGCATACTTCCCTCTATCAATGTTAATGACTACGGTCATATCCAAAGTAGAGAGTTTAGCAAAAACCAGGAAAGGAGCCACCAGACCTGTCCTGAATTAAATTTTCATTAACCATGCAACCTGTATTTTTCTGGATGTTCCTAATTTCAGTTATTCTATTTTATCAACCCTGTACATTCAGGCATACTTTACAAACCAGGTATACTAATATTTTGTTGGGAAATAGTCATTTGGGATTCCTTAGATGAATTTTCTAGACTTTTACAGTTGCTTTAATTTCTAATTTCTGTTGTGCTTTCTGCTATTACCAGTTGGTTTATTGTGTCTCCTATTAAGTCATCTCCCCTGTAATTGTCCAGGGTAGACTCCTGAGTTTGATGCCAGATAGTCAGGTCTTCTAACTTGTGCCAAAAGAGAGGCAACTGCACAAAACCCACTTCACTTACTTGGAAAACTCTTATCTACATTATCAGACTTTGCTATTCCCCCAGTTTATACCTTGAGAGAAGGGCATCAAATACCTACTGAAGTGTTTTTTCTTTTTTCCCTTTAATTTTTATAAATGTTTGGTAAATAGTGCTATTTTGTCTTTAAGTCCTGAATAATTTATATGTCAGCATATGTTTAGGATCATCCTAGAGATGATCATTCAACAGTACTTTAAAAACATGCATATGTGTGTGTATGTATGCAGATAGATTTTTTTACATTTGAATTTACTGAATCTGTGTCCTATTTCTTTATTCACTGATCAATACGTTTTTAAGCTCTTCTCTTTCAGTGTATGAGAGTCACACCATTCTCTTTATCAGCAGCATAGTATTCTATGCAGCATTTATGGTGCATTCATAATTTATTTTATATTTATCTATAGATAGATGTTTAACATTTCCCAAATTGTTAATATTTCAAATGATGTTGCAGTCAACTTCTTTGGACACTTACTTATATATTCTTAAGTGTTTCTTTAAGGTACAGTCCTACAGATGGCCTTTCTGATTCCAAGGACATGTACATTTATAATTTTGATAAACATTCATTGTCAGACTTCTCCTCTGCTCATGCAAAAATGCTGCAGGCATACCCTTATCAACCATCCATGGGAGAATTTGTTTCTTCTCCTTCTCCCCCAATATAAGATATTATCAATTTTTTAAATTTATGCTAATCTGATGGATGAAAAATTGTATTTCTTGTTTTAATTTGTATATCCCCGATTAAGAGCAAAGCTGAGCAGAGTTTTCCTATTTTTCATAAGGCAGTGCTCTCCAGGAGGATTCAACAGCTAAAGGTAAAAACAAAAGCTTAAAAATGCTTTAAGAAACTAGGAACATATATAATTACCTAGGAATAAATTAATAAAGTAAAAGTTGACAGATTTTTTTACCATATGTGTTTAAAAAGTATGCATGCAAAAAGCATCAGAATACAGTTAAATGGCTGCCTCTTTACATGAGGAAGGCTTTGCTAAATAAGGCAAACAAAACACTAATACTCAAAATATATAAGGAGCTCCTACAAATCAGTAAGAAAAAGAACTCAAGAGAAAAATGTGTAAATAAATTCTTTGTAGATGAGGAATCCTGAATGGCCAATGAATGAAAATACTTAACCTGCTTGCTTTTTTCCCCCTATTAATAATATAAAATAACTGTCTTATGTCAACCATATAGATCTTCTTGATTCTCTTAAATAATTATACAGATTATTTATTTAAACATTAATCTGTTGCTGGATATGTAGGTTGTTTTCTATTTTTGCTATGGTAATTCTCCAGTATGTTTATTTACACACTTCTTATTTGGATTAAATTCCTACACATTAATTTCCTAGGTCAAGTGATATACACATTTAAAATCTGTTATGTATTATAAAATACTCTCCAGAAAGGAATTAATGAGAATGGACCTCTCATCACAAACTACCAATACAGGCATTATCGGGTGTTTTTTTTTTGTTCTTGTTGTTGTTTCTGTTTTTGTTTTTATTTGAGACAGGATCACACTCTATCACTCAGGCTGGAGTGCAGTGGCACAGTCACAGCTCACTGCAGCCTCAAACTCCCAGGCTCCGGTGATCCTCCCACTTTATCCTCTCAAGTAGCTGCTACTACGGGGACTACAGGCATAGGCACGCGCCACCACGCCCAGCTAAATTTTTTTGTATTTTTTTGTGGAGCTGGGGTTTCACCACATCACCCAGGCTGATCTCAAACTCCTGGGTTCAAGCAATCTGCTCACCTCGGCCTTCCAAAGTGCTAGGATTACAGACCCATTGTCAGTTTTTTTAGTCTTAGCCTGTCTGATAGGTGAAAATTTCTACCTTATTTGAAAATATTTGTTTCTTTAATTATTAAGATTTAGTATCTTTTAATGTTTGTATTTTTTAAATGTTTGTATGCCATTTGATTTTGTTTACTGTTTTGTTTAGTAATTTTCATTTTTGGTTTATTCTATCCACTGGTTTTTCTGTTGGTACCTACATTGAATATGTGAACTCTTTATATATTAATGGTATCCCTTTTCTTTCACTGTCACCTACGTTACAACTTCATCTTTTTGTCATTTGACTTTTTACTCTGTTCTTGGTGTTCTTTGACAAAAGTTTTGTGTGGTCATATATGTCAGCCTTATGTTTTTTAGTTTTAGTGTCTTATACTTATTATTGTTGATATACAATAGGATAGTTAATGCACATTCCCTCAGTATGCATTATTTTGCTACTTGGAATCTTTATTTCTAGAAAAATGTAGAAAGTTGATTAAATATGCCACAAGGATAACAATTCTCAGCGCCATGTAAGTTTGAATATGCAGTTACTGTAACTTGTTTTACTTATCCTAAGTCTTACTTGCCAGTTTTTATACATCATATTAATATTTCTACATCAATTTAATCATCTCTGTTCATTATTGTGTTTATGTCTTTTAAGATCTGTGTTTTCTGTTAGATTGTTGTTTTACCTGCACATTGTATTCTCTTCAAAGTGATGAGTTATGTCTCCTTGTTTAGATCTATATGGTACTACTTACCTGATAATAACCACTTTTGATGATAGCTGCAGTGATGGGACCCAAAATTGATGCACAGGTCCTAGCAGGTTACATAGCTGCTACAAACTGATTCTAGATCCTACCAGCAAAGACTTTTTAATCATCCTTTCACCAGACTTGACCATTATATTTAAAAGAGAGAATAGCACCGTGTTACTATGCAATGGATCTACTATGCATATTCTCACTGCTTTAAAAATCACTGATGATATAAAAAGAGAAGAGTGCACTAACTTAGTGTTTGATCTTGGCCACATAGATCTAACATCATGATCAAGTGCTTTCAGCATTTTCTTTGAAATCACGTAAGGTTCATATGTGCCAAATTTCATAAGGATCACATGATAAGGTCAAGAAATACAAATTCCAAAGCAGAATTTATATGCCCACTTCACATATGACAGCGATACTAAATAACCATATGTTGAATATAATACACTGTATGTAAATGCTGTTCTTGAAAGCAATCCAGTCAATAAAACCTAAAATAAATAATACTTTAATAACACATTTCAAATAGACTGAAAATGGAATAGATGGACTCTATGGCAAGAACATCCCTATAAAACTGACATTCAGAGACCATTAAAACACAGAGAGTAAAACAATCATGAAACTAAAGAAAAACTGTGAATATTTAGAAGTTTTTTAAAAGTGTACTACACTGTACGCCAAGATACAGCAGTCGTTTTTATTTAAAGAGCTATTTCAATAAAAGCTGTGGATTCCTAAGTATTAAAAAGCAAATTCAGCTTGCCACAACCAATAACCAAAAACACTTTTTAAAAAATATACAATATTACCCAGATTTTAAAAATATATAGTATTAAACAGAAAAAAAAAGTCAAAACAGAAAAAGCTCATTTTCATTATAATTAGGATTATTAAGAGACTGACCAATTTTATCATTAAAGAAGGTTATAGGAAAGCTACTGAGGTTAACTTCAAAGGCCTAGCAGTAAAAAGTGATTGTAATGTCAGTAAAACTCTGAAACAGATCAAATAGCCCCTAAGTAGTACTAATCTACTGTATCTTTGAAAATGTATATGCTTTTTTTTTAAGCTGACAAAATTACCCTTTTTTCATTTAATTTGTTTTTAATAAACATTTTTAGAAATATCCAACTATTAAACTGTTAACAGCAGCTCAGAATACAGAAACTTTACCTTCCCTCATTCATAATATGAATTCAGATTTGGACATTTTTTTTTCTTCTTTGTCCTAGTTCTGGAAAACATGGTTTTGTCATCCCACATTGTACAGTGATAGTTTATCTTTTTCAACACGAGTGCTTGTTTATGTGTACAAACAAATGAAACAATGAAGCTTGCATACAATTATTTAACCAGTTTTTCTCTCATTTATTAACTCAAACTCATACATGAAAATGAGATGTTTGTGATGTGATTGATGTTTTTCATTTCAATTTTGTCACTTTAGATCCTGGAAAGACTCTGCCTGAAGCCCTTGATTATTGCACTGTTTGGCTACAAACAGTGCCTGGAGAAATAGACAGCAAAAGTGGTATTCCACCTTCCTTTATAACACTACAGATTAAAGACTTTCTGAATGGACCAGGTAAGAAAGTCATAAAATTTACATGTGTGTACATTTTTTATGTGAATATATTAACATGTGTATAGGATCTGTTAGTACTCTTGACATTCCATGCAAAAAAATGAATACTTCACTTTTTCCTAGAGGTGTATGCTTTTTAGGCTGCCGATTTTAGAGATCAACAGGCAAATATAAGTATGCATTAAGAATTACCTTCAGTCTGACAAAAAGGTAGTTATCAATTAAAGAGCAGTTGACTGGAAGCCAAAGCCCCAATATTTTATTTCTACCTTTTCTATTAATTAACTGTATGATCTTAAGTGATTGATCTAATCTTCTATACTTCAGTTTTCTTACCTGTATATGAAGAGGATAGACTGGATGGATGAATGGAAGGAAACATGATATATATACATAAGACAGTATACATAGATAGTTTAGATTTGATAGTTAAATGTACCTGTTTCACATGCTTAGCAAAGTGCTTGAGACATAGTAACTACTCAGTTTTAGATACAGATATCAAAATTTTTTGAGAGCTAATTATGTCCCAGGCACTATGCATTTTAGGAGTATGCACTATAGTTATTCCTATTTTATGAATAAGGAAGCTAAGACTTAGAAAAGTGAAGTAAATTGCCTAAGGTCATAGTGACAGAGAAGCCATTCAAACCTAAGTTTTTATGACTCCAAAGACTAGAACTTAACTTCTGTACTACACTAATTTGGGCATAACTAAAGATTTTTTCTTTATTCCTCGATCTTCCTCCTCTGTCTTTTCTTCCTTCATCTCATGTTCTTCCCCCTCTTCTGTTATTTCTCCCTCACTCCATATAGTCTTAGCTATTTATTTAACAAAAATTATTGCATTTCACTTTTTGTTTTGTTATTTTATACTTACAGTGCTTCAGAGTGTTACCCACGAAATGAGTATTAGTTTCTTCATTAAGAATTTTATTTCATTTTATTTTTTATTTTTTTATTTTTTTGAGATCATCTTGCTCTGTCACCCAGGCCAAAGTACAGTGGTGCAATCATATCTCACTGTAGCCTCAATCTCTGGGCTCCAGCAATTCTCCTGCTTCAGCCTTCCAAGTAGCTGGGACTACAGGTGTGTGCCACCATGCCCAACTAGTTTTGTTTTTTTTTTTTTTTTTTTTAGTAGTGATGAGGTCTCACTATGTTGCCCAGGCTGGTCCTGAACTCCTGGACTCGAGCAATCCTCCTTCTCAGCTTCCTAATGTGCTGGGATTACAGGTGTGAACCACTGCTCCTGGCCATTAAGAATTTAAAATAGGCTGGGCACAGTGGCTTACACCTGTAATCCCAGCATTTTGGGAGGCTGAGACAGACAGATCACTTGAGGCCAAGAATTCCACATCAGCCAAGCCAACATGGTGAAACCCTGTCTCTACTAAAAATAAAAATAAACATAAAAAATTAACTGGCCATGGTGGCACGTACCTGTAGTTCCAGCTACTCCGGAGGCTAAGGCACAAGAATTGCTTGAACTGGGAGGCAAAGGTTGCAGTGAGATGAGATCGCACCACTGTGCTCCAGCTTGGGCAACAGAGCAAGACTCTATCTCAAAAAAAAGAAAAGAATTTAAAACGATGATTTTACAGCTGTCTTAAGATCTCTAGCAATACTCCGCAAGACATGAATTTTAAGGAAGGAAAAATATTTATATATAGACTTTGTTGAGTATGTGTGTTGTGGCATGCTAGTGTACTTATGATCCATACTACAGATGGAGAAAGCCAGTCATGGATTAAACAAAGACTGAAACCATCTCCACTGACCTTGTCACTGGGGCCCAATTCTTCTTCAGCGTATTTTTCTAGTGCTGGGATTATAAAGGTGTAGAAGTATGAAGAACTATTTCTAATCTTGATAAACTCTAGATATGGTTTTAAATACATGAAGGAAAGCAAGAAACTGAAGGATAAGCAAGTCGTTAAAGTGTAGGAAGAAGCCTTTGGAGTGAGGTAATAGACTGGAGAAGTGTGAGTCCTAGTATTTGGTTAGTGAGCATGAAGTACCATATTTCATTCTATCTAAGCCACTATCAATTGTAGAAAAACATTCTATGTACCACTAAAAATGAAAAAAAACATATGCTATTTACACTGTGATACAGTGCCTTTTTATTACATCAGTGTGAAGACAATTTCTGATTTCAGAGTTGTTCACACATTAAAGACCGAACACAATAGAATAGATATAATAGGGTAAAAACATGTTAGTTCATGGAAAAGTGACAGGGGAAACTTGGATTTACTTATTTCTCAGTTTTAGTTTCACATTCGTTTTATTTTTAGGCACAGTCACTTTGTTCATTTTGGCTAGAAAATTATCTTGTAGTTTACATTTGATTGATTTGTTTGTTAAAAAAATGGAATTTGAAAGTTGATGGTAAATTAGATACAATATTTTCAAGGCAACCAAATAAATTGAATTTTAAGACAAATGCCAATGAATAAATGAAAAATTATGTATTTACAATTCTGGCATTTAATGTGACTCAGTAGTAGAAATGTGATTTTTTTTTTTTTTTTTTTTTTTTTTTGAGTCGCAGTCTCTGTTGCCCGGCTGGAGTGCAGTGGTGTGATCTCGGCTCACCGCAACCTCTGCCTCCCAGGTTCAAGCGATTCTTCTGCCTCAGCCTCCCTAGTAGCTGGGACTACAGACACACACCATCACACCTGGCTAATTTTTGTATTTTTAGTAGAGGTTGGGTTTCACCATATTGGCCTGGCTGGTCTGTAACTCCTGACTTCGTGATCCGCCCACCTTGGCCTCCCAAAGTGCCAGGATTACAGGCGTGAGCCACCGTGCCTGGCCAGAAATGTACTTTTTAAAGTAGTTGCACTTTTGTGTTTCTTAAGATACTTTTCAAAGTTGAGAATTAAATATATACAATTTCTGATTTTATGTCCATGCTATAATAGTGATAATATATTTGGAGATTTAAACTTTTAAGTAAATGAATTGAAATAGTTATTTTACAGCAGCACTTCTCAAACTTGATTCTGCATTTGAAACTTCCCTGGGGAGTTTGTTAAAATGCAAATGGTGATTTAATAGTTCTAGAAGGTAGGGCTTGAAAGTCATGTCTAAAAAGCTCCCAGATAGAGTAGATGCTATTGGTCTGGGACTGTAGTTTTTGTAGCAAGTTTTATATGGCTCTTACCAAAATTCTTTTTAAAAAATTATACATGTGACTTATCATATATGATTTTTGTTTTTAGTATCAGTCTTTGAGAGCCAAACCACAGATATTTTGGGGAACAGGACAGGGCAATGATAAAGAAAGATGAGTGGTTTTTAGAATGGTGCTTTGATTATGGAAAATCGAATATAATATCCAATGGATGATTTAAGTTCTTCAAAGTCTAAAACATTTTAAACAAAAGTACATTTTTTTTATTTGAGGGAAGATTAGTTTAAATGATATATCAGCTGTGTGTGACTTCCTCTAAAACAGTAACCTAACAGCCTTTAACTGCTCCAGAATTTCCTAGCTTAGACAAAAATTTTCCTACTGTAAGCAATTTGTGATTTAGAGTAGATAAGTAGATGTTATTTCATAGAGTAATTATATTATCTCACTACACAGCCAGATTGGCATGCTACTACATTAATTTAGGAGTCAAATGGCTATAGAAGATAGTGAGACTTGAATACCACTAATTAAATGGGAATAACAGGACACATTAAAACAGCTTTTACTATATGAATGTATTATTTTATAGATTTTGACAACTCAAGGAAATTATATTTTTTCCAGCTCCTAGGGAGGATACTATGAGGAATATCATTTATGTTGAGATTGGGCAAACAAATTCCAGCTTTATAATGTTCCCTAATAACATTCCTTTTCCTTGAAGAAAAAGCATTACAAAAAAATAATAAAAGCACTACAAGTAATACTTTTAGTTTTTTAGGTAATGTCATTGTGTTATCATTAGAAATCTTTAGCTACTATTATGTTTTAATCTGTATGCATATCTATTTAAGTATCATTCCAGAGAATGTCTTGAACTATATTACTAATTTCCATTTATTTTTTCTTGCTCTTTAATGAAAGGTATAGTAACAAAGTTATGACCCTGAATTAGCCAGGCGTGGTGGTATGTGCCTGTAGTCCTTGCTACTCAGAAAGCCAAGGTGGAAAGATTGCTTGAGCCCAGGAGGTAAAGGCTGAAGTAAGCTATAATCACACTACTGCACTCCAGTTTGGGCAACAGAGTGAGTGAGACCCTGTCTCAAAAAAAAAAAAAAAAAAAAAAAAAAGTTAACAACCCTTAAAGGTAGAGGGAATACTGATTACAACTGTCTAACCTTAAACTTTCTTCAAAAAGATGTAAACTTCACAGCTTTTGAAATTTAGCCTTTTAGATTTATTTTGTAGGGATTATTTTCTCTAAACAAGGTGATACAAATGCTGTTCTTTAGCACTTGTTTTTAGAAAAATAATGTGGAGTTCTTGAGTATTCCCCTATTTCATCTGTTCACCTAATGGTACCTTAATAGAGCAAATGGTAGGTCCCAACTTCTACATCAAAAACTCTTTCAAAGCTCTCCCAGCCCCCCACCTTTTCCCCCTTGTACCCATTAGCAAGGTCAGTGGCTTGGAGAAACCTGGAAAACAGCAGCTACCAGAAACCCACTAGAATAATATCTCCAGCAGGTGATAGATTAGTTGGAACAAATTGGAACCATTGCAGTTCAGCAATCCTGGTTTCTTTCAAGCTGTTTTTAAAATGTCGTCATTTTAGTACACAATCTAAACCCTGCGGAACAGTCCACAGCAGGTTAATTTGAATCATATGATATGTCACTGCCCTCAGCTGACATGAGCTCTATTCCATGTGTGAAGCCATAATAAATCCATTCCCAACCGAGGAAAATTCCCCGTGAGAAGGTGAACTATTCCAGGCCTCACACTGGCATGCTAGCCCTCCGTAATTGAAAGCAGGGCCACCTGTTCCCAGCACAGTTAGCCTATAGAAAAAAATTAACATTAGATCAGATACTTCTTATATTGAAAAATCAATCATACTTCTTGCAAATTCAAATTCAGCTGTGAAGTGTTTGGTATGACATCATACAGAAATGTAGGAATGTGCCCACTTGATCCCATTTTAAAAGTTTTGTTAACCATAGGATTCCTTAACTTTGAAATGCAATTTTTTTTTTAATTTAATGAGAGCTGACACGTGAGAAGAACTGGAAAGGGTGCAGATTTTTCTAATTAACTCAGGGTTATTTGCGAAAACATTTGAGCCCTCTGGTATTTTTTTCATTGTTCTTTCACAAAGTTTTGAGCCACTGTCATTGTAGCCATGAAATGACATTTAAATGACAACAAAGAACAAAAATGCCACATTAGGAAAACATTCCCAAGTCATTTATATTTTATTATAAATTAATGCTTAGCATGCCACATTCATCATATAATTTAAATAACATGGTTATATCAAACACAAAACAATTAATGCAATTTCACATTTCTTTTAGTGTATTATACATAGTGTCTATATTTGAAATGCATGGCCACTGGTCTTTTTCTCCTAATAGAATCACTTCTTTAGTTTCACCTTGTTTAACTCATTCATTAATTTACCTGTCTAGTTTTCAGTGTTTCTGATTTCATTCTGGCTTCGAATTGGTTTCATCTCTGGTTTTATTTTATTTTGATTTTAAAAACCTGTTGAATTGATTATAATCTTGTTTTGAAGACAGTTTTCTCCTTATATTGTATGGATTAATGTAACTGTTTTATAGGTTACAATGATTTTCATTTCTACTTTAAAATAATTCCTAAACATCCTTAAACAATTCCATTTCCACAGACCGCTCTGATTTGAATGAAAATTTGTACTTAAATGCTGTAAAATAGTAAAAGAGTTCTTAGGTACAGTAACACACCATTCGAGTAAGTTTTTTTATATGAATATAAAGTAGAAATTTTAGGTTGTTTACCCCCAAATAGATGTATTTTTTAAGTGTTTTTACCTTTCTTGGTTAACCCTGCTTTTATGTTATCACTGAATTTATTACTCAGTGGGCATCAATTCAGACATATCTGAAGGTAACTGATTCCGGAGGATTAAGACACCTGGAAAAGATTAATCAAATAGTGTCTTGATTTTTCTGGAGGAGAAAATGAAGAACAAATAATATAATTTTTTAATCTTTAAAATTTTTTTCAATCACAAATTTCAGATGGATTTTTGGTTACCTACTTCAAGCTTTATTGAGGTATAGTTGACAAATAAAAATTATAAACATTTAAAGTGTACAATGCGATGTTTTGATAAATGTGTCATTGAGAAATGATTACCATATTCAAGCAAATTAACATATTTATCACCTCACATACTTACAACTTTTTATTTGTGGTGAGAACCCATATGATCTCCTCTTTTACCAAGTTTTAAGTATATAATACAGTAGTATTTATTAATTGTAGTCATAACGCTGTAGATTAGATCTCTAGAGCTTATACGTTCTGCAAAACTGAAACTTTGTACCCATTCACCAACCTCTCCATATTTTCCCTTCCCCCAGCCCCTGGCAACGAACATTCTAATGTCTCCTTTTATAAGTTTGACGTTTTTAGATTCCACATATAAATGAAATCATGTAGTTTTTGTCTATTTCTGTTTGGTTTATTTCATTTAGCATTATGTCTTCAAGTTCATCCATATTGTCTCAAATGGCAGGATTTCAATCTTTTTAAGGGGTGAATACTATTCTATTGTGAATATGTACCACATTTTCATCCCCTATTCATCCATTGATGAATACTTAGGTTGATTCTACATCTTCACTATTATGAATTGTGCTGCAATAAACACAGGAGTCCAAATATATCTCTTCGGCACACTGGTTTCATTTCCTTTGGATCTATACCCATTAGTGCGATTACTGGATCATATGGTAGTTATGTTTTTAATTGATTGAGGAATCTCCATACTGTTTTCCATAATGGTTGTACCAATCTGTATTCCCACCAACAATGTGCAAGGATTTCCTCTTCTCCACATCCTTGCCAACACTTGTTACGTTTTGTCTTTTTGATAATAGCCATTCTAGCAGGAATGATGTCTTTCATGGTTTTGATTTGTATTTCTATGATGGTTAGTTATACTGAGCACTTTTTCATATACCTGTTGGCCATTTGTATGTCCTCTTTTGAGAAATGTCTGTTTAGGTCTTTTTCCTATTTTTAAAATTTGGTTCTTTGTCTTCTTGCTATTGAGTTGTTTGAATTTCTCATGTATTTTAGATATTAACCTCTTATATAGTTTACAAATATTTTCTTCCATTCTGTAGGTTATCTCTTAATACTATTGGTTGTTTTCATTGCTAGGCAGAAGCTTTTTAGCTTGTTGTAATCCTATTTTTGCTTTTGTTGCTGGTACTTTTCAGATAATATCCAGAAAATCACTGTCCAGACCAATGTCATAGAGCTTTTCCGCTATGTTTTCTTCTAATAATTTCATAGTTGTTGGCCTTATTACATTTAAGTCTTCAGTCTCTTTTGAGGCTTTTGGGTTGGTTTGTTTGTGTTTTTTGTTTTTTGAGTGACAGAGTCTCACTGTGTTACCTAGGCTGGAGTGCAGTGGTGTGACCACGGCTCACTGCATCCTCGAACTCCTAGTGTCAAGGGATCCTCCTGCCTCAACCCCCGAAGTTTAGTTGACTTTTGTACATAGTGAGAGAGAAGGATCTACTTTTATTCTTCTGCATGGGCTATCTAGCTTTCCCAACAGCATTTATTGAAGAGACCATCCTTTCCCCATTTTGTGTTCTTGACACCTTTGTTGAAAACTAATTAGCTAATACATGCATTTCTTTCTGGGTTCTCTATCTGTTCCATTGGTTTATGTGCCTGTTTTTATGCCAGTACTATACTGTTTTGGTTATAGTTTTATAGTATATTTTTTGAAGTCAGGCAGTGTGATGCTTCTAGGTTTGTTCCTTTTGCTCAGGATTGCTTTGGCTATTCAGGGTCATTTATGATTCCACATAAATTTCAGGATTGCTTTTTCTATTTCTGTGAAGAACGTTTTTGATATTTTGATAGGAGTTTCATTGAATCTGTAGATCAATAGCATGGGCACATCAATAGCATGGGTAGGATGGACATTTTAATAATATTAATTCTTCCAATTCATGAACACAGGGTATCTTTCCACTGATGACCATTTTATAGTTTTCAGTGTACAGATTTTTCACTTCCTTGATTAAATGTATTCCTAAGTATTTAATAATTTTTTTAGCTATTATGAAATGAGATTGTTTTCTTAGTTTCTTCTTCAGTTCTCTGTTAGTGTATAGTGTTCTTCTCTGTTAATGTATAGAAATACTATGGGTTTTTGTATGTTGATTTTTAATCATGCAAATTCACTGAATTCTAACAGTTTTTAGAATGTATTCTAATAGTTTTCTGGTCAAGTTTTTAAGGTTTTCTATATATAAGAAAACCTTAAATGTTATAAGGTTATCTGTGGAGACAATTTAAATTCACCTTTTCCTATTTGGATTCCTTTCATTTCTTTCTCTTGCCTAATTGCTTTGTCTAGGACTTCCAATACTATATGGAATAACAGTGGTGAGAATGGCCATTCTTGTAGGGTTCTAGATTTTAGAGAAAAAGCTTTCAACTTTTCCCTGTTCAAGATGATGTGACCTGTGAATTTGTCACATATGGCCTTTATTGTGTTATGGTATGTTCCTTCTATACCTAATTTTTTGAGAGTTCTTATCAAGAAGGGATTTTGAATTTTGTCAAATGTTTTTTCTGTATCTTTTGAAATGATCATATGGTTTTTGTCCTTCATTCTGTTAATGTGATGTATCACATTTATTGCTCTGCATATGTTGATCATCCCTGTGATGATGCCCACTTGATCACGAGTAGATTTTTAATGTGTTTTAAATTCAGTCTACTACTGTTTTGTTGAGGGTTTTTACATCTATGTTCATCCTGGATATTGGCCTGAAGTTTTCGTTTTTTGGCATGTCTTTGTCTGGTTTTCATATCAGGGTAATACTGGCCTATAGAATAAATTTGGAAATATTTCCCTCTCTTCAGTTTTTTGGAAGAGTTTGAGAATAATTGGTGGTATTACATATTTAAGTACTGAATAGAATTCAGTGGTGAAGCCATTGGACCCTGGGGGTTTTTTTTGATAGGAGACTTTTTATTACTGATTCTGTCTCCATACTCATTATTGGTTTGTTCAGATTTTCTGTTTCTTCATTATCTATTCTTGGCAGATTGTATGTGTCCTGGAATTTATCCATTAGGTTATTAATGTATTGGCATATAATTGTTCATATTATTTCCTAAGGATTCTTTATATCAGTTGTAATGTCTCCTGTTTCATCTCTGATTTTATTTGTTTGAGTTTTCTCTTTTTTGTTCTTAGTCTAGCTAAAGGTTTGCCTGTTTTTTCAAAAGATCAGTTCTTTGTTTCTTTGATCCTTTCTATTATTTTTGTAGTCTCTATTTCATTTATTTCTACTCTGATCTTTATTTTATTTCCCTCCTTCTACTAATTTGGAGCTTTGTTTGTTCTTGTTTTTCTAGTTCTTTGTGTTGTAATGGTAGATTATTTTAGCTCTTTCTTCATTTTTACTGTACGTATTTACTGCTAGAAACTTCCCCTCTTAGAACTGCTTTTGCTGTATCCTTTAGGTCTAGGTATATGCTGTTTCCATTTCATATTGTCTCAAGAAATTTTTAAATTTTTTCATTGATTCATTGATCATTCAGGAGCATGTTGTTTAATTTCCATGAACTTGTGAATTTTCTGAAGTTCTTCCTGTTATTGATTGCTAGTTTTATACCACTGTTGTCAGAAAAGATACTGGATATGATTGCAGTCTTCTTAAATTTGTTAAAACTTGTGGCCTAATATCTGATCTGTCTTGGAGGATGTTCCATGTGCAATTAAGCATCATGTGTATTCTGCAGCTTTTGGATGGAACATTCTGTATATGTTTGTCAGGTTCAAATGTTCTAGAGTGCAGTTTAAGTCTGATGTTTCCTGTTTAATTTTCTGTCTGGATGATCTACCCATTGCTGAAAGTAAAGTGTTAAAGGCCTCCACTATTATTAAATTGCAGGCTATGCCTGATGCTCCCTGATGCTGGATTAATATTTGCTTTATATATTTAGATGCTCCAGTGTTGGGTACCTATGTACTACAATGTTATGCCATCTTGCTGAACTAACCCCTTTGTCATTACATAAGGACGTGCATTATCTCTTTTTACAGTTTTTTTAATTAAAGTCTGATATAAGTATAACTACTTTTGCTCTTTTTTGGTTTCCATTTGCATGGAATATCTTTTTTCATTCCTTCACTTTTAACCTATGTGTGTTCTTATAAGTGAATTGAGTCTCTTGTAAGCAGCATATAGTTGGGTGTGTTTTTATAATCTATTAATTTGCTCTTTCTTTTCATTGGTGAATGTAAGCCATTTACATTCAAGGTAGTTATTGAAAGGTAAGGACTACATACTGCCATTTTGTCAATTGTCTTCTGGTTGTCTTATGGACTCTTCGTTCCTTCCTCTCACTGTCTTTCTTTGTGATTAAGTAATTTTTCTCTATTGGTATGTTTTGATTTCTTGCTTTTTAATTTTTTGTGTATCTACATGGTTACCATGAGGGATATCAAAAAAATCTTATAGTTATAACAGGTTATTTTAAGCTAATAACAACTTATCTTTGATCATGTACACAAAAAAAAAACCTCTATTCTTACACTCCACTACCTCCCTCCACATTTTGAATATGTTATTTCAAAATTTACGTATTTGTATATTGTATATTCCTTAACAAATTAGCATCATTAATATTTTTATCTTTGAACCTTTACGCTAGAGATATAATTTACGCACCACCATTACAATATTAGAATAGTCTGCATTTGATGGTATACTTTTACCAGCGAGTTTTATACTTTCAGATGTTGTTCTGTTATTATCATCCTTTTCTTTCAGCTTGAAAAACTCTCCTTAGCATTTCTTGTAATGCAGGTCTCTTGGTGATTAACTCTCTCAGCTTTTGTATGTCCAATAAAGTTTTTATCTCTCTTTCATTAAAGGACAGCTTTGCTAGGTACAGTATTCTTGGTTTGCAGGTTAGTTCGTTTGTGTTCCAGCTCTTTGAATATATCATCCCACTCTCCCCTGGCCTGTAAGAATTCTTCTCTGTTGAGAAGTCTGCTGCTCAGTGTATTAGAATGTCCTTCTGTATTCTTTGCTTCTTTTTTCTTGCTGATTTCAGGATCCTGTCTTTGTCTTTGATCTTTGATCATTTGATTATAATTTGTCTTTGGGTAACCTTACTTGGATTGAATCTGATTGAAGACCTTTGACCTTGTTATACCTGGTTATTTATATATTTCTCCAGGTTTGGAAAGGCTTCTGCTATTCTTTATTTGCATATGCTTTCTACCCCTTTATCTATCTCTATTCCCTCTTGAATACCAGTGACCAAGAATTTGCCCTTTTGTTGCTCCCATGAATCTTGTAAGCTTTCTTCATTCCTTTACTGTATATTTTTTGGCTGTATATTTTCAAATAATCTGTCTTTGAGTTCATAGATTGTTTCTTCTGCTTGATCAATTCTGCTGTTTATATTCTCTTTTGCATCTTTCATTTAGTTCATTGTATTTTTCAGCTGTGGGATTTCTGGGTTTTTTAAAAATTATTCTTTCAATCTCTTAAATTTCTCATTCTGGTCACTTACTGTTTTTCTTATGTTGTTGAATTGTTTATCTATTTTCTTGAAGCTTATTGAGTTTCCTGAAAGCAATTATTTTGAGTTATTTGTCAAGCAGTTCATATATCTCTATTTTTCGGGGATTAGTCGCTAGCACTCTATTTTCTTTGGTGATGTCATGTTTATAGTTTTTTGTTTTGTTTTGTTTTGTTTTATTCTTGTAGTCATGCATCAATGTCTGGACATTGAAGAAGTAGGTTCTTATTCCAGTCTTTGCAATCTGGCTTTGTCTGGGAATGCCCTTCAACAGTAAGCCTGTCTAGAACTTTTTGATCATGTTGTCTGGCATTGTCCCTAAATCCATGATTGCCACAGCCATCGAAGTTTTAGAGGGCACCCTACACTCAGGCTTGCCACACCAGCCCAACACCAGGATGGAATCCCATGGCCACCAAGGTTGGCACAGTGCTGGGGCATACTCAGAGCCCATGGCCATTCAGGTTTGTCTGAAACCAAAGGTCTTGTGGACATCTGGTAGTGATTCAGGCCAGTGATCATGTCTATTTCACAGAGACTATGGTATCCGGCCCACCACTGGGATAGCTCAAGAGGCTCAGTACATCAGTACTGACCTAAATAAGGGGCTATAGGAGTCTGCCTGATGCTGGATTTTACTATGGCAGGCCCAGAGGTGGAGACCAAGACAAAGTCCTCCATTCACTTCCTTCATGTTCCCGCAAGCAGATAGTGTCTGTCTGAATTTGCTACTTGAGGATAGGGGAGAGTTGACACAGGGAATGTCCCTCCTACCCTCTTAAGTACATCTTTTCATATTATTATGATATAACCAGGTACTGTGATCTCTCATCTCATTTCTTTAGCTCTTGTGAGGGTATTTTCTTGTGTGGATAGTTGTTCAAAATGATGTTGCTATGAGGGGATGATCGCTGAAGAGTCCTATTCCACCATCTTGCGCCACCCTCATAATATGATTTTTAAATGCAAGAAGATTCAAAGAAAAATAAAATATTTTAAGAAGCTAATTCTGGGCTAGGTGTGGTGGCTTACACCTGTAATCCCAGCACTTTGGGAGGCTGCCGTGGGTGGATCACCTGAGGTCAGGAGTTCGAGACCAGCCTAGCCAACATGGCGAAACCCCATCTCTACTAAAAATACAAAATTAGCTGGGTGTGGTGGTGCATGCCTGCAATCCCAGCTACTTGGGAGGATGAGGCAGGAGAATCGCTTGAACCCAGGAGGCAGAAGTTGCAGTGAGCTGAGATCATGCCATTGCACTTCAGCCTGGGCAACAAGAACGAAACTCCATCTCAAAAAAGAAAAAAAGAAGAAGCTAATTTTAATAATTTATTTATTTTAATCTTTCCCAAAATATCATTTTTAAATGATATTTAATCCTCTGCTGCTTCTCCCTTGCCAGAAATTGGGCTAAGGCCTATACCTTAATCGTGAGAGTCCTGCCTCTATCTTAATTCAGTTTTACAGCCATACTAGCATGCTATCTTCTACATTTAAGAAATGTAAACTAGTTAGTGAAACTGTAAGGACCTTGACTTTTACGTTTCCCAAATTTTATGGTTCCAATTTCCAGTGTCAGCATGATAGTATCACAGTTTGTTTTCTCTGTGATCTATCAAAGGAAACAGTAAACTTGATGTCAGAATGTCAACTAGGGAATTTTAAAATAGGGAAAAGCCTTTCATTATTTCAACTTTTGTTTTTAAACTATAACTTTTATTTTAGGAAGAAATGAGAAAAATTACCCAGCTGAAATGGTGCCCTCAAGGGATTATACCTCTGAAAGACTTGGCTAAGTAATAGAATTCAAAGAGTCACAGAGGCTGATTGGGCAGGTGGCAAGGAGGTAGGGGCCAGTACTAGGTCTCACGCAGAGCAGTCAGTAGAGTAGCAGTTATTTAGATTTTTTTTATTTCTTCATGTAGCCTAATTCTGTTAGAATTATTTCTTCTACAGAAAAGAATGAGAGTAATTGGGAAATATCTTCCTAGGGACATGGAGTAAGCCCAGTAAGAAGAGATAAAGAACATTGTCTGGCTTATCCTAACTCTAACTTTCCAACTTTCTGCCTGCAGTTCTTTTTTTCCTAACTCTCCAGCCCCATGCCTTTCCATTGACACAGTCTTGAGCCTTCCTTTCTTATCCCTGTACAATAGTCTCTTTTATGCTGACAACTCCCAAATGCAGCTCTTTTGACTTAATATTTAACTCTAAGACTATTTCTACATATGAGTATTAGGTATGCTTTGTTATTTAAACATGTTCACAGTAAATTAAGCCATTTTCTCTCTTCTCTCTCATTGCTCACTTCTTTTAGCATAGGCTTCAAACTTTTTTTACAACTGCTGATGATAGGAAAAATTTTCTGGTCATGTCCTCTCCCAATTCACTACCATCTTTAGGCCATTCTTATTTTTATTTCAAGTCCTTCTACTTTTTTCTTTGAAACAGTCCTCCATTATGCCTGCTACTTCTCTGGTGTAGGTTTAATCCTTGATTGCTTCCTCATTCTGTTTCCTGGTAGCACTAACTTCAGATTATCTTATTTACTCAATAATGCTGTCTTCTATGCCCTTGCTAGACTTGCCTCTCCTGCCAAATTTATTTGAATCTTAACTACCTCCTTTCCTCAGTTAATCCAGTCAAAACTCTCCTCAGCCCCCAACCCTCTGTGCACCTGTCCACTGTATTTCTTACATATAAATTGCTTATTAGGCTTAATATGATTCAGGATTTTTTTTAAGCAAAACTGTTTTACAAGATGTTTTGTATCGCTCAATCAGGAGGCATATAATGTCCAAAGCTCTTTTTGTGATGCTAGCACCCATTGGTGCTCAATGCCTAAATTTACTGGAGGTTGTAAATAGTAATATTCTAATTCTAGCATTCCTTTTCTATATATTAGCTGGCATACTCTTTGAAGAGAAACATTCCCCAACCTACTATTTGAGTATTCAGTAGTATTGCTCATTCCAAAAGGCAGGATAAATGCTTAATTCTTTCCCTTTATTTATCCCTTTTCAAAAATGAGTTCATTCTCTAGCATATTTCAATGGTGGCCAGTTAGTTGATGTTGTTTAGTATTATTTGGAACTCATTATTTTTAATGATTCTCAAGTTGTCCCACCATTGGCAGTGAGAACCTCTATAAACTGGCTTCTCTATGTTTTAAACTTTGTTGTTTTCTTAGTCTGGAATTCTTACACCCTTTTTCTTTGCCCACTCTAATTCTGAGCTGCCATTACATTAGCCTAAGTCTTGTTTTCTTCTGGAATAGTTTCCCTTTCATTTCCATTCATACTGATCTCTCCTTTTTTCATAAACAGACTGATAATAACATCTTCACTAAATTTATCTCAAAACAACATTTGGCTGTTTCTAAAAATCATATGTGTCTTCAAGGATGAGTATATGCCATCACTGAAATAGTAAAACAAACAAAGGAAGACATAGGCACCAAATAAGGTACAAAATTGTTGGAGTAGTGGAATATAGTTAGCCCTTATGGTTATTACTAAGAGGGATGGAAACTTATTTTGATGAGTTTAGTTCAGTACATTTACTTTAGAAATCGGTGCAATTACCCTATAATTAGAACTTTTGTGTTGTGATTTGGAGAGGATAATGAAATTTAGAAAGTCAATGCTTGATCATAAAAATATGTTTCTGAGTAATTTTGCTAGTAGTGATGATGCCAAGACCCCAGTGATAAGTATCATGAACTGCTGCTGACTTATTCAGGTCAAGAACCTTTCATTTCATGTCTCTAAGCTTCCTCATAGCACATAAGACAGCATATAGCCTGTTCCACTTTGTATACTATCATTAATTAAAGCACATGTGTCTGCCATCACTGAGGTCTTTACACTTCACACCTTCAATGGAGAGTGCATTGATCTCATTGTCATGGGCAGCTTTCCAGGTTTTCTAGCTCTTATACCTGTGAATACTCCATCTCCCTTGTCCACTGTCGTCATGAATACCTTTACTTGAACACTGTAACAAAAATCTGAATTTCAATTGCTGAATAAGAGAAAAAAGTACTATGACCTAGTAATATTTTTTACCAGAGTTATTATAATAATAAGGTCAACCTTGATTATGGGTTTGTTAATTCTGTGTTTTGCATTTACTAAGATGGTGAATAAAAACATCATTTCTGTGTCTATACATAGCCGCCCATGTATGCACTGAATGGTTTCTTGTAAGCCTCGCTTGTCTAAAAAGTTTTTTATCTTTTGCAAATAAAATTCCAAAGGAAGAAACACTTAACAAAGAAGTTTTCTTTCATAAATGTTATGATTTGAGTATAACAAGCCATATTGAATTCATTGGGTTTTTGGTAATAGATTTCATAATACATCATAAATGTAAGTAATATGATGACTAATAGGTCAAGTAAAGTTGGAACATTTTAAATGAGAAAAGAGCTGGAACAGTTCTCAGGAAACTTTTCCAGTTGATGTTTGGTCCCCCACAAGGTGTGCATTAACATAAACTTATGGGAATCACCTCTGGGGCTTGAATTCCCTCTCTGATTTCATTATTACAATATGATACTTTTCCTTTCACTATTAAGTCATCCTCTAAGATGATAGGAGCATAAAGTAAGTATAATTTATTTGCATTTGTCTAATCTTTTAACTCGATAGTCATTCCATCATTCTGTTTCCTGGTAGCTGTTCAGAAAGTTTTGAAGGGTAATTAGGATCTAATAATTGGCAGGCATGGGTTTACTTAAAGATACAGAATATGTTCTAAAAATTGTGAGAAATTAGATCTGGCAGAGAAATAGATGACTCAGCTAGGAGATTCTCTATTACTGCATATTCCTAAAATCAAAACTTTGAAAATAATCCATGTATTAAAGTTCAATGAGGATTATAATACAGTTCTAAACTCTTAAACATAAGAATCTGATAATAATTGAAATAAAATTTACAGTAACAGTCTGCGCCTGGTTCCCTATCCAGTTATATTTCCAGTTCCTGTAAAACATTCTTTATAGCTCCCAGTGTGTCTCTGTTGAATAAAACTGTTCTAGTCCATTTCTTTAATGTTTTGTCTTAATGATCAGATTAATATTTTTATCAATTTTTTAAAAGTATCAAAAAACAGAAAATGTGGATTGCTCAATTTTTACTTTTATTTTTTAAGTTGAAAAATACCAGGCACTATTTTTGCATATTTTTTTCTACTTGTAAAAATAATCTTCCTGTCATTAGACTGAAAATATTTGCAGTGATGACTAATTTTCTACCAAAAAAACTGGCTAGATCAAGGATGTGAAAGTTCAGAGAAACATATTGATGAACTTTATGCAACAATAAACGGTGCTGTTTCACTTGTGATGCTTCTCATTCTGGTGCATGCCTCCTGTCTTTTGGTGGACCTAGTACTTTTGAAAGGAATACCTAGTATTATGATATAGCCTAATTTCAACTCTGCTTTTTTGATTCTTAGCCTATCATCTTATCCAACTTGCCCAAATGGGACTGCCCTAGCCACTCTGTGTATACATTGCACAGAATGTATTTTGCAAGAAATGTGGCTCAGCGCTGTCTCTATATGGTTCATTCCCTCCAGGGTGAGGGACTTTGTGGCCTACTAACTAATGTACGTCTTGTACAAAAGTTGCACTGTATGCCCTATATGGAAACAAATATACAAAAAACATTTGAAAAGTGAATTACTTAAATGTCTTAAATAACAATTTGTTTCTTATTAAGCCTTAACAGAATCATGTGAGTCTAGGAGTTTGAGGCTGCAGTGAGCTAGGATAATGTCACCGCACTCCAGCCTGGGCATCAGAGCAAGACCCTGTCTTGAAAAATAAATAAATAAGTTAACATAGCAACTGTTTGGGAACACATATAGCTCTACTAGATTTTCAAACTTTCTAAAAACTTTCATCAACTGCTGCTCAGTGACTGAGGGGTTACATTTGTAATCCTAAATTACTAAATTTAAGGTAATCAAAAGAATGCAGTTTTGATACATAAAAACACTTTTGACATAACCTTATAGGAAAGATAGATCAAGTGACCAAGTGTCCAAATAAGTAACTCTCCCCTACCAATCCACTGGTCTGAGAAAGGGTCATCCAGAAACCAGCACCACAAAAAGTTAACATTAAAAATTCACCGTTCAAATTCACAAAACAAAATAAATCTATAAAAGATTTAAATAATTAAACTTTTCGAGTGATGTTTTTTAAATCATCCTGCAGTATTTTTATGCTGCTGAAGTTATTAAAGTTTAAAACCACACTGAGACTTTTGGGACAAACTATGAGAGACAGAGATCCAAGATTGCTTCAGATTTTCTTGTTGCTAAAATATTTAGTCCTGTCCAAGCATAGTGGCTCACACTTTGATCCCAGCAGTTTGGGAGGCCAAGAAGGGCAGATTGCTTGAGACCAGGAGTTTGAGACCAACCTAGCCAACGTGGCAAAACCCCATTCCACTAAAGATACAAAAAATTAGCCAGGCATGGTGGCGCATGCATGTAATCCCAGCTTCTGGGATTTAAAAATTAGGCTATCTAAAAATTACGTTATTTTCTCATTGCTGAATTATAATACTTTTTTATTTTTTATTTTTGACACAAGTCTTGTCGGATATGTAATTTGCAGATATTTTCTCCCAGTACATAGCTTCTTTTTTCATTCTCTTAACACTACCCTTTACAGAGCAAAAGTTTTTAATTTGATGAAGTCCAACTTACACATTTTTAAAATAAATTATGCCTTTTTGGTATCATGTATAAGAGACTCAGTACAGAGTCTCTCTGTACTGAGCTGCCTGGAGCTGGGGCTAGGGAAGGTAACACAAGCACTGTGGCCACCACAATGCTGGTGGCCACTGTGCTGAGTCATACCTGAAGCCAGCACAGCACTGGGCCTCACCCAAGGTCCATGATAATCCCTGCCTGGCTATCCACCTGTGTTCACTCAAGGTCCTAGGGCTCTATAACCTGCCAGGCTTGTGTCCTTCCCTACAGGGCAGTGAAATTTCTCTGGTCCCAGGTACATCCGGAGATGCTATCCAGGAGCCAGGGCCTGGAGTCAGAAACCTTAGGAATCTACTTGGTGCTCCATGCTAGTGAGAATGAGCTGGCACCCAAGCCACAACTCTAGGACTTGAAGATTTTCTCCTGTTTTCTTCTTTAAAGGCTTTCTAATTTTACATTTTATATTTAAATCCATGATTCATTTTGAGTTAATTTTTGTATACATATGAAGTTGAGTTTAAGGTACTTTTTTTTTGTATACAGATGTTCAACACCATCTGTAAACTACCTTTCTCCATTGAACTGTATTTGCACCTATTTTAAAAATCAACTAATAATTGTTTGGACCCTATTTCTGGACTCTGTTCTGTTCCACTGAGGTACATATATATTCCTTCTCCAAAACTATACTATCTTGATCCTAATAGCTGATAGTAAGTCTTAAAATCAGGTAGTTTGAGTCCTCCAGTGTTGTTATTCTTTCTCAAAAATGTTTTGGTTATTCTAGTTCCTTTGCTTTACTATGTAAATTTTAGAATCAGCTTTTCTATATTTAAAATAAGTATTTCTGGGATTATTATTGGAATTGTGTGAAATCTACAGATCTGGAAGAAATTGATATATTTACTATGTTGTCTGCCTTCCAGTTCATGAATATGGTATGTGTATGGTATGTCTCTCTATTTATGTTGGTCTTTTAAAATTTATTATCAGCATTTTGTAGTTTTCAGCATACAGATCCTATGACCATTTGATTAGATTTATACCTGTGTTCCTTTTATTTGGATATGTTATAAATACTATCTTTTATTTTAAGGCTTTTTTGTTTTCCAGCTGCATATTGTTAGTTTATAGAAACTGAATTGATTTTTGTGTGATGATCTTGTGTTCTAAAACTGCCAAACTGACTTATTAATTCTAGGAGCTTTTCTGTAGATTCTTGTTGGGTTTTCTACATGGACAATTATGTCATCTGCAAATTGGCATTGTTTTCTTTGTTATTTATGCCCTTTTTTCTTGCCTTGTTGCACTGTCTATGATTTCCAATACTATGTTGAGTATGAGTAATAAGAATGGGCATCCTTGCCTTGTTTCTGTTCTTAGGGGGAAAGCATTCATTTCTTCATAATGATGATGTTAGGTTTAGGCTTTTCATATATAGCCTTTATCAGGTTAAGTTTCCCTCTATTGATAGTTTGCCTAGAGTTATTATGAATAGATATTGAATTTTTCAAAAATGTTTTCTGCATCAATTGATACTATCTTTGTTATTGTTGTAAACTGTTAACAGTTTTACATTGATTGACCAAGGCTTGTAGGACAACCTACAACCTAGGACAACCCCTATTTTGGCTGTGGTACATTATTAGTTCTGTATGCTGATGGATTTGATTTGCTAAATTTTTTGAGTGTTTTTATGTCTCTTCTTGAGGAATATCCATGTATATTGTTTTTTATACTTTCTCCATCTACTTTTGGTATCAGTAATGATGGTTTCATAAAATGAATTAAGAAGTATTCTCTCCTGTTTCCCGGAGGACAGGGGAATGAAGAAAAGAAAGAAGGAAAACAATAGATTTCCCTAGTTTCCCTGAGCATTAGGAGACTCCCTCACACTTCTTGAAGCCAGAAATAGAGGGCTTCTCCTTGTACTCTCTCTATCTCCACATGATATCCACTTCTGGACTTTGGGCTGCCATTCATCTAGAATAAGGAGGGTAAGGGAGGAAAAATTAGAAACTCCTCACCATTTTGGTAGTATTTTGAATTCTAGTCGTCTTCTTCAATCTACTTGTTACCATATACTTTTCAGAATTCTCAAATAGCTGCTCTGTGTAGGTTTTATATCTGGTTTATTGCCAGATTTTGTAACTGCATTCAGTGGAAGAGACAGGTTCCATCATTCCTAGAACTTTGAAATAATTTTTAAAAAGAAGGAGTAGGCAACTAACATCATCAGATGTTTGTTTGTTTGTTGGGATTTTTGCTTGTTTGTTTGTTTTTTGTTTTGAGACAGAATCTTGCTCTGTTGCCTAGGCTGGAGTGCAGTGGCATGATTTTGGCTCACTGCAACCTTTGCCTCTCAGGGTCAAGCAGTTCTCTGCCTCAGCCTCCCAAGTAGCTGTGATTACAGGCACCCGCCACCACACCTGGCTAATTTTTTGTATCTTTAGTAGAGATGGGGTTTCACCATCATGGCCAGACTGGTCTTGAACTCCTGACCTCGTGATCCACCCGCCTTGGCCTCCCAAAGTGCTAGGATTACAGGCATGAGCCACCATGCCTGGCCCCATTAGATGTTTTTAAGATATATTAGATATAGCAAACCTGCACGTTGTGCACATGTACCCTAAAACTTGAAGTGTAATAATAATAAATAAATTTAAAAAAAAAAAAAAAAGACTTAAAAAAAAAAAAAAAGATATATTAGATATTTTTCCTTTGGGGGAAGAGATAAACAAAACTTCAACAAATATACCTACATCTTGAAACTTCATTTTAATTGCTTTTAAAATTGGAAATGCCATGTGGGCAACTGTGCATATGGAATTTGTATTAGTTTTCTATTGATGCATAACAAATTACAACAAATGTAGCAACACAAATTTATCATCTCACAATTCTATGGTTAGAAGTCTAGGTGAGTTCAGCTGGTTCTCTGTTCAGGGTCTCACAAAGCCAAAATCAGACTGTCAGTTGGCCTGGGTTCTAATCTGGAGGCTCCTGGATAGAATCTACTTTCAAACTCATTCCAATTATTCACATAATCTAGTTCCTCGTGGGTTTAATACTGAGGTCTCCAGTTCCTTATTAGCCGTTGTTCAAGGGTTGCCTTAAGCCCTAGGGACCACCCATTCATTCTCATTGTCTCCTCCGATTGTGTATTTTCAAATAGCCTGTCTTCAAACTCGCTAATTCTTTCTTTAGCTTGATCAATTCTGCTGTTAAGAGACTCTGATGCATTCTTCAGTATGTCAGTTGCATTTTTCAACTCCAGAATTTTTGCTTATTTTAAATTATTTCAATCTCTTTGTTACGTTTATCTGATAGGATTCTGAATTCCTTCTCTGCATTGTTTTGAATTTTGCTGAGTTTCCTCAAAACAACTATTTTGAATTCTCTGTCTGAAAGAAAGGTCATGTAACTGTGTCTCTCCAGGATTGGTCCCTGGTACCTTAGTTTGTTTGTTGAGATCATGTTTTCCTGGATGGTTTTCATGCTTCTGGATGTTCATCAGTATCTGGGCATTGTATAGTTAGGTATTTATTATAGGCTTCATGGTCTGGGCTTGTTTGTACCTGTCTTTCTTAGGAAGGCTTTCCAGGTATATGAAGAGACTTCGGTGTTGTGATCTAAGTTTTTGGTCACTGCAGCCATATCTGCATTGGGGGGCACCCGAAGCCCAGTAACTCTGTGGCTCTTGCAGACTCACAGTGGTGCCACCTTGGTGGTCTTGAATAAGATCCAGAAGAATTCTTTGGATTACCAAGCAGATATTCTTGTTTTTTTCCCTTACTTTCTCCCAAACAAACAGAGTCTCTCTGTACTGAGCTGCCTGGAGCTGGGCCTAGGGAAGGTAATACAAACACAGTGGTGGCCACTGTGCTGAGTCACACCTGAAGCTAGCACAGCACTGGGCCTCACCCAAGGCTCATGATAACCCCTGCTTGGCTATCCACCTGTGTTCACTCAAGGTCCTAGGGCTCTATCACCTGCCAGGCTTGTGTCCTTCCCTACAGGGCAGTGAAATTTCTCTGATCCCAGGTACATCCAGAGATGCTATCCAGGAGCCAGGGCCCAGAGTCAGAAACTTTACGAATCTACTTGGTGCTCCATGCTACTGAGAATGAGCTGGCACCCAAGCCACAAAAAAAAAAAAAAAAAAAAAAAAAATTCCCACTCTTCCCTCCCCTTTCCACAAGCGGTGGAGTCTCTCCCCATGGCCACCACCATCCCAGGCATGCAGGAAGTGTTATGTGGCTACCACAGATGTTCCCACAAGGCCCAAGGGCTCTTTAGTCAACTTGTGGTGAATATTGCCAGGCCTGAGACTCCTCAAGGCAGTGAGCTCCCCTCTGGCCCAGGGCAGGCCCAGAAATGAAATGCCATCCAAGAACCAAGGCCTGGAATTGGGAATCCCAAGAACCCACTTGGTGCTCTTTCCCACTGTGGGCTAGCTGGTACCTAAGCTACAAGACAAACTACCTTTACTTTTCTGTCTCCTTTTCTTAAGCAGGAGTCCTTCCCTATAGCCATCATAGCTGGGAATGTGCTGGGTCACAGCTCAAACCAGCATATCTTTGAGTGTCTCACCCAAGGCCCATGGTGAGTATTGCCTGGGTGCTGCTGCTAATTATATAAGGTCTAAGGGCTCTTCAGTCAGTAGGTGATGAATCCTGTAAGGACTGGGTCCTTGTCTTCAAGGCACTGGTTCCCTTCTGGCCCAAGGTGTGTCTACAAATGTCCTCTGGGAGCTAGGGCCTGGAATGGAGGCCTCAGGACTCTGCCTCGTGCCTTATTCTGCTGTGACTGAGCTGGTATCCAAACTGCAAGACCAAGTCCCCTTTACTCTCCCTCTCCTCTCCCAGAGCTGTTAGCTGTGCTGCCTGGATTGGAGGAGGATTGGATTGGCACAAACACTCCCCTAGCTGCCCCATCTGGTGTTTGACTGGATTGCATGCCCCTCAAGTTCACTGGCTCCTCGCCCAGCACACAACCAGGACTTACCCCAGAATTGCAGTTCTTGTGGCCTAGACTGCCTTTCAGGTTTATGTAGGACCCCAGAGCACTTTAGCCTGCAGTGGCAAGGCTTGCCAGAACTCAGGTTCTGCCCACAGGATGGTTCTCCTGAGGCTAGGGATGGTCTAAATGCTACCTCTGTGGGTACCAGCTGAGCTCTGTCTGGTATTGATTTCCACTGTAACAGGGCAGCATGAGTTCCAATGCCAAGTCCCACGATCACTGTGCTCTCCCGCCCGCAAATGCACAGATTCTCTGTGCTACACAGCCACCCTTGGGGGGATGGAAGAGGGTTGTCACTGGCAGTTCAAGACTCTCTTCCTACCCTCTTCAGTACCTCTTTCAGTGATACAAAGTTAAAAACAGGTACTGTGATTGCTTACCTGATTTTGGTTCTTATTAAGGTCCTTTTTCTTTATGGATAATTATTCATTTTGGTGTTGCTGTGAGCAGGATGTTTGGTGGAGGCTTCTGTTCAGCTGTCTTGCTCTGCCTCCCTCCTGGCCTAGCCTTGTGAATCAACTTCTTGGAGAAAATGCTGAAGCAGTATCCCAGTGATTAGACTGGCAAAGAAAGGGTACATTAGATAAAGGGAACAATATGAACAAGGCCTAGTGATACAACAGCATGCATTGGGGGAAGTGGGCTCTGCAAACTCAGGTATTATAAGGAAAGGCAAGAACTCTTGCTTGCTTGCTTGCTTGCTTGCTTTTTAATTATTATTATCATTTTATTTATTTATTTATTTATTTATTTTTAGGAGCTTGGTCTTTTGTTTCTTATGTAAGGAGAAGCCAATAAAGAGTTTTAAGCAGGAGTGAGCCGCTCAGGATTGCATTTAAAACAAATTGTTTGGAAATTACTCTGTGGAGACTGGATTAAATCTAAAGGCAATTGGTCTAGACAGGGGAACCATTTAGGAGGCTTTATAATAACTGAACGATATCAAAAACATGGTGGAGGAAAATAGGAACTGGATGGAATGCTGGAGAGAAGGGAAGATTAGAATCAAGCAATGTTTTAGAACTAAAATTGACAGAACTTAATCAGTTTTTGGCTTGGGACCAGAGAAAGAGGGAATGAAATGAGGAGTCAGAAAGTCAGATTTCTGACTAAAGCCACTTGGTGGATTATAGAACCATTAAGTAAGACAGGGAATACAGCATGTCTGAGAGGACTTAATAGATTATTTGGATAAATTAATTTGATGAGCCTGTGAGAGTTCAGCAGAAAATGGTGACAGACTTGCATTCATTCATATTTTCTTCATTACATCATTAAACACTGTGGAGGCCATAGGCTTTTTGGCCCCCTAAAGATTATCTGAAAATCACTGACATGGCAGATTGATTAATAGAAAAGCCATACAAATGTATTTAATGTATATACATGGGAGCCTTCAGAGTGAACACCCAGCATCGCAAGGTACAGAAACTTATATACCATCTTAAGGTCACAGAAAGAATGAAGGCTTGGATCCTGGTAAAACAGGTTATGGGAAGGGATAGAACAGGAATTCTATTGAGGGGCAATAAATGACTACTAGGGAGAATGATTGGATCAGAGAACAGAGAATAACTTGTAAATAGTTCTCTCTGTAACTCAAATAACCTTGGGACAGTCACAATCTTGACAAAGGGACTCTTCAGGTGTGGTTACATTTTTGATCTTCTTCCCTGTAGAGGATAATGAGATAACAAGGAGGGGAACAAGAACAATTGCTCTCCTTGGTGGGGCGGTTTCATCATAGATAGCAGAAATGTCTCTTCTAGGCCGGGCGCGGTGGCTCAAGCCTGTAATCCCAGCACTCTGGGAGGCCGAGGCGGGCGGATCACGAGGTCAGGAGATCGAGACCATCCTGGCTAACACGGTGAAACCCCGTCTCTACTAAAAAAATACAAAAAACTAGCCGGGCGATGTGGCGGGTGCCTGTAGTCCCAGCTACTCGGGAGGCTGAGGCAGGAGAATGGCGTAAACCCGGGAGGCGGAGCTTGCAGTGAGCTGAGATCTGGCCACTGCACTCTAGCCCGGGCGACAGAGCAAGACTCTGTCTCAAAAAAAAAAAAAGAAAAAAAAAAAAAAAAAGTCTCTTCTAGCACTTGTTGATCTCTAAGAGTTTTTAATGTAAAATACTTATCACACTTGGGAACCATATTTTGAAATGAAATATTTTTACTGCCTTCAGCATTCAATTAGTACTTCCTGTAGACCAAACAGTAGTTTAGGTATTTAGAATATTAAAATATAGGACAGTCCAGGAGCTCACAGTTCACTGAACTATGACAGATACCTAAGCAAGTAACTACAAAAATAATATCAATAGGTGCCTGGTAATGGCAAAATGTACAGGATATTCTGAAAGTAATGATGAGAGGCACCTCATTCATCAACAAGAGTCAAGAAGGGTGTGCTGGCAGAAGTGGTCCAGGTCTGAGTCTCAAAAATAAAGTTAGCGCTTGGCACAGTGGTGCACACCTGTAGTCCCAGCTACTTAGGAGGCTGAGGCAGGAGGATCACTTGAGCCTAGGAGTTTGAGGCCAACCTGGACAACATAATGAGATCCAATCTATTGAAAAAAGACAAAGACAAGTTAAGCAAGCAGCCAGAGTTATAAACTGTTTTTTTCTATGTACCTGGGACCACAGTGGTGCCTGAGATATGAGGGTAGTAGTCAGTAGCTTCAGTATTTACGTCTCTATGGATGCTTTGCCATTCTGCAGTCAGGGAAAATGGATCCCTTTAGGTTCAGCAGTTGGTTTATGTGGATATTTGGGCAACCTTCTGGGTAGGTTACTAAATTGCTTCTACAGAATGAGTACTTATGACCCTTCTTTACTTTTTTTTTTTTTTTTTTGAGACGGAGTCTCACTCTGTTGCCCAGGCTAGAGTGCAGTGGCCAGATCTCAGCTCACTGCAAGCTCCGCCTCCCGGGTTTATGCCATTCTCCTGCCTCAGCCTCCCGAGTAGCTAGAACTACAGGTGCCCACCACCTCGCCTGGCTAGTTGGGTTTTTTGTTTGTTTTTTGTATTTTTTAGTAGAGACGGGGTTTCCCCGTGTTAGCCAGGATGGTCTCGATCTCCTGACCTCGTGATCCGCCCGTCTCAGCCTCCCAAAGTGCTAGGATTACAGGCTTGAGCCCCCGCGCCTGGCCTAAGTTTTCATTTTATAAACCCAAAAAAAGACAGTTTCAGGACCCAACATCTGAGTCTTCTTTCTACTTTAGCTTTGTTTTGTTTTTGTTCTAACGATCATTTGTTAAAATTGCACTTTTTTTTTTTATTGTCATTAAAGCTATTATTTTCTGTGAGCCCATTGAATTTGGAAGTCCACATACAGGGATGCAGAGGCAAATGTGTGAGTCATTTTAGCCATCCAATTTATCTAAAATATTTTTCCCACCAGCCTCTTCCAGTACCCCAGATTCTACAAGTCAAAAATTAAAATAATGCCTTTCAACAAATGTTGCTGACATAACTAGATATCCACATATGAAAGAATGAACTTGAACCCCTACCTCATACAGCATACACGCAACACTAATTCAGGAAAGATCGTAGACTTACATTTAGGAGATAAAACTGTAAAACTCTTAAAAGAAGACATAGGTGTAAATCTTTTTGACTTTGGGTTAAACAGTGGTTTCTTGGTATGATACCAAAAAGCACAAGCAAAATAACAAACGTATTGGACTTTGCAGAAATTAAACTCTTTTGTGCTGCAAAAAACTGAAGATAATCCACAGAATGGGGGAAAATATTTGCAAATCATATCTCTGATATGTTTGCAAATTATATATCTGATATTTGCAAATCATATCTATATATATCAAATATAATAATCTTATATTTTATATCCAAAATATAAGAACTCCTACAATTCAATAACAAAAGAACAAATAACAATTTAAAAATGAGCAGAGTTTGAATAGCTATTTCTCCAAAAATATATACAGTCAATAAGCACATGAAAACATGCTGAACATCATTAATAATTAGGGAAATACAAATCAAAATCACAATGGGATACTCCTTCACACTTAGTAGGAAAACTGCAATCAGATATGTCTTAGCAGTTCCACTGCTAGGTACAAATTTCAGAAAATTTAAAAGCAAATTTGCACACACATATTCATAGCAGCATTATTCATAATCGCCAAAAAGTGGAAACAACCCAAATGTTCATTAACAGATAATGGATAAGCAGAATGTGGTATATGCTTATGTTGTTGTACTATTCAGCCACAAAATGGAATGAAGTATTGATACATGTTTCAACATGGATGAACCTTGGAAGCATTATGCTATGTGAAAGAAACCAGATACAAAAGATCACATAGTATATGATTCCATTTCTATGAAATGTACTGAATAGGCAAATCTGTAGAGACAGAAAGAAAATTAGTGGTTTCTTGGAGCTGGAGTGGAGCATGTGTGAGGAGTGACTGCTAAGTAGTATGGGATATTTGTTTGTGTGTATGTGTGTGTTGATTATAATGTTCTGGGATTAGACTGATGATGGTTGTACAACCTTGTGTATACTAAAAACAATAAATTGTACACGTTTAAAAGGTAATTTTTCTGGCATGTTAGTTATATGTCAATACAGTATTTAAAAAAATAATTCCTTTACATTAAGTTGTTTTTCCTGTTTGAAAACATGGGGAGAAAGGAACATTTTAGTATTGTGTACAGGTGACTCAAGTGTCTGACCCTTTCCAGTGCACAGCTAGTTGTAAACAAGACTCAGAGTTTTGCTAGGCCTGATAAGAAAACACAATGTCCCCACATAAGGGAAGGAACACTTAAAAGGGATGGGACCCTCAGAGAGCCTGGGTATCCAGGAGCAAACCCAAAGATCCTGACGTCTGAGGAAGGTAAGAAGGGGCCCTGCTCATGAAGATGTAGAATATTAAGTATGAGTGAATGCTGTAATCAATCATGAAGGCTTGATGAAAACTTCTGGGTAGTCCAGGGCATCCTGCTTATCTCACCTATGCCAACATCCTGGGGTTGAGGAGTGATGCAAATGTTCCATTTGGCTGCTGCACTCTGGTCCACCTCGTCTACCCTTCCTTCAGAGGCAATTACCACGGCTGTTAGGCCTTGAGGCCAGAGTGCCCACGCCGCAGTGGATTTTATGGTCATGGGACCTCGGCGCCTTCCTGTGCACAGCTGGCACTCTTTGCACCCTGTCTCTGATGACTTGGTAGCAGAGAAGTCCCTCAAATCCTTCAAGGACAAGAACAGGAAGCTTGAGGAAGGCGGCCAAATGTACAGCCCCACATCGCAGAGGTGGTGGTGAGTAAGTCGCTCGGACAGAAGGAGCTGGAAGAGCTGAAGCGCTACTGTGGTGACTTCCGCCTGCTGTGGATCCATACCAAGACGGCGGTGCTCATGCTTTGGCGCATCCTTGACAGCCACACCCTGACCAGCCAGGAGCGCAGCCAGTTTCTCCGGATCTGCACCAACCTTCTCGGCTTGGTGCCTTTCCTTGTGTTCATGGTGGTCCAGTTCATGGCGCCTGTGACCATGAAGCTCTTCCCCAACATGCCAGCATCCACATTTGAGACCCAGTCCATCAAGGAGAAGAGCCTGAAGAAGGAGCTTTGGGTCAACCTGGAGCTGGCAGAGTTCCTCCAGGACACCATCGAGGAGAGGACCTTGAAGAACAAAGCAGCCAAGGGCAGTGCCACCAGACTTCTCTGTTTTTCCAGAAGATCTGGGGGACAGGGGAGAGACCCAGCAATGAGGAAGGAAATCATGCATTTTCCACATTATTTAAGAATGAGCTGACCCTGGACAACCTGTCACAGCCGCAGCTGGCGGCCCTGTTCAAACTGCCGGAGCTGCAGTCCATGGGCATCAACAACTTTGGCGCTTCCAGCTCACTGTGTGGCTGTGCTCCATAAAGGCCAGTGACAAGCTGATTGCTGAGGAGGGGTGGACAACCCGAACATCAAGGAGCTGCAGCCAGCGTGTGGGGAGTGAGGCATGAGGGCCCTGCGCATCAGCTGAAGCAGTGTCCGGACCTGCACCTGCACCAGGAGATTCCCATATCGCTGCTCATCCTGTCCCAGGCCATGCATCTCCCAGAAACCCTCTTGTCAGCTGACCAGCTGAAGTCCATACTGCAGACCCTCCCAGAGACTGCGGCAAAGGAAGAGCAGGTGAAAGTGGCTGAGGTGGAAGGCGAGCAAGTGGACAAGGCAAAGCTGGAGGCCACGCTGCAGGAGGAGGCAGCCGTCCAGCAGGAGCACCGCAAGGAGCTGCAGAAGTGCTCGGAGGTGGAGAAGGATGTTGTGCCTGAAGGTGTGGAAGCCACCCCTTGAAGGCCGGGGGCCTAACCTCAGGCAGAAGTGCCTGACGCAGTCCTGTGGTCAGAGACCCTGAAGGACACTGCCCCCTGCTAGAGGGCTTGAAGGAGAAGTAGATAACTAAGGAGGAAATTGATACCCTCAGCAATGCCTGCTCTAAGCTGAAGGAGCAGAAGTTGCTCACCAAAGAGAAGGAGGAGCTGGAGCTGCTGAAGAAGGACGTGTAGGACTACAGCGAGAACTTGCAAGAGATCGAGAAGGAACTCTCAAAGACCAGTAAGTGAAGAAAAATATGTGGAAGAATCTAAAGCCAGCAAGAGACTGACAAAGAGGGTGCAGCAGATGATCGGGCAGATAGAGGGCTTGATCTCACACCTGGAGATGGACCAGGGGCTGTAAGCTGGGCCTGGCCTAGGGCATGCCTGTGGGGGAGAACGTCATCAGTGTCACTGAGTTCACCAGCACTGTGAAGCAAGTCAGGCACATTCCAGAAAGCAAACTCACCAGCCTGGCCATAGCACTAGATGAAGACAAGAATGGCAAGGTCAACCTCAATCACCTCATCAACATGATTGAGTTGGTGGACAAAGATGTTCATGCCTCCACCAGCCAGGTGGCCGAGATTGTAGCGACCTTGGAGAAAGAGCAGAAGATGGAGGAGAAGGCAGAGAAGGAGGCCACAGAGGTGAAGAGCTAGAGCTGCCGGCCTAGGCACCCATCCTCCTGCTGCCCCATCGCCCTGGCAAGGGCCATGAGAGCAATTGCTTTGAGGTGATTCTCAGTGGCTCATCTAATACTTTGGCTGGAATGAATCAGAGACTTCCATAATCAAGTAAATTTTAATTTTCATCATTCCATGGAGATTCAATCAGTCTGAAATCCCAGAATCCCTCCACAGAATTGTGTTGGATCCACACTATGGTGGGGTACAGCTGCTGCAGCCGCCTGACTCCAGAGGCCACCAGGCCAGGCTAGGGCAGGAAGGTGCCCCCCTGTGTGTGCCCTCCCGTCTCGGCTGCCCTGGCCCCAGGGAAGAGAATGAGGACCACGTGGACTCTGCCCACACAGAGCTGTCAGCTGTGCCCATCCTCAGAGGTTTAGGAGATACAGCCCAGCCTCCTCAGGGCTGAAGATGCCTCTGTTCATCTGTGAACCTTGATTTCTAGATATTGGTGTCAATAGATCTGTCTTCCTGCACACACAGAAAAAGAATATTATATATGATTTATAACTTAATAATATGCCTAATAATTTTGCTATTCCTACCTTCATTTGGGATAATGTCTTCTGTTACATCCTCAGGCTTTCATGAAACGAGCACTTGTTAGGGTCAGTTAAGCTCAAACATTTGTTGAATGCATGCATTTGTAAGACACATTGTGCTAAGCACTGGGTTGTAAAGATGTGTGACATGCTCTGTCTTAATGATACTAGTAGTCTTATGTCTTATTAATAATAGAAATAGAAAGTGATTTTAGGTAGTTTAGAAGGTTAAAAACAGTACGGCTAGTTTTCATGTCAGGTGAGTAAGAGACAAATAAGGACAACATCTGGTATATGGTACATATAGAATGGACTACAGATTTAAAGAAATCTCAGTCTACCAGTGTTACACTGGGCAAGGTATTTGAGCTTTTATCAATGCAGAGTGTAGGGAAAGGTACAGGGACTCCTCTGGTTTGCAACAGGTCATAAGGGGGAAACAGACATTTTCTGCATAAACAATTAGAGAATGGTAGGGAAGGCTACTTCAGCCAGATACTTGGATAAATATTTGTTAATAATATCATTATTTGTATCAAACATGGTTCTGGGTAGTAAGGAAAGTCCTTTTTTTTGAAGAAAGGCCAGTTTCATATGGGTAACAAACTGGAAAACCTGCTTCATTTTGCCTTGAAGTGTAAAGGCAGAATAGAAATGGACAACCTTGATATCCTTGTGTGGCCCTCGCTGTATCAGGGCCACACATAGATAGCAAGGCTGTCACAGGGATTGGCCAGGAATGTAGGCATGTAAGTAGTCCAGGGAGAGTACTCCTTCAAGTAACAACATGGAAAGAATCGTTAAGTGATGAGTAAGAGATATATCATGTTCTGGCATCCTAATGAGTTAATAATATGGATCTTGGGACACTTTTAAATAAGAGCTTGACAGAGAAGTAAAGGCTTATATTCAATAAGAAAGCTTCAATAATTGTTTTATCTTTTTTACTTTTATAGCGGATGTCAATTTGGATATATCAAAGCCTTTGAAAGCAAACCTGAGTTTCACCAGATTGGATCAGATACACCTTTTTTTAAAGAAGATAAAAAATGCACACAGTTCGGCACATAATGAAGAGACTTCAGCCATGTCCAACACCATGGTGAATAAGGATGATCTTCCAGTCTCCAAATATTACCATGGAAAGCTGTCTAAACCCAAAGTTCATGGTGATGGAGTGCAAAAGATTTCAGCTCAAGAAAACATGTGGAGAGCTGTTTCCTGCTTTCAAAAAATTTCTGTTCAAACTACTCAGATTGTGATCTCCATGGAAACTGTACCCCATACCAGTAAACCATGCCTATTAGCATCTCTCTCAAACCTCAATGGAAGCCTTAGTGTCAAAGCAGCACAAAAAGTACCTGGTAAGTCATAGAAAAGGGGAGTGGGAAGACAGAACAAGCAATATGATTTGTTAACATCTGAAAATGCATCATTTTGAAAATTTATATTATGTAGAAGTTAAAAGTTATAAAGGCCATTAGAGATTAGGACATTTCTGGTTTGTGACCTTATTTTTAGAGATAATTTTAGAACAAATCCTTTAAGTATAGATATTTTAATGTCTTATGTTCGTGTCCTCCTCTTGAGGCATGTTCTTCCAGGTGTCTAAAACTGTTAATTCCTAAATTCCTTTTTACCTAAAACAGCTATAGTGGAACAACAGTATATCAAGTTTTGTGAACCATTAAAAGAGTGGTTCTCAAAATGTGATCTCAGGACTAGCAGCATCAGCATCACCTGGGAAATTGTTACAAATGCAAATTCTCAGACCCTACCCATGACCTACTGAATCCGAAACTCTGGGCATGGAGCCCAGCAATCTGTGCTTCAACAAGCCCTATGGGTGATTCTGATGCACAGCATTAAGTTACTGGTAACCATTTACTTAGAAAAGTTGGTGTTGTGGCAGATATGCTACACAAAGTGTAACAGAAGCCAAGGTTCAACTTTGCAAGAATGCGGTTGAGGCATTTTATCGGGCAGCAACACCTGGAAACGAAAAGCTGTGCTTCTGTGCCTAGCCTAGCAAAGTGGGGTACAGACTCTGCAAAGTGAATGCCATTGATCGGAGGAGAGGTGAGAAATCAACTGGCAGTGATATCTACATTTTTCCACTTCTGTTACCATGACTAAATTGTTATATACTTTTTCAAAAAGAGTGGGCAGAAGGATTGTGAGGAGGGGAAGAGAAAAGGCAAGACACAGGTGGGAAATAGCAGTTTTCAATCACAGAAACTGCTACTGTAAAATTTCAGGGCACAGGGCCAGAAATTTTGCTCTCAAAGTAAATGTAGCAAAAGGGAACCATGTATTTTCCCACTTTAATTTGTGGGGGGAAATTGGGGATTGGGGATAGTGCAGGGGATAAAGCAAATCCTTATATGCAACTTAGTTGCTTATTAAAAAGTAATTAAATGGCAGCTGTAGACTTACTGTAACTTAGTTCCACATAGCCAGTTTGGGCACAGTAGTTAAAAGAGAAAGAAAAAGTTTTATAGTTGAGAAGCCTGAATTTTAGGCCAAAACATAGATGATTTACTTCTTTCTCATCAGAAATATTTGTGAGCAAGCCAATTAAAAGCTCTGTATTTTTTTTAGTTGTCTTAAAAGTTACAAGTGAAAAAGGTAAAGTTCATGGGACATGAAAGACTATGAAATACTGGAGGCTACAGTATCTGGTCTATCCACAAATAAATTGCAACCCAGACAACACTGGGTCTGTTCTCATGCCTTTCCAGTTGTACCTGAATCATAGCAGGGAAAGGTTAAGATTCAAACAACATGGAAGAATTTAAACATACTGTACTCACTTTTAGGTTCTTCTTTTATCATCCTCATTGCTTTTTTTATTCGTTACTCATATTTTTTCCATGTTTAATGATGTCTGTCTTTGGGAAACACCTCTAAAATATTAAAAATCCTTCTCTCACTAAGCTGTACAAGTTAGTAAACTCTAGTTTTGGAACTTGTTTTTTCCCCCTGTATGTAAAAAAAACTACATACCCCCAATCCTTTTACAGTGCTGTTCTTAAATATAGTTAAACACAAAAATAGCAACTATAGCTTTGACTAAACATACTTTATACAACTGTAACATGTAGTGTCCAGCAAATGTTTTAAAATAATTATTTGCATCAAATCAAATCAGAGTTGAGGTTAACTACTTAATAGGAACGATTTTGTTGTTATGAGACTATAATGAACACCAAACTCTATTTTTACTACAGTTTTTTCTTTATGCGTACTCAAACAGTTTAGGATGATAACAAGGTTGGCAAGGTTGAAATAAGATTTATTAACTTCTAGTTATAAGGACTGATTTCTTGGAAAATTGTGATTAAGAGATTGCCACATATTTTTTTCAAAAAAAGTTGATTTTAGCTATATTTTTAAAATAAAACATAATTTAAGCTTTGAATGTTAATTTCATTGTGTAAATGTCTTAAAAATGCATGCTTTGCAATTTGGATAAAATACATGCAAACATATATTCAAAGTATAATTTTGATGAGTGATAAAAACTATCCACCACCAAAAAACAAATATACTCACATAAAAGCCTCCTACCAGTAGTCATATTTCTTTTTGTAGTTTTCAAGTGACATCGTTCTGCATTCAACTGAAATTGTTTATACTGTAGTGTATCTTTGAGCTCAATGGAGTTCATGTCAGAGTTTTATAGTTTGAATCTAATACAGAAATACTTAACTGTGTCTTTGATTTTACAGTTTATATAACTGTTGTGACCATCTGCAGCAGCTGCACTTTTCAAAATTATTTGCTGAACCAAATTGAGCACAGTGACAAAAGTAGTCATCTCAGATGTACTATTAAACAGAAAGAAAAAGGAGCATTGCCTTGGTACAGTATAGCCATCTGCTGTACAGATGTTATTGTATAGAATGACTTCAGATAAAATAATTGTAGAAAATTTTCATTAAAACCTCAACAATTTGCACTTGTTTATGCGAATCTGCATAACTCCCCAATGAGACAACACACTTGGGGTTTCTTTGGTTTTCACTCACTTTCTCTTTGATCCTTTTTGATGTGCTGACTTTAATAAACACAGTCAAAAACACTGTGCAAAAACATCATGGAAAAAACTACAAAGGAACAATTATAGCAGCAGAAACTACTCTAATCCCTAACTTACGCAAGCTATTTTTAGTGAAGTATTTTTTTAACACTCTTTATGTGACAATGTTATATAAACAGGGTAAAACGGTCCTTTCCAGATGAGTTTTAATTTAGAAGCCGAAATAGATTTGTAATGCTAGAAGAATCTTATGTGCTAAGTAATATTTAGAGAAACACCATTGAGAATGTGTTTTAAGTATGTTTCTTTATTTGTCAAAGGTACAAAAATATTTGAGTTCACCTAATGATTGTATTTTTTTGTCATCTAAACTGTCATAAGCTTACAGGAAGTGTATGTGAAAAGGAAATAATATGATGGAAAGGGGTAAATGAATTTTCTCTCCCAGGCATTCCAAATACATTTAAATTATCTGTGCTTTCAGATTTATTTACTGATTTATAAAACTAAATATTTATAAATTATTGACTGAAGCAGTTAAAGGAATTCCTGTTATTATCATTTGGAATGAAATGAAATGGTTAAATATTTTCTACTTCACAAAAAATATCTACCAGTTCTTCTTAGCCTCCTGCATTATTATTTAACCCTAAACTATGGGAGTTTCATGGGATTTGATTTTTTTTTAATTCCACTCTGCAGATACTGGTGTAGCAGTGACTTAGAATAACCTAACTCCTGTTTCTGTTAGAATACTTACGTTCTCTCATGAATCTTTGGTAAAATGACCCAAAAGTTCTGATTTCAGTAGAGGTAATGCTTGTATTTTTAAGGTTGGTGTATAATATTGCTGAAAATCCTATGAATGTATTAAAAGTACATCTCCTTTAGAAATTATATCATATATTTTAAAATATTTTAAGGCCAATAATGTTTATTTTGCTATTCATTAAATCCATCCCATTCTATAGTATTTTCTGGAGAGAAAAAAAAAAAAAAAAACCTTTCCCTTACATGCACATACAACACAATCTTTTTTTGCCATTTGAAATATGTAGCTTTGGAGAAACCGTAAGTATGTAGCTATAAATTGTGAACTTGCAGTGTAGCACTTTCCAGAGGCAGGGTGGAGAGTGAGCTACAGATTTTAGCTCCCCTTGTCTGAGTAAATTATGGCTTTATTTGGGCGGCACTCCTTAGATATCGACAAATGAGCCCACAGTTGAGAGCTGTGAACTAGCTGTACTTTAGGCTGCCTTGCTCTTTCTTGGGGGCACTTAGATTGGCAGCCTCCGTGTATGTAGATAAGGAAAAGGAAAATAGAATATGAGCAAATTAGATGCCACAAAAGATTGGGGGAAGAACCTTAATGAGGTCATCTTGGCTGGCATTTTAGTCAGAATTCGGAAGAAGTTAGAAGGATCCCCTGTCCATAAGGACTTGGGTGATTTTTCACCCAAGCCAAAAACAGTGAGTTGAACTCCTTCTAGTCAAAGGGCTATGGTTTATGTAACTTTCACTACCCCAGCCTCTGTCATCCAGATGTACTTATCTTTCTGAATAAACAAAAGTAGAAAAAGCATAACCACATTATTTTTCACATACACAAAATGCCTTTTCTCATGTTCACTGAATTCAGGACCAATAAAATGTAAAGAACCTGAAGTTTCTTTTCATGTATTGAAAAGTGAAACCAGGTAATTAATTGATAAAAAGTGGAGCTCCAACTTTTCATTCTATAGTTAACTGGATCTTCCAAGTAAAATCTTATGAGCTGTTGTCATAAGCTTTGGATGCTGCAGAGATGCAAGTTAGCCTAAGGGGAAATAAAATATTAAATTAGATATGACTACCTAAAATAATATGTTGCAATAACCAGCCAATTACAACACCCCAAAGACTTTTGTTACTTTTAGAAAGAAAGAACATCTCTGTCCAATGCCTGAACAATAGGAAATGAGTTCTTTGACAGTTAAACCAGAGGATAAACTTAACTTTTAAGCAGCCACTGAGGATTGAAGTGGAAGTACAGCTTGTAGACAGCTATACAAATCACTAACAAACCTTAATGAATATTGGGTGTGGGCATCAGGGTCCTGTCATTTTTGACACTATGTCCCAAGTAGCTTAAACCCAACACTCAAGGAAAGGTGGAGACCTCATTGGGTCTGTAACATCTGGGTTTTTATTTGTCATTTTGGCATACCCCACAAGCGCAAAAGAAAGAGTAAAAGGGGATTATCTTGACAATGAAATGAGTTACTGAATCTTGTGATAATGAAAAGCAGAAGAATTCTAATGCCTTTCTATAGTCCCCGAGGTAGAGGTGCGTTTATGGTTTTGCAGAAGTAAAATGTAGGGGGAAAGAACAGATGGCCTAGGGTCCGTGAAACATGACACCTCCCCTCCCAGGACTGAGTACCACTATTAATCCTGGTCAGATTCCCTCCTATTACTTTATAACAAGGTTCAAAATTGCTACTGATAAACTGGCATGTACTTCTTTTTTCACCTTTAAATTACCTGTAGATTACTGATAATTTTTGACTATGATGTATTTCTGTATATCCTGGTGAACCTTGAGGCATTTGAAGTAGAACAGGAATTTCTAAAAATTGGCTGGGAAATAAGAACAAGTAAAATTATCTTAACTTTTTTCAAAAAATGTCCCATATTATGTTTTCAAATATGATGAGAATAAAAACCATAAATGTATGAGATACTGTCATTCTCCTGTCCACTTCTTAGAAATTATGTGCAATGGAGAAGACATCTCAACATACAAATTATATTCTCCTTGCTGTAACTGTTATATGATTAGATACACCAGACATTATTAATTACCACTACCTTAGAAAGATTTTTTCACACCCTCGAGGAAGGAGATTAAAAATTATGACTGTTTGACATTTAAAAAAAAAGACACTAGGAGGTATGTGCTGCTCGGCCGTGTTTACCTAGTCATGTATTGTTTTGTTTAACCAAATTATGTAAATACAGTATTCTACATCTTTTATTTTGGGAGATATATTCACTGTCCTGTGATAAAGAGCTTGTACATTTCTTAAAATGTTCTTTATGTACATTTTTTGTTTTAGTGCTGTGTGGTTGCTATAGCTGTTTTGGATTCCAAAGGGAAGCCTTTAAAATGCATAGGAGAGTAACTTCAGAGATATGGAAGATATCCACTGGGTTGAGTTTCTAATGTATGTATTTCAAAGCTGCATAAAAATAAAAATTATCTAATAAGCAACAAACTTAGGATATCAGAGCGATCTCATGTGCTGTGGTGTAGTGAACATGATGTACCTGCCCAGCCTTTCGTAGAGGGAGATGAGCTCATTTCAGAGAGATAACCATCTCTGACTTTTTGTTCTGATTCATCACTGACCTGAACTCCATTTGAACCTTGTTAGACAAAAAACAAGCAGAATTCCTGGCCTAAACTATAAAATATAATTAAGCCCTTTTGAAATGATGTGTAAAAGAACATTGCCGTACCCCCACTTATAACCACCACCACCACCACCGCAACCAATAAAGTTAAATCAAGCACTGCCTGTAATGGATTAAAATAATAAATGTTCCTGGATTTCAGTGTTTGAAGTACTTGAAGAAAACAGGCTCCCAGCAGCCGGGGTAGCTGAATGCAAGAGAGACATTTATTAATGACGAGTTCAAGGATTTGGCCTGTTTAAGATCATTACTTTCTGTTTACCGTGTGTTACACATCCCTTGTATTTTTACACAGCCCACATGTGTCCACATGCAATAATGAAAAGCTTTTTTCCCAACAAAAGAATTGTTAATTGTGTAAATATCGTTCTCTTGGGGAATATGAAGTCTTCATAAGACTCTGCGCCCTTCTAATGAGAAATCCAGTGTAGTCATTATAGTCTTCCATGTAAATCCACCCTCAGATCTTATCTTTAGCCAAATTAGTCATTTCTGGCTATCAGTTTTAGTTACCAAATTCCAAATTTAATCTATACTCTTTGCTAGAAAACTGCTGGCCTCAGGGTATTTGTTTTAGAATTGTGTGCCATTACATTGGACCTTGTGTGTCCTATATACTCTAGGAAAAAAAAAGTAGTGCTTTTTCTTTTGTCATATGATAAAGAACCTTTTCACTAGATTTATTAATAGATACATTTGGAAAAAAACAACTGATAAAATTTTACATATACACATACTAAATATTGTGTTTCTTGGAGAAAAAAGGGTCTTTGAGACAACAAAAATGCTGTCAGTTAACATGCAGCTATCTCATTGTACAAAATGTTATTGGAGAAGGACGTTTCCAGCCCTAATAATTAAGTACTAGAGACTTTTTTTCTTAGTAGCCTCTCCTTAGATCCTAATGATAGTCCCTATTAGGTTAGTATTAAGTAAAATGGACAAGTATTGTAGCCCCAACCCAAGGAGTGTGGAAAAATAAAAGATTAGAGGTAAATCTCTATCCCCCATTCTACTGAATTTGTGACAGCATTTAGTTTTGCCTGTGGTCACAGCAGATTGCCCCTTGTCCATATAAGCCAGTAGGCTGTTTGCTAGGAAAGCTTCTAGCAAAGCAACCCTGACAGTGATGAGTAACTGACGACATATCTTAGATGTTCTTTTACTCCCTGGTTGGTCCCCTGGACTTGTTGGCTATGTTGGCATAACATACTGAGGCTGAGCAAGGGAAATGAGGACAGGACAAAGCATTTATTTACAACCCAGTTACCAGTTAGAAAAATGAAATTACTAAGAACTAATAGCAGTAGTTTGTATAAAGCAACATGGTGCTGTAAAGAGACAGACGGAATCTGCACCCCAGCCCTGCTACTTACTGACCAGTTGGTTGTGTCAAAAGTTACTCTGTAGTGCATTTCCCAAATGAAGGCAAAAATATTTAATGTATAGGACTTTGAGAGCATTAGGTGACATAATGTATGCAGAGTACCCAACCGTTGCTTGGTACAAATTAAGTTCTCAGTAAATATTGGTCTTTTTCTATCTTCCTTTCCCCAAAATCACACCACATGAATATGGAGGTCATAGATTACTAAATATCAGAGCTGAAAAATACCTTGAAGGTCATCCTTTTTTATCAATAGCCCTTATTATCCTTTCCTCCCATTGACCTCATGGTCTGGACACACTGTATTTAGTATTAGATAGCTAACTATACCAACTTGATACAATTATAACCAAAACAAACAAACAAAAACTTCAGAACACCTCTACAACTTAGTCTCAGACAAATTCATGATTTCTTTTAGGTTCTTAGGAATACTAAAAATACCTCATGGGCCACCATTACTATGTGGGTCCACTAAGTGTCAAGGAACCTTGGGTCTTAACTCCCTCATTGAGTACAGAGTGGAGAGGTTAAGTGGTTTGCCTAGGGATACCATATGGTGGAGTTGAGACTATAACACACATCTCCTGACTGCTGGCCTTTCTGTTATACCAGTCTTTCAAAACCTGGATTCTGTAGATCAAGACCATTTTCTAAGGCACTACAGTAAATTACTTAGCAAGTCATGTTGTTTTCAACATTATTTAAGTTTATACCAATTTTTTCATTCATGTAACTTCAAAAAAATTGATTCTCCAGCAGTTTCCTTGCATAATTCAATTAACCAGCTACTGTATTCATCCCAGAAACTTTTCAAGTATGTATTTGCTGTTATTCTTTCCTATGTAAGAAGGTTGTCATGCACAGTCAGATCTGCCAGTCTGCTTTTTTTTAAAAACGTAACCACATGATCCAATCAAGTTTTATTTTTCTAATAAACTAACACAACTGTAAAAACAGTGAGCATGGTGGCAGATTGGAGGGGAAGAAGGAGGCAAAGCGTATCCTCCATCACCCTTTGGTATTTTTAGTTTTCATTTTTCCAGGATCCTAGAGTTCTAAAGCATTTCATAAAAAATACCTTTCCCAGACAATGGCCATGTGTGAGTAGCCAGCTCAGTAGACACTTCATCTTTCATGACAAATTCTGCCTTTTTTTATGGGAAAGAAAAAACTCTTCCAGCTACTTGTTTTTCCATTTTCTTGTGTCCAAACAAAGAGGTTTGAATTAAACTATGAGGTCCCAATTTTTACTTACCAGTAAGGACTAAGTCACAGTCCCTGGGGAATGGAAATCTCACCTATGAGAAATCATCAGGTGCTTTGAGAAGGGAAACATGTTAGCAGCCTGGCCACCCATTTGGTCTATTATTTTGATGACTAGACCTTTAAGTTCATTTGTTGGGGAATACTGGCATCTTTTACAGCTTAAATGTCAGTATCTATGTAGTTATCTGGTTTTGTTATGCTGTCCCATATATCATTTTTTCCTGTATTTTAGTTTACTATATTATAGGTTCTCTCTCTCTCTCTCTCTCTCTACACACACACACACACACACACACACACACACATATATGCACTCTATATATATATATAGGTTTATTACAGAATTCAGTATAATTAAATAGGATCTGATCAACTTACATATTCTGATCAAGGGCGGGGAGGAACACATTTTTTTCATTGCTAGAGCACCCAAATGCCATTTTTATCTGCTTCAACATAATTGGTTGAAGGAATGGAAGACTTTATTTTTGAGGAATTTGTTATGTCTTTACAGACAATACTTCCAAAATTTTGTCCTTTTCACATTTTGAGGTTTTCTGATGCTTCACTGTTATGCAAATCAGCTTCTGGATATATCTAACACATGCTTGCTGATTTTCTAGTAGCCTTAGATTACTTACAGCTGGATAAAATAATTACCTGGATATGCTTTGCTAGCAATGTCATCATTGACTACTCTTTCTAATAATATATAGAAGCTCGATTTAGATTGCATTTTGCTCAGTCAGCATGTAGAAACTAGGAGCCTTACTAAGGGTCTGGTAGATACTGACAATATAGGGCTGGCAGCACTTTGTAAACATTTTCCAAAACAAGTGGTTTGCATTTATTAGTCTTCTGAAGGAGTATTTTAAAAGTCATTAAACTATTTGTTCCTTGAAGTAAATTTTTATACTCAATGAAAAGTATGTCAGTGTTCAAATGAAGCATGATTGGTTCTGTTTATCGTACCAGTTGTTTCTGAAATTATTTCTCAATGTTGCTACACCTCGTTTAGTTTAATTAAATATCTGCTATTAGTTTTCTAAAACTTAAATTTAAAAGATAAACATAGATTTTTGGAAAAAGCAGAAAAATTCATTGGGAAAGCATTCTGTTGAAGGAAAGGAGGTAGAAGAAGTCATACCGCACGCTTGGTCAAAGTGACCTGATCACATAATCACTAAATGCAACATGGGATCCTGAAATGGAAAAAGGACATTGGAGGAGAAGCTGGTAAGATTGAAAGGTCTTTCAATTAGTAGTATTATATCACTGCAAATTTAATGGTTTTTAAGAGTCATAATCTGATTTTATGTAAATTATTAACATTGAGAAGCTGGGTGGAGGATATCAACTTTGCTGAAAGCCTAAAATTGTTTCAGAATTTAAAGTTTTTAAAAAATGACCTGATCAACAATTGGGTAAGTAACTCTAATAATAGTCATGCTTTTAAACATTTAAGTGATAATTTTATATCCTAAACTTTTGAAGCATATTTTTAAAAATTTTATCTTTATTGTTTTTAGAAATTTAGGAGAAAAATACAAGTACAGAAAATGTACAGGGTAATTCATCAAATGCCTGTGTACTCATGAGCTAGAACAAATATAAACATTTGTCTTATTTGCTATAAACACACACACAGAACTTTACAAAATTATTCAGGCCTTTTCCAATGTTCCATTGTTAAGAAGGTAGCTCTTTATAATTTTTACTTGTAGGCATTTTGTCCAATGGTGCATTCGTCCCCCTAGGAAGAACACATGCCTTAACTCACTTTCTGTTGTCATTTATACCAGGTTGTTGGATGTATAAATATCTAGTTTACATGAACTCTGAGTATTCTCTGTGGCCCTAGGTTTATATGTGTGTTAATACATAAGGTTCAAAATAAGGAAGATATTTAGTATGTTTCCTGGGAAAAAAGAGAAAGGCCTGATGTCCCACGGGCTAGCTTCTCAGAGTGAAAGAAAGGGGAAAGGAAAATTAATAACCCTGTCATGAGTCCCAGGGATTACTTTCATATTTTGTGGTAAAAGTGTATAATTTGGTTTACCATCTATAAGTGACCCTTTGTGAAATTCATCACCACCCTTTATTGCTATTATCACAAGCTCTTAATAAATACTGGCTCACGCTTGTGATCCCAACACTTTGGGAGGCCGAGGCAGGCAGATCACGGGGTCAAAGGTCGGAGATCAGCCTGACCAACGCAGTGAAATCCCATCTCTACTAAAAATGAAAAAAAAAAAAAAAAAAAATACAAAACGAACAAACAAATTAGCTGGGCATGGTGGTGTGTGCCTGTAATCCCAGCTACTCAGAAGGCTGAGGCAGGGGAATTGCTTGAACCAGGGAGGTGGAGGTTGCAGTGAACTTCGATCACACACTGAACACCAGGCTGGGTGACAGAGCGAGACTCTGTAAATAAATAAATAAATAAATAAATACTGGTTCCAAGATTAAAAGCACTTAACTAACATTTTTATTATTATGTTGTAGCTTTTTTTAATGTCGGAATATATGTTCAAAGGAAATATCTATTTTAAACTTAAAAGCTGATATCTGTGGGTGAATCTTTCTGTGGTACTACAGATAACTGTGTTCCCTCATTGAGGAATGGAGTCACAACAGGTTGGTGTGTGCAGTCTGTGAAGCAGACAAGGAAGGCACATGGGGATGAGTTGTATCAGTTGTGTAAGTTTCAAAATTGAACCACACTGAATTTCTACATAGGTATATGGCAAGAAAGAAAAAGGACAAAAAGGACCAGGCAGGACATATTTATATCTGCGGATTTTGTATTTTCTTAATACTTTATGGCAATGGCTATTCCTGTGTCCTCACTGCAAACATTAGCATCTTATTAAATTCTCAGTGTCATTTGTGTGTTTAAACAAGCTCATGATCAGTGCTGGTAGGCCTGAGTTACGGGCACATAAGAACTGTAGAATGATTGTAAAAACTAAGACTAAAGCAAGGGGTAGGCTTGGGCAAAAGAATAAAGGAGACTGAGAAAAAGAATTAACAGCACATAAAGTGAATAAAAAGAAAGCAAAAATTATTAGGGTTTGTATGATACCAGGGAAGTATTCCTGTTCAACAGTTCATGTGCTTAACAGAGTCAATATTAGAAATGTGGGATATCTCTTCCCCACTCAGTACTTTACTATTGAGATTGCAGAACTTGAAGCTAATACATTGCCAAGGGAGAATCTGATATGAAAGAAAATTGCTAATTATTTTCTTTTTCTTCGTATACCCAATGTGTGGTAGATAACCAGTAACTTTTGGTTGAATAATGGATACATGCCTACATAAATGTCAAATTGAAGGTGAACCAGGATATCTAAATTCCTTAGAAACAATCAGAAGCATGGTAATAGCACTTGTTTAAGAAATTAAGCCTGGTTTTAGATACTGTGTCATAAGGACAGATATTATGGTTTAAGCCATGAGTAGAGAAGTTTGCTGAAATATTAGTTCAAGGGGAGAATAGAAAACTGAAGATTACTTATTGAAATCCCATTGGTTAGAGGTATTATTTGTGACCCTTCAGATTGCACGTGGCAGAAAATCCAACCTAAACTGGTTTAAGCAGTTGTCACGTATGTGAAAAGCTCCAAACCACTGTTGTCCTGAGGCATACAAGAGTTGTTAGATTTCTTCTTTTTTTTTTTTTTTTTTTATACTTTAAGTTCTAGGGTACATGTGCATAACGTGCAGGTTTGTTACATATGTATACTTGTGCCATGTTGGTGTGCTGCACCCATCAACTCTTCAGCACCCATCAACTCGTCATTTACATCAGGTATAACTCCCAATGCAATCCCCCCTCCCCCCTCCTCATAATAGGCCCCGGTGTGTGATGTTCCCCTTCCCGAGTCCAAGTGATCTCATTGTTCAGTTCCCACCTATGAGTGAGAACATGCGGTGTTTGGTTCTCTGTTCTTGTGATAGTTTGCTGAAAATACTATGCAGCCATAAAAAAGGATGAGTTTGAGTCTGTTAGATTTCCTCCCTCTGCTTTACGCAGCTTCAGCCCTTAGGCTCCACATGCTGACTGCCAGTAGTTCCAGGGCCTTAATTTTCTTAACCTCAAGACCAGGGAGCAAGAGGAAGGGTCATGTTCCCAAAAGTATTATTATACCTTAGTGGTTTTCATTGAATATTATGCTCATTCTGGAACCAAATCAATCTCCAGAGAATATCAAACATAAAGTCCCATAAAGTGTGGCAAGTTTCACAACCTGCTAGACTGTTTCCGGCAAACCAGTCATTGGATTCTGTTGTCACCGGAACATAGCTATAGCTAGCTCAGTGCCTGCCTTCATTGCAGGGCCTCTATTTCTGAAGCACATTGTGCATCCTCTGGTCCTCCTTAGTGCTCACCTGAGTCTGGCCCACTTTCTTCTTGTTCCAGCCTCCCAAATGTTTGTGTGATCATTGGCTTCCTAATTCTATGCCATTTTCCTGATATTTCTGTCCCTACCTTTATCTTTACTCTCTTGAGAATTCTAGCTATCCCATTCTCTGTCCCCAAGGAAAAAAAAAAGGATTTGTGTAATAGTAGGGAAGTGTTTTTCTATATTTGTTTTGTAATAATTCAAGTCTGGAATTTTTTTTTCATTCTCTCCTTGTCCCAGTCAATAAGAACTTGTAATTGTGTAACTTTGGGAGGGTTAAAAAGAGCCTTCCATCAACTCTACTTAAGTTCTCTAAGAGGTTAGGCACTTTGCAAGTGATATGCATAATATAGAATGATATGAATTTTGACATTTCAGTACTAGTTCTTTTAAGACAAATCCTCATAATTTTAGTCCAACATCAGTATTTAGTACAATATCGGTATTTTAAAGTGGTTCCTGCATAATAGAAATACCTAATATGATCCAAATTCTGTATGTATTATGTTATTTCTACAAATATAAGATTTTATCATCCTTACAAATATTCTTTTTTAAATGAAAGCCACTATAGAGTGAGAAAGGAATCTCATTCCTCTGTATGCTTTGTAGACAAAATGTTGTCAAGCCCATTCCTAAAGAGACTTCCAGGAATAAAAGTCAGAAAAGGTGACTTTTCTTTAGTAGATAATTACCTTTGCTTCCATAAACTTGTTCTTTATGGCTTTCTTAGTTCTTTTGCTTTAATATTGACCACTCCAAGTGCTGGTTTAGGGTAGATTAGAAACAGACACACCTGAAGAGGTACTTAGCAAGTTTCTCACGGTCATAGAAAGAGGTTACAAATAAGGAAGGGGAGAAGGCTAGAAACCACTCTGTGCTGTTGGATTTGAACCTGAGGTATCAGTATGAATTCATGGTTTTTAATATATTTACCAGTGGATAGAGAGACAAAGATACGTAGGTATACTGGGGTTGCTATACATACATATACTTCTTAGCTCTGCTGAAAGGACCTAGCAGCAGTGACACCCCAGTAGCAACGAGCATACCTACCACCCAGATTTTGGTTTCTAGATACCATTCTTCAACAAAAGAAACCAGAGCTCCTTGGAGAAATGGCTGGTGCTGGAGATAGGGTGGGAAAAATACAAGATGAGCCTGAAATATTTTGTAGCCTGAAAGTAAAGAAGTTCTCAAAAAATAATGGGCATAGGCCAGGTGCAGTGGCTTACGCCTGTAATCCCAGCACTTTGAGAGGCTGAGATGTGCAGATCAACCAAGGACAGGAGTTTGAGACCAGCTTGGCCAACATGGTGAAACCCCATCTCTACTAAAAAGACAAAAATTAGCCGGGCATGGTGGTGGGCGCCTGTAATCCAAGCTGTTCAGGAGGCTGAGGCAGGAGAATCACTGGAACCCGGGAGGCAGAGGTTGCAGTGAGCCAAGATCACACCACTGCACTCCAGCCTGTGTGACAGAGTGAGACTCTGTCTTAAAAAAAAAAAAAAAATGATGAGCATTTACTAAAAGGACACAGGGACCATCTTAAAGGGCTCCCAATGGCCAAAGCTGGTTCAGAGTAAGCAACAATGTAAATAATGATAGTATTGGATTATAACCCATAAAAATGAATATTCATGAGTCCATACTGATATAAATAAATAACTGAATTAGTATATGGGGTAGAAGGGACAGCTCTAGTATATGTGCTACCAAAGTGGGCACTAGAAGGGACAGCTCTAAATAAGGGAAATAGGAAACCACCATTATCACATACCACAAGAAATCATTGCAGGTGAGACTACTGGTGGATGCTAACATCAGTGGGTGAAAGTTTGAAGAAAAAGAGCATATTTGCATAACCTCCAAGTGTCTCTCCCACAAAAATACTTATTTACAAGGGGAAAGCGTTAACTTTACAGTGGCAAAATGTGACAGACACCACTTTAGCCATATGATCAGAGTTAATATTGTAAATCATAAAATATTAAGTATCACATACACCAATATGATGCACTAAGGGTGTCACTTCTGTGGTATTGCCAAAAATGCATAACCTCATTCTAATCACAAGAAAACATCAGATAAACCCCAACTGACAGACATGTTACAGAATGATTGTCCTGGGTTATTCCACAGTATCGAGGTCATGAAAGCCAAAGAAAGCTGGGGGATCTGTCACATATTAAAGAATACTAAGAAGCTTTGATGATTAAATTCAGCAGAGATCCTAGATTGAATCCTGGACCAGAAAGATGAAAGTAGTGGGAAAAATGGCAAAATTTTAAAAAGATGTGTAGATTATTTAAAAGTATTATATTGATGTGGATTTCCTGATTGCAGTATTTGTACTAAAGTTACTTAGCTAGGTGAAGGGTTTACGGGAATGTTATACAGTATGTTTTTTCAACTTTTATGTAGGTCCAAAGTTATTTCAAAATAGAAAGCTTTTTTTTTTTTTTTTAAGTGAGGGGTCTTGGAGTAGATGATTTCTAGATCTCTTCCATCCAGCCTTGTTATGTTACAGTGGTACAAAATGAAACCGAAGATATAAGCAGTTTTATCTCCTGTCTACCAATTAAGAAACACGTTGAGGCAGCTGAAAAATAGGATCAGGGCCGGGTGCGGTGGCTCAAGCCTGTAATCCCAGCACTTTGGGAGGCCGAGACGGGCGGATCACGAGGTCAGGAGATCGAGACCATCCTGGCGAACACGGTGAAACCCCGTCTCTACTAAAAAAAAAGGAAAAAAAAACTAGCCGGGCGAGGTGGCGGGCGCCTGTAGTCCCAGCTACTCGGGAGGCTGAGGCAGGAGAATGGCGTGAACCCGGGAGGCGGAGCTTGCAGTGAGCTGAGATCTGGCCACTGCACCCCAGCCTGGGCGACAGAGTGAGACTCCGTCTCAAAAAAAAAAAAAAAAAGAGAAAAAGAAATGTTGGGGGCGGAGCAAGATGGCCGAATAGGAACAGCTCCAGTCTCCAACTCCCAGCGCGAGCGACACAGAAGACCGGTGATTTCTGCATTTTCAACTGAGGTACTGGGTTCATCTCACTGGGGAGTGCCAGACGATCGGTGCTGGTCAGCTGCTGCAGCCCGACCAGCGAGAGCTGAAGCAGGGCGAAGCATTGCCTCACCTGGAAAGCGCAAGGGGGAAGGGAATCCCTTTTCCTAGCCAGGGGAACTGAGACACACAACACCTGGAAAATCGGGTAACTCCCACCCCAAAACTGCGCTTTAAGCAAACCGGCACACCAGGAGATCATATCCCACACCTGGCCGGGAGGGTCCCACACCCACGGAGCCTCCCTCATTGCTAGCACAGCAGTCTGTGATCTACCAGCAAGGCAGCAGCGAGGCTGGGGGAGGGGCGCCCGCCATTGCTGAGGCTTAAGTAGGTAAACAAAGCTGCTGGGAAGCTCGAACTGGGTGGAGCTCACAGCAGCTCAAGGAAACCTGCCTGTCTCTGTAGACTCCACCTCTGGGGACAGGGCACAGTAAATAATAACAAACGCAGCAGCTCTGCAGACGCAAACGACTCTGTCTGACAGCTTTGAAGAGAGCAGTGGATCTCCCAACACGGAGGTTGAGATCTGAGAAGGGACAGACTCCCTGCTCAAGTGGGTCCCTGACCCCTGAGTAGCCTAACTGGGAGACATCCCCCACTAGGGGCAGTCTGACACACCACACCTCACAGGGTGGAGTACACCCCTGAGAGGAAGCTTCCAAAGCAAGAATCAGATAGGTACACTCGCTGTTCAGAAATATTCTATCTTCTGCAGCCTCTGCTGCTGATACCCAGGCAAACAGGGTCTGGAGTGGACCTCAAGCAATCTCCTACAGCTATAACCTACAGCTGAGGATCCTGACTGTTAGAAGGAAAGCTATCAAACAGGAAGGACACCTACACCAAAACCCCATCAGTACATCACCATCATCAAAGACCAGAGGCAGATAAAACCACAAAGATGGGGAAAAAGCAGGGCAGAAAAGCTGGGAATTCAAAAAATAAGAGCGCATCTCCCCCGGCAAAGGAGCGCAGCTCATCGCCAGCAACGGATCAAAGCTGGATGGAGAATGACTTCGACGAGATGAGAGAAGAAGGCTTCAGTCCATCAAATTTCTCAGAGCTAAAGGAGGAATTACGTACCCAGCGCAAAGAAACTAAAAATCTTGAAAAAAAAGTGGAAGAATTGATGGCTAGAGTAATTAATGCAGAGAAGCTCACAAACGAAATGAAAGAGACGAAAACCATGGCACGAGAAATACGTGACAAATGCACAAGCTTCAGTAACCGTCTCGATCAACTGGAAGAAAGAATGTCAGCGATGGAGGATCAAATGAATGAAATGAAGCGAGAAGAGAAACCAAAAGAAAAAAGAAGAAAAAGAAATGAACAAAGCCTGCAAGAAGTATGGGATTATGTAAAAAGACCAAATCTACGTCTGATTGGGGTGCCTGAAAGTGACGGGGAAAATGGAACCAAGTTGGAAAACACTCTTCAGGATATCATCCAGGAGAACTTCCCCAACCTAGTAGGGCAGGCCAACATTCAAATCCAGGAAATACAGAGAACGCCACAAAGATACTCCTCGAGAAGAGCAACTCCAAGACACATAATTGCCAGATTCACCAAAGTTGAAATGAAGGAAAAAATCTTAAGGGCAGCCAGAGAGAAAGGTCGGGTTACCCACAAAGGGAAGCCCATCAGACTAACAGCAGATCTCTCGGCAGAAACTCTTCAAGCCAGAAGAGAGTGGGGGCCAATATTCAACATTCTTAAAGAAAAGAATTTTAAACCCAGGATTTTATATCCAGCCAAACTAAGTTTCATAAGTGAAGGAGAAATAAAATCCTTTACAGATAAGCAAATGCTTAGAGATTTTGTCACCACTAGGCCTGCCTTACAAGAGACCCTGAAGGAAGCACTAAACATGGAAAGGAACAACCGGTACCAGCCATTGCAAAAACATGCCAAAATGTAAAGACCATCAAGGCTAGGAAGAAACTGCATCAACTAACGAGCAAAATAACCAGTTAATATCATAATGGCAGGATCAAGTTCACACATAACAATCTTAACCTTAAATGTAAATGGACTAAATGCTCCAATTAAAAGACACAGACTGGCAAACTGGATAAAGAGTCAAGACCCATCAGTCTGCTGTATTCAGGAGACCCATCTCACGCGCAGAGACATACATAGGCTCAAAATAAAGGGATGGAGGAAGATTTACCAAGCAAATGGAGAACAAAAAAAAGCGGGGGTTGCAATACTAGTCTCTGATAAAATAGACTTTAAACCATCAAAGATCAAAAGAGACAAAGAAGGCCATTACATAATGGTAAAGGGATCAATTCAACAGGAAGAGCTAACTATCCTAAATATATACGCACCCAATACAGGAGCACCCAGATTCATAAAGCAAGTCCTTAGAGACTTACAAAGAGACTTAGACTCCCATACAATAATAATGGGAGACTTCAACACTCCACTGTCAACATTAGACAGATCAACGAGACAGAAAGTTAACAAGGATATCCAGGAATTGAACTCATCTCTGCAGCAAGCAGACCTAATAGACATCTATAGAACTCTCCACCCCAAATCAACAGAATATACATTCTTCTCAGCACCACATCGTACTTACTCCAAAATTGACCACGTAATTGGAAGTAAAGCACTCCTCAGCAAATGTACAAGAACAGAAATTATAACAAACTGTCTCTCAGACCACAGTGCAATCAAATTAGAACTCAGGACTAAGAAACTCAATCAAAACCGCTCAACTACATGGACACTGAACAACCTGCTCCTGAATGACTACTGGGTACATAACGAAATGAAGGCAGAAATAAAGATGTTCTTTGAAACCAATGAGAACAAAGATACAACATACCAGAATCTCTGGGACACATTTAAAGCAGTGTGTAGAGGGAAATTTATAGCACTAAATGCCCACAAGAGAAAGCAGGAAAGATCTAAAATTGACACTCTAACATCGCAATTAAAAGAACTAGAGAAGCAAGAGCAAACACATTCGAAAGCTAGCAGAAGGCAAGAAATAACTAAGATCAGAGCAGAACTGAAGGAGATAGAGACACAAAAAACCCTCCAAAAAATCAATGAATCCAGGAGTTGGTTTTTTGAAAAGATCAACAAAATTGACAGACCACTAGCAAGACTAATAAAGAAGAAAAGAGAGAAGAATCAAATCGACGCAATTAAAAATGATAAAGGGGATATCACCACCGACCCCACAGAAATACAAACTACCATCAGAGAATACTATAAACACCTCTACGCAAATAAACTGGAAAATCTAGAAGAAATGGATAATTTCCTGGACACTTACACTCTTCCAAGACTAAACCAGGAAGAAGTTGAATCCCTGAATAGACCAATAGTAGGCTCTGAAATTGAGGCAATAATTAATAGCCTACCAACCAAAAAAAGTCCAGGACCAGATGGATTCACAGCTGAATTCTACCAGAGGTACAAGGAGGAGCTGGTACCATTCCTTCTGAAACTATTCCAATCAATAGAAAAAGAGGGAATCCTCCCTAACTCATTTTATGAGGCCAACATCATCCTGATACCAAAGCCTGGCAGAGACACAACAAAAAAAGAGAATTTTAGACCAATATCCCTGATGAACATCGATGCAAAAATCCTCAATAAAATACTGGCAAACCGGATTCAGCAGCACATCAAAAAGCTTATCCACCATGATCAAGTGGGCTTCATCCCTGGGATGCAAGGCTGGTTCAACATTCGCAAATCAATAAACATAATCCAGCATATAAACAGAACCAAAGACAAGAACCACATCATTATCTCAATAGATGCAGAAAAGGCTTTTGACAAAATTCAACAGCCCTTCATGCTAAAAACGCTCAATAAATTCGGTATTGATGGAACGTACCTCAAAATAATAAGAGCTATTTATGACAAACCCACAGCCAATATCATACTGAATGGGCAAAAACTGGAAAAATTCCCTTTGAAAACTGGCACAAGACAGGGATGCCCTCTCTCACCACTCCTATTCAACATAGTGTTGGAAGTTCTGGCTAGGGCCATCAGGCAAGAGAAAGAAATCAAGGGGATTCAGTTAGGAAAAGAAGAAGTCAAATTGTCCCTGTTTGCAGACGACATGATTGTATATTTAGAAAACCCCATTGTCTCAGCCCAAAATCTCCTTAAGCTGATCAGCAACTTCAGCAAAGTCTCAGGATACAAAATTAATGTGCAAAAATCACAAGCATTCTTATACACCAGTGACAGTCAAACAGAGAGCCAAATCAGGAATGAACTTCCATTCACAATTGCTTCAAAGAGAATAAAATACCTAGGAATCCAACTTACAAGGGATGTAAAGGACCTCTTCAAGGAGAACTACAAACCACTGCTCAGTGAAATCAAAGAGGACACAAACAAATGGAAGAACATACCATGCTCATGGATAGGAAGAATCAATATCGTGAAAATGGCCATACTGCCCAAGGTAATTTATAGATTCAATGCCATCCCCATCAAGCTACCAATGAGCTTCTTCACAGAATTGGAAAAAACTGCTTTAAAGTTCATATGGAACCAAAAAAGAGCCCGCATCTCCAAGACAATCCTAAGTCAAAAGAACAAAGCTGGAGGCATCACGCTACCTGACTTCAAACTATACTACAAGGCTACAGTAACCAAAACAGCATGGTACTGGTACCAAAACAGAGATATAGACCAATGGAACAGAACAGAGTCCTCAGAAATAATACCACACATCTACAGCCATCTGATCTTTGACAAACCTGAGAGAAACAAGAAATGGGGAAAGGATTCCCTATTTAATAAATGGTGCTGGGAAAACTGGCTAGCCATAAGTAGAAAGCTGAAACTGGATCCTTTCCTTACTCCTTATACGAAAATTAATTCAAGATGGATTAGAGACTTAAATGTTAGACCTAATACCATAAAAATCCTAGAGGAAAACCTAGGTAATACCATTCAGGACATAGGCATGGGCAAAGACTTCATGTCTAAAACACCAAAAGCAACGGCAGCAAAAGCCAAAATTGACAAATGGGATCTCATTAAACTAAAGAGCTTCTGCACAGCAAAAGAAACTACCATCAGAGTGAACAGGCAACCTACAGAATGGGAGAAAATTTTTGCAATCTACTCATCTGACAAAGGGCTAATATCCAGAACCTACAAAGAACTCAAACAAATTTACAAGAAAAAAACAAACAACCTCATCCAAAAGTGGGCAAAGGATATGAACAGACATTTCTCAAAAGAAGACATTCATACAGCCAACAGACACATGGAAAAATGCTCATCATCACTGGCCATCAGAGAAATGCAAATCAAAACCACAATGAGATACCATCTCACACCAGTTAGAATGGCGATCATTGAAAAGTCAGGAAACAACAGGTGCTGGAGAGGATGTGGAGAAATAGGAACACTTTTACACTGTTGGTGGGATTGTAAACTAGTTCAACCATTATGGAAAACAGTATGGCGATTCCTCAAGGATCTAGAACTAGATGTACCATATGACCCAGCCATCCCATTACTAGGTATATACCCAAAGGATTATAGATTATGCTTCTATAAAGACACATGCACACGTATGTTTATTGCAGCACTATTCACAATAGCAAAGACTTGGAATCAACCCAAATGTCCATCAGTGACAGATTGGATTAAGAAAATGTGGCACATATACACCATGGAATACTATGCAGCCATAAAAAAGGATGAGTTTGTGTCCTTTGTAGGGACATGGATGCAGCTGGAAACCATCATTCTTAGCAAACTATCACAAGAACAGAAAACCAAACACCGCATGTTCTCACTCATAGGTGGGAACTGAACAATGAGATCACTTGGACTCGGGAAGGGGAACATCACACACCGGGGCCTATCATGGGGAGGAGGGAGGGGGGAGGGATTGCATTGGGAGTTATACCTTATGTAAATGACGGGTTGATGGGTGCAGCACACCAACATGGCACAAGTATACATATGTAGCAAACCTGCACATTGTGCACATGTACCCTACAACTTGAAGTTTAATAATAATAAATAAATTTAAAAAAAAAAAAAAAAAGAAAAAGAAAAATAGGATCAGATTCTAAACTGTCGATTCAGTTCAATGGAACATGTCCTGGATAGCTACTGTTGTGCCCAGGACTACACTGAATAAGCTGGTCCTTGCCTCCAGCGTGGTCAGTACTAGAGCTTGAAAATGGTGTGATCGTCTCTTTCAGTCACTCATATTATTCAGGTGTCTCTTCTTTGATGTTTTAAAATAATGGAATTGGAGAGAATGAGATAGAAATTGATAAGTTTTAGAAATTTGTCAAAGGAAATAAGAGCCTTCAAAGAGGACCTGAGGTTTTTCAGTCTGGGTGCCTGAAGAGATAATGATAACCATTAAATAAGATAAGCAAACTAGGTGGCCTTTGGCATTAAACACTGTGTACAAGGATTCAATATGACTATCACACTAAGATTACAAACAGTTAATTAGGTATGTCAGTGTGGGGTTGTACAAAGATATGTGTATTTGAAAATAAAAGATGATGTAATCCTGACATTCTGTTAATGCTCATTTACTAAATAATTATACTGAATTAAGGCTATACTTTTATGCCTTTATGGCAAATTTCTGGATGATGAATAGATATATTTCATTTAGCAAATATTTACTTTTAGAAGTTTTAGATATTTTAGAAAGGTAATGCTGTTAAGTCAGAAAATTATGGCTTAAGTTACGGACTCTGTTAATAAAGATGGTTTTTTATTTGGGGGTATTTTGGGGCCTGTTTCTATTTCTTTTATTTTCTGGAGTGCTTTTTTTGCTTGTTTATTTGTTTGTTTAGACTGAGTGAAAGCTTTGAATCAGGATAATTGTAAATGAAATGGTAGTTTCAGTTTCACAATTTGATGAAACATTTTAAGCAATGGATTTCCACCATGATTATTTTTAAACAAAAGTCTTATCTCTAACGCTTTTGTGGGTGTGATGCCTTCTGTGGAGGATTAGAGGTTGAATATCTTATTTCTGCAGTAGGAATATACAACTTATATGAAATTTTCAAGTCTCTACAGAATTGAAAAGTCAGTGTGGTTACTGTACTTTGAAACGTGTATACTATGGGCCTAAGGTGTTTTTTAATCTTTCATCTTTTTTAGGGATCAAATATCATTAGAAAAATAAGCCATGGGCATTACAAACGTGGTCTGGTGAAATTCAATATTCACTATGACAATTTAGAATATGAGCTCCTTGGGAGGAAAGTTAACTCACTACTCTAACTTTGCATCTAAATATCTTAAAATGTGCCATTGGTTTTATGAAAACGTTTTGATCTACACCCCTATTTTAACTTCAAAAGAAAACCTACATTTTAAAGTGTATTCCTTTTCTGGGTATATTTACTTTGAACTATAGCATATAGTTTTTCTCATAAATCTAACCTGCCACTATCTGTTTTTAAGACTTTGTAAACTTCAAGTGGTTATGATGTGTGAAGTTTGGATTAAACTAAAATTTTTAGAAAACACATGTTATATATTTTGATTGTTTTGAATTTTAACATGGGTCAGTAAAAAACTTGAGTGTCTAGCAAAGTAATATACTGCACTCTGTTACTGTACGAAATCACAGAAAATTACCCTTTCCCATCATGTTAACAATAGACAAATGAAGCAGCTGTTCTTATTCTTAATGTAGTTGCTTGAAAAACTTGCACAACTTAATGAAAATGTCTCTACTCATAAAACTTAAAATGCTCACACATGGAAAAAGTCATAATGTTTTGGCAAATATTACTTTGTTAGGAATGTGAATGAGGTATACCTGCTTTATAACTAGAACTCTGTATAAATGGCATGAAACGGTGGTGGACTGCCAACTGAGCAAGAAGACTCTGACAAAAGACGAATTAATACTCTTCAAAAATACAGATAGTTCTTTCCCAAACATTTTTTTGGTAAGGATGAATTATATACTCTTCTCTGTTTTTTTTTTCAGGCATAATTCTTGGGTCATCATTTCTACTCACTATAAACGATTTTCTCCTTAAAACAAGTCTCAAAGAAAGAAGCCGCATTCTGATAGGACCATGTTGTGCCACTGCCAATCTGGAAGCTAAATGGTGTAAACACAGCGGCAATCCAGGCCCGGAGCAATCCATACCAAAAATATCCATTGACTTAAGAGGAGGTCTGCTACAGGTCTGTGGGTATTGGCCATATTTTTTTCATAGGTTATTAACTAGCCTCTGTTCAGTTTTTGAACTGTTTCACTAAATTTTAAATGTGTGGTAAGAAAGGGTATTTGTTAGATTGCTACTTGTTAAATTTTCCACAACTTTATTGAGATATATAATTCATACACCAGACACTCTACGTATTTAAAGTATACAATTCAGTGGATTTTTTAAGCATATTCTCAGAGTTGCACAATCATTACCATAGTCAATTTCAGAACATTTTCATTACCACCAACAAAAAAACCCATATCCATTAGCAGCCAGTCGCATTACCCTCTAACCCCCTCATCAGGCCTAGGAAACCACTAATCTACTTTCTGTCTCTATAGATTTACCTATTCTTGACATTTCATATAAATAGAACCATATAACCTGTGATCTTTTGTGACTGACTTCTTTCACTTAGAGTGTTTTCAAGGTTCATCCATGTTTACCAAGTGTCAATATTTTATTCCTTTTTATGGCCAAATAATATTCCATCATATGGATATACCATATTTTATGTATTGATTCATCAGTTGATAGACATTTGGGTTCTTTCCACTTTTGACTGCTATAAATAATGCCGCCATGAACATTTGTGTACGACTTTTTGTGTGGACATATGTTTTCATTTCTCTTAGATATATAACTAGGAGTGGAATTGCTGGGTTGAATTTTTTTTTTATGTGTAGACTTTTCTTTTTGGGACAGGGTCTTGCTCTGTCATGCAGGCTGGAGTACAGTAGTACAATAATAGCTCACTGTAGCCTCAGTCTTCCAGGCTCAGGTGATCCTCTTGCATCAACCTCCTGAGTAGGTAGAACTGTGTACCACCACACCCAGCTAATGTTTTGTTTTTTGTTTGTTTGTTTGTTTCAGTAGAGATTAGGTCTCACTATGTTGTCCAGGCTATAGATTTTTTAAATTATTAATACTAAAAATAGTCAACCTGTTGCAGGCACAGTGTCACTAGCAATATATAAGAACCACTTCCTAATATTAAATATTTTACATATGATGAGATCTGATTACAACACTTGATAAATTAGTCGCATTGCAAGCTCTTAATGCATTTGTATTAACAGCCAAGTGTAGAATGTATGAAGGTATCCAACTTATTTCTTGATTATTTTGTGTTTGGATAGATTTTAATTTAATCTTTATGTAATTTGATGCCACTTTAAACTTGACATGAATCCAAAAAGCTTGAAAGATTCACAGTGATAGAAAATTAAAACAACTAATTGGTCAATCATAGAGACATTAAATGTGAATTTTTCTTTCTTTCTTTCTTTCCTTCCTTCCTTCCTTCCTTCCTTCCTTCCTTCCTTCCTTCCTTCCTTCCTTCCTTCCTTCCTTCCTTCCTTCCTTCCTTTCTTTCTTTCTTTCTTTCTTTCTTTCTTTCTTTCTTTCTTTCTTTCTTTCTTTCTTTCTTTCTTTCTTTTTCTTTCTTCTTTCTTTCCTTTCTGATAGGATCTCATTTTGTTGCACATCCTGAAGTGCAGTAGTGTGATAACAGCTCACTGCAGCTTCAGCCTCCTGGGCTCAAGAGATCCTCCCACCTCAGCCTCCCAAGTACCTAGGACCACAAGTGTGCACCACTATGCCTGACTATATTTTTTAAGAGACAGGTTCTCACTATGTTGCCCAGGCTGGTCTCAAACTCATGAGCTCAAGTGATCCTCCACCCATGCTGGGATTATAGGCATGAGCCATAGCACCTGGCCAATTTTTTGTTTTTATCTAAAAGTTGTATTGCCTCAAGTTTTCACCAGTTTTCTTTTTAATGTACAGAGCAAGATTTGGGAAGATCCTAATAACTTATTGTTTTGTGTTGCTTTGGAGATTTTCAGCATCTATCAGAAATCTTCATATATTTAGCAATAAGCATGTAATACTTTATCAAGAATATTCATTGTCTTACCTTTTTTCCAAGGCAGCCAAGTAACTTCACATTAAAAACAGCAATGATCTGTTTACATGACCAAGTGCTTAAAAATAAAAAGTAAGAAAATTTTAAACCACAGCATCAATAAAAGCAAAAACAAAGTACAGTGTATTATCTCTGTATTATAGTCATTGTCTTTTGACAATTTAAAGGCTAGAGCACAACATTCTACTCCCCAGTTTGACTTTTCACCTATCTCTATTTTTCAACATCCAATAAAAATAAGATTAATGAGAACACAAGTACACTTAGTGTTATATCTCTTACTTTCATTTCTGAGATGCCTTAATTCCAGAGAGCAGAACCTAAGCCTAGGGTTTAAAATTTACCCACACGATATATGGCTATTATTTTCTACTACTATATATTCTTTTGTCTTTTCTGTGTTACCTGGTTCTCTTAGAATTGATAGTTGTATTGCCTTTATTTAGTATTTATAGAGAAATTTAACAATTTTGAAAGTTTTAATCTTCATTGTAACCTACTGGTCATTATATGTCTATAACTTATTATAGACTAATATTACTCACATGCAGAAAAAGAAAACTTAATCTCCATTAGAGGAAACGCTATGTCCTTTTGTTCTGAAACTCTACTGTAGCTACTGTAGTATAGTTGATTCTCAGGGGCTCTGGAATCCTCTGTGTTGGCACAGTCTTACTAACCACGGAAGTTGGGAGCCTTCTAAGTTCAGGTTCATTGAGAAGGCTCCCTCTCTTTTTCTCTGAAAAATAAAAGTGCAGAGAAAGGAACCCTATAATAAGGATTGCTTATTTAATCTCATGACAAAATGTCAGAGCTATTCCACAAAGTTATTATTATGATTTTATTAACATTTTGGCCTAGAGGATCTTCATTGCCTTCTCTCAGACTATAATAGGGTTCTATTCCCTCTTAGCTAAATTAATTCGTAAACATTACTTCACATCAACATACTTCAACATTTAAATTTTATTGTTATTCACACAATATAAAATATAATTAATTTTTTGTTGTTATATATTTACTCAGGCAGTAGAATTTCATCCTGTAGGTCAGTTACTTTTTAGGAATTACAGTTTATTATAAGTAATTAAATGGAACATAATTACAGTCCTACAGTAATTCAAATATGATTATACCTACTTAGTCTCAAGAAATATTTGTATTTAAAAGCCACTAGAATTTTTTTATGATTTTAAAGGTCTTCTGGGGTCAAGAACATTTGAATTGTTTAGTTCTTCTACATGAATTACTCAATGGATACCTTAATGAGGCGGGAAATGTTGAAGTACAAGTTTCTGAACCAGTATCTCAAATATCATCTCCTGTGGAAAAGAATCAGACATTTAAAAGTGAACAAACTTCAGATGACCTACGGACAGGTCTATTTCAATATGTACAGGATGCTGGTAAGTAGCAATAGCCTCAGTATGAGAGTGTGTGTGTGCATGTGGGTGCATTTTAAATGCATGTTGACTAAATAATAACAATCAAGATGACTCTTTAAAGTGCATTAAAATTTGCAGTACAAAAATAGTACGTTATCATTCAGTCTCTCTTAGGGTAAGTTCTTGATTTCTTTCTGTTCCAGAATATATATAAAGCTGATCAACTAGCCTCTTTTTATCTTTTATTCTCATAAGTTTTTCTTCCTTTACTAAACCATGTTCCCCTTTAAAATCATACAATTAATTATATTTTTATTTGATAGAATATTTGAAATTGCCTGGAGTCTATGAAGTCTTATTTTATAATGAAACTGAAGATTGCCCAGGGATGATGTTATGGAGATACCCAGAACCTAGAGTGCTCACCCTTGTACGAATAACTCCTGTGCCTTTTAACACCACAGAGGATCCAGATATTAGCACAGCAGACCTTGGTGATGTGCTACAGGTATGTAATGACTATTCATTGTAAAATGAAAACATTGTGGGAAAGCGCTGATCGTATATTAGGAAAAATGTTTGGAACATACTTCTTACATTAATAGTATCAGAGAGAAATACACATCTGTGTATGTGGTATGTGTGTATCCACACACATATATAATAGGATTTTTTAAAATAAGGGAATAATGTAATCCAAACTCATGATACATGGCAATTTTGAGAGTCGTCAGTTCTACTCTCCATTTTATTGTGAGTAGATTATAATGGGACAAGGAGGTGTCATTTAGTTCACCGCTCCTTTATCAAGTGCCTGTCATGTGTTCACACACTTCAGAGCTTCTAGAGCTGCCCCATGAAATAAAATATGCCCATGTAAGGCCAGAAATAGATGACTGTAGTTTTCATTTCCATAGCTGAAATGGTCTTGGGGCTTGAGGTAGGCTGATTTTTCTATCAAAGAAAAGGTCTAACCAGTGATCATATTCCCTAAGGTTTTGTGAAAGTGTGTTGCTTGTTAATTCCCTGAGTTTAATATAAATGTCATTGTGGATATCACTATATTACCACTGTACTTACTAATATTCTACTGATAGGAATTTCTCTTAAAATTTGTTTCTTCCTTAATCTTCCGCCTGTTACTAGATCACACAACCACCCACTCAAAATCTACAAGTCATTCCTGATTGCCTTCTTTCCCTACCTCCCTGCATCAAAGTCCATCAACAAGTCCTATCAGTTCTGTCTACAAATTCTCTCTGTTTCTGCTGACGCAACTTGAGTTCAAACTGCCATCTTCTGTTCCCTACTCCAGTACCTTCCTAATTGGCCTCTATGCTTCTGTTCTTGACCACTTGGAATGCATTCTCCAAATAGCAGCTAAACTGATGTTTTTTAAATGTAGGTTATACTATATCACTTCCCTAACTTAAAACCCTGTAGTGGCTTCCTCTAATACTTAGAACAAAATTCAGATCTCTTGCTGTGGCCTGCAAGGACCTGTAGTCTGGACTCTGCTCACCTCTCCAACTGGAGTTCATGCCAGTCTCTCCCTTTCTCATGATCCTTCAGCCACTCTGGCCTCCTTTTTCTCCTTGAGCAGACCACCTCTGTCACATTACCACCCTTATTCTTTGTCAGTCAGGTACCAGCTCAAATGTTGTATCCTGACTAGCCCACTACAAGTACTTCATTCTGTATTGCATTACCTTGTTTTACTTTCTTCATAGTTCTTATTGCTAGTCGGAATTATGTGTTTGTTTACTTGTGTGTGATCTTTCTACTGTTAGAAAATAAACTCCCTAGCCGGGCGCGGTGGTTCAAGCCTGTAATCCCAGCACTTTGGGAGGCCAAGACGGGCAGATCACGAGGTCAGGAGATCAAGACCATCCTGGCTAACACGGTGAAACCCCGTCTCTACTAAAAAAAAATACAAAAAACTAGCGGGGCGAGGTGGCAGGCGCCTGTAGTCCCAGCTACTCAGGAGGCTGAGGCAGGAGAATGGCGTGAAGCCGGGAGGCGGAGCTTGCAGTGGGCTGAGATCCAGCCACTGCACTTCAGCCTGGGTGACAGAGCCAGACTCCGTCTCAAAAAAAAAAAAAAGAAAATAAACTCCTTATATGTCTTGATGTATCTCCAGCCTCTGATACATAGGTACACTCACCAAATTTTTGAAGTGACTGCTCTGTTTTAACAAATTAGATTTATAACACAAATCAGTTATATATTAATATAAATAGTATTACAATCTTATTTCTTATTTAATTCTTTTTTTTTTATTGAGACGGAGTCTTGCTCTGTCACCCAGGCTGGAGTGCAGTGGAGGGATCTTGGCTCACTGCAAGCTCCACCTCCTGGGTTCACACCATTCTCCTGCCTCAGCCTCCTGAGTAGCTGGGACTACAGACACGTGCCACCACACCCAGATAATTTTTCTTTTTTTTTTTATTTTTAGTAGAGACAGGGTTTCACCATGTTAGCCAGGATGGTCTCAATCTCCTGACCTTGTGATCCACCCGCCTCAGTCTCCCAAAGTGCTGGGATTACAGGTGTGAGCCACCGCATCTGGCCTACAATCTTATTTAATTCTTATTTAAATTATTCGTTGTAATATGTTTAGTCAGATGTTCATCTTCTGAATTGGTAACAGTGAAACGTCATCATTTTGTCAAGTGAACTACAGTGCAGAACAATCCAAATTGCCAAGATGTCAGCAGTCTCTATTTTGATTCTTAAGTTCTCCCATCTTTTTTTGCTTATATGCCAAGGCTACTGTCTGGGTCCCTGGGACTCTTTGTTCCCTTCCTATCAGAGTCTTATTCATGATGATATTCTCTACTGGTATTCTTGGATTCTTTTTGCTAAATGAAACAGCAATGTCTGTGAATTCTGTCTTATTAGACTTGCCTAGATGCAGAATATCTGTAGATTTTCAATCAAAATGAAAATACTCATATATTAAAGTTTTAGCTTCATGTAATGGCTAAAGGTTTATAGTTATAGCTAGATATTAACACATTTATTAACATAAGTCTAATAATTATTGGTGGTATTATGTAAATTATATTAAATAAGGCATCTAAGATAGTACATTTACTAGTGGCAGTTTTCTATCTTCTCACTGCTATTAGGAGAGTATAGTGATTAAGAGGATGAACTGTAGCCAGAATGCCTGGGTTCAAAGTCTTGCTCTGGCACTTGCAAACATCGTCACATTAGACAAGTAACAACTACTCAGGTTGGTTTTTTGTTTTACTTTTTATTCCAACAACAAAATGAGGCTAATAATAACGTGATGGTTATAAGAATCAATACAATCAATATTTATAAAACACATAGAACAGTGCCTGACACATAGCAAATGTTATATAAGTTTTGAATATTACCACTATTACAGATTCAGCAGTCTAATTCAAAAATCTGAAATCCAAAATACTCCAAAATCCAAAACTTTCTGAGTGTTAACATGATGCTCAAAGGAAATGCTTATTGGAATATTTCAGATTTTGAATTTATGGATTAGGGATCCTCAACTAGTATGTATTTGTAAATATTCCAAAATCTGAAAAAAAAAATCTAAAATTCAAAACACTTCTGGTCCCTGGCATTTTGGATAAGGGATACTCAACCGATGTTATAATGACTGTTGTCCAAATTCCTTTCATCAAGTAGAAGCACAGGCTAGACCAAGGAGATCTGGAGTATGATGGATAACTCTACAGACCAGCTGGAGTAATCCAGGAGATCAGAGACAGTCCCAGGGACCCAGACAGTAGCCTTGGAATATAAGCAAAACACAGCCTGGCAGGTTTCAGCAAGCAAAGGGTTGGTATCAAAAAGGTCTTGCTATGTTTCATATTTTGTTGGAGAAATGAAGATCCCATATGTGGGCAAAATTCAAAGACACGGATGCTGGCCTAGGGAGCAAGCCAGGATTGTAGCTACCGGAAGTTAAAAAGGAGGGAGAGCTGGATCCTAGTGGTGAGAAGGAGCACACTCAGAATCTACGGCTTGGATCGAGGAGCAGAGCAAGACTGGCAGTGAGGCTAACTTGATGCCATGCTGCTGAGCTCTCAGTTCAATCCTCATATTCTCCCAACTAGGATCAGAGTTTGTCCCAGAGCTTGGAGTGGGTCTCATCTGTGGAAACAACTCTCGTGAATTGCAGTCTTAGAACCATGCAAAATACTTTGTTTCATTAGAACTTCAGTTGAGGACAGAACATATGTAACATGAATCACAAGTTCAATTTAATACAACAGCTTTCTCCTTGAGGTTCTACAGTGCCAGTCCCTGGGCTTGCTCTGGGGGATCCAGATAAGACATGATCACCTCATTGAAAGCTCGATCCTTCAGCCTAGCAGGGAAGTTTCTGTGGTTGTGTGGGGTAGAAGAGTCTCTCTAATTTCATCTGTTTTCAGAATCATTCTCCTACCATATGTGATTATTTCTAGTTCTGTACTAGAGGCACAACTAAAATCCTCAACAGCTGATCCTGAATTTCAGGGAGCTTATGAAAGGAAGGCCCTAATCAACCTGGTGTATATTATAAAATGGATTTTGAAGTCTCAGTTGCCACTGTCCCCCCACCCCCGCCTTGTTGTAACTAACTCAGTGACCTTGGGCACACTACTGAACTTTTTGAGCTTCAGTTTCCTAAACTGAACATTGGAGTTGATGTTATCTACCTTTCACAGTTGTTGTGGAGTGTTATATCTAATACACTTTAAATAAATACCTTACACATAGTAAGCTCTTAATAAGTGCTTGTTTCCTCCCCTCCACTTTTTCTTATCCAAATGCCTGGACCACTAAAAAAAGACTCCTAAATGGAATTCCAGCCTCCAGAATCTCTTCCCTCCAGTATGTCCTTCTAAGTTTTTACAGGAACAGATAGATTGTGTAATTCCCTGAAGAAAACCTTAAGTGGCTCTGTCACTCTGCTAGACTGACCTTGAGAGCCCTGCATAAACTGCCCCCATCCCCCAATTTTGCCTTGCAGTCCCTTAGACATGGTCTGTCCTTATCAAACTGGCCTATTTGGCATTCCCCAAACCAACTTGTGACGTCCTACTTCCTCTTCATTTGAATCCCTCCCATCTCTGCCAGCTGAATTCCTCCCCACGCTTCAGAAGAGCTAAAATGCCGTATAGTCAGTGAAGCCTTTCCTAGATGCCATGTTCAAACATGATACAGCCCTCCTCTGAAATCTTGTAGCACTTCATGGTACTACTTTTATGCTATTTTTCAACATATTCCTCACACTTGAACTTGCGTGTCCATATCTTGCGTCTCTCCTAAATTGTGTGTCTCTAAAGGAAGAGGTTGTATCTAATTTGTCATCATGTCCTTTACAGCAGGGACTCCCAGCCCATGGCCTGTTAAGAACCAGGCCACAAAGCAGAAGAGCACTGGGCAAGCATTCCCACCTGAACTCTCCCTCCCAATCTAATGAGCAGGGCCAAGATTTTCATACGAGCGCAAACCCTATTGTGAACTGCGCATGTGAGGGATCTAGGTTGCGGACTCCTTATGAGAAACTAACCAATGCCTGATCACCTGAAGTGGAACAGTTTTATCCCAGAATCATCCCCCTGCCCCTTGGTCTATGGAAAAATTGTCTTCTATGGAACCGGTCCCTGGTGCCAAAAAGAGTGGGGACCACTACTTTACAGTATCCATCGCAGTAGAGATGTTTAATAAATACATTGACTGGATAAACAAATCCATGAACTTCCATGTTCTATTTCATATCATTCTAAAGTATGATATTATATATCACTATTTTATGGAACAAATGAATGTGTTTTGATTTTCTACACCAAACTATATGTTGTGTTATTCTTCGGTGGTACCATCTGCTGTACACATAATCTAATGTCATTACATTACTCAGCGTCTTTGTGATATCATTGAATAGTCTGCCAAGCTTACTTGCTCCCTTAAACAGTAGCTAGTTCCTAAATACAGAGATATATTAATCTCCTTAGGTTTAGTCCTCAAAACAGAATTGAGTTTGGATGACTTTTTCCTTCAGGACAATTTAGTTCACTTAAAAATTGACCTTATAGAGTTGACTTACAATACAGAAGCCTCAGATTTGTCTCTTTATATTCCTCATTCCATGATTGTTGATGAGATTTATAAACAAACTCCCCATATCGCTTTATGGAATTTATTTTGTAATTGTAATGAAAAATGTAAACATGAAAACATGTCTATAATAATAAATCAAACTAATCATAGGTTCTGAATAAAAACCTCAAAAACTAATGTTCCTAGAACACAAAAGCTTATTTTATGGTCAGCTTATGATTTTATCATGTGAACTTCTAAAGGTTAGTAGCATATTTAGATCTCAATAAAATTAGCATCTGTTAGGTAAAGTAATGCCACCAGCCTAGGAGTGTTGTGAAGTTTAAATGGGTCTAACTGTAAGAAATTTCTGGCACACCATATGGCACATACTAGGTTTTCCTCTCTCCTAATCCTCCTATGTACACTGCCTGTTGAGGATTCCATTTTGGAAATGCATATGTTCCCAGATTATAAATATTCAATCCATTTTTTGGTAGTAAAATTGGTAATGGGTATTTTAATTCCTATACAGATCTGTCATGGTTCTTGGCCATTGTCACATGCCAAATGAAGATATCTAAAAGTTTATGTGAACGTATAAATGAAAATAAATATGAAAACAAGAAGAATACCATGATAAGGGAACAGGAGCAAATTCTTAAGAGTGAAAATGCCTTTTTTAATTGAGAAAATGTTAGCCACACTTGGCTAATTTTTGTATTTTTTGTAGAGATGGGGCTTCACCATGTTGGCCAGGCTGGTCTTGAACTCCCGACCTCAAGTGATGCACCCGCCTCTGCCTCGCAAAGTGCTAGGATTACAGGCATGAGCCACCAAAAATTCTATTATTTATAAGTTACCCAGTATAAAGTATTTTATTATAGCAGCATAAACTTTCTAAGACACAGAGGGAACCTAATTGCTCCAGTGGGCATTTATGATCACCTGTGTGTTTTACACCCAGCACTGTGCTAGGTACTTTACATACATAATACCTCATTAAATTTAATTTTATTCCATGAGGTAGACATCATTCCCATTTTACAAGTAGGAAAACTGAGGCCAAGAAAATGTTAACTGGTTATGAATCATGAAATTTATAAGTGAGGGAGCCAAAATTTAATCCCCAGTCTTTCTGAGTTATAGTCAAGGTTTTATAAACCTGTTTTTTTCACCTATATATAAAAAATTGAGATGATACATTAGGATGACAGTGAGCCACTTCATTGAGGAAATGTCGAAAGAAGGAAAATAGAATTATCCTTTTACTTCAAATGCTAAATCATGAAATAATGAGTTAGACAAAGATATGCAAAGTAACTTTAAGTCAATAAAAAGACTCACAAACACACAAGATGGATTGGATGTTGTATTAGTCTGTTTTCACACTGCTGATAAAGACATACCCAAGACTGGCCAATTTACAAAAGAAAGAGGTTTATTGGACTTACTGTTCCACATGGCTGGGGAGGCCTCACTATCATGGCGGAAGACAAAAAGGAGCAAGTCACATCTTACATGGATGGCAGCAGGCAAAGAGAGAGCTTGTGTAGAGAAACTCCTGTTTTCAAAACCATCAGATCTTGTGAGACCCATTCACTATCACAAGAATAGCACAAGAAAGACCTGCCCCCTAATTCATTCATCTGCCACTGGGTCTGTCCCCCTGTGTCTCTCCCACTGGGTCCCTCCCACAACACATGGGAATTATAGGAGCTACAAGATGAGATTTGGTTGGGGACACAAAACCAAACAGTATCCGGTTTTAAGATAGCTAGAGAAAAAACTTTTCCTTTAGAAGGATGACTGGTCAGCTCGGGAGCCCAGGAGGGTCACAGAAGTATTTGTTGGAAGAGATCTTCCTGGCAACAACCAAAGAAATGGTGCCTAAGAGTCTGGTTCACCTGGTAGCTAAATCCCCTTTATGGAAATGAATGTAGCAGCTGTCAAATCTCTGTGTCTTAACATTCAAATCATGTTACCACCTAAACAACCTTCTAATAGTTTGGCTCCCAGTGTAGTCTGTCTACATGGAGAAGGTATATCACACACTGGTTGAGCCAACATCAGTATCCAGGCTGCTTGGCAGTTACACATCTCATGGTAACTTAATAACATAACTTGGCATTTGGTTTATATGTCAGTCTCTAGTGAACTTTGTTAGCATGAGTCAGCATTCCTAAGTCTAGTCAGTGCTAGAATACCACTGAAATTTTCTGAGACTTCAGGACCAATGGCTAGATCTTCAATGATGGTGAATCCATCACATTAAATGCCCTCTTCTGGCTACCTGCCCCTCCCAGCAGGTTGGCCGTTCCCTGATGACATCTCTGTTTGATATGTCACAAACCTTTTCAAACAACTGTCTATTCTCACTACCTTAAGAGTTATGAGGAATGGGGATAATGTGTGTGGAGCATTTAGCATAATGCCTTACATAGTTGAAGATCCAATCAATTATTATGACACATAATAAATGGTAGCTGTTATCATCATTAGCTTCTTCCTCCTATCAATTGATCAAAGAATCTGGATTCTAATGTGTTAGACCAAGAAAACCCTGTTTTCTGAGAAGGATGTTTTTGTGTTTATAGTCTGTTAATGTTGTAATAATTTTTAGGGATTCTGGCCCTGTGTGTGATTGATGAATGGAATGCTTTCATTGAGAGCAACTGCTGTGAGAGACTGTCTTCCCCACAGTTATGGTTAGTGGACTCTGGTAGTATGTCGACTATTGTTCTCTAGGTTGCAGGTAGCAGAAACCCCACTGAAGTAAGCTTAAGCTAAAACTGGAGAGGGGTTAATATCAAGATACAGTGGGGAGTCCTGGAAACAATTGCAAATTACAGCCAGGCCTCTGGAAGAACTGGGGCCAGGAAAGGAAGATAGGAGCCCAAGGGAATATTCACTCGCTATCGCTTTTTCTCTGCTTCTTTCCCCATATATGCTTTATTCTTCCCTTTCAACAGACTAGCTTTTTTTCTCCCTTTCTTCTTGGGCCACCCAGTAGTTTCCCCACAGCTTCCAGAGCTCCAAAAGTCACATTTACAAGTCCAGCCTCCATTTCAGATCCACATTCCTAATTGACCAAGTTTGGTATCAGGTGCTGTTGGCCCAGTCAACTTTGGTCATGGGGAGAGTCACATTTTACCAGCATGGCTATGAATTGGGGGTCATTGTGAACTTTACAGAGATCCCCCAGGGGAACTATTTTATGTCACATCTCTCTTACTGCTTTTGCTTTCCACCCTGGCTAGATTGGCCAAACTCATGGTTTGTGCTGACCTCTCACTAACAAAAATTGACTCCATTTTGCTATAGTTTTTCCAGCTTTTCCCTTTGCAAATATCTGGAAAAGCCATTTTGCTCTGCACATCAAAGGCTATCTGCATCTGGAGAAAAGCCTCACACCATTTTTAAATCCCACCACTATCTTCCCCTAGTCTTCTCTCAAAATATAGGTTAGACAAGGTCCTTGGTCTTACAGACACACATGAGATAATTTCTTATCTCCAGTGTGCTTAAGATCAATACCTTTCTTGGCCAGTGCTTGCTTTTTAATGTAATGACTATGTAATACATTGGCAACTTCACAGATTCTATAAATAGTCTTCCAGTTCTAATGAAGTATGAGAGCTTAACATATAAAGTAATTTTCTGTTTTTGAAATTGAGTTTACAATATAATGTTTAATGTCTGTAGCTTGATGGTGATTTCATTGTGTTGAATTTTCTAATAGTATTTTATCTACTACTTGTCCACAGACTGAACTGAAGCTTCATTAAATCTTATAGTTGTGTGGGTTTTCTGTCTTTTTCTTAGTTACATGGAAAATGTTCTGAGTCAGATAGTAATAGTATTATCCAATAAAGTGAAACTAGACTTTTGCTGCTTTAAATTTGACTTTACAAGCTTCCTGTAATTTTGAAGCACATGAACCTGTTAGGCAAAGGTTATGATATTAGCACATGAAGGCACTACAAAAAGAGAATCCTTCTGAGAGTTATTTGCAATTGAATATAATTTGCTTCTTCCACACATAGCTTAAAAAAGAATAAAAGGAAGTGTTTTTGGTGTTTCTTTTCAGCTGGGTTGGGCGGTTCACTTATAGCTGCACATATGTTCCCAGAATCCTGAGCCTTTTTATTTTATAAGCACCTCTTGCCCACTGGCAGCTGTACTAATGTGTCCCAGAAGGCTTTGCTCCTATCCATCATCTTTAGGAGGGATGCTCAAAACCAGATATGAAATCCATTGTTGTTGAAATGCAGAAAGGAAAAAAAAAAGCCTTGGGGGCTTTCGGGAAGTAGGAGGCTGAGCCAGACTCTTAGGAAATAAAGGAAAGGAACAAGTCCTGTGTACCCAGTGGACACAATAATAAATGTTTTTGAATGATAGGTAATGGTGCTGGATCAACTGCTAAGTGTTTTGCATCCAGAAGCTATTGCCTCCTTTTTTTAGACAAAGAAAAATCTAAAATAGAGTATTCCCTGAATATACTTTTAATCATTCTGTCTTCATAGTGTTATAAAAGTATGAAAAAAAGATCTAGGAATACATTAAAAAGAGCCCTGCCTGATAATTTTGAGGTTAACTCACTAAATACAGATGAAAGGACCTGGGCTAAACACTGAGAGAGACACACAAAAGTGGAGAGGGCTCTAGCTCTTCTCTCAAAGTACCTGTAGTCTTTTAGGAGGGACAAGTACATAAAACATGACAGGGCAGAACATGTGACATGTCACAAAAAAGCCACAGAGAATCTGCCTTTTTAAACAAAGCTTATGTCTGAATTGAGACATCAAGACAAGGCTTCATGAAGGAGATGGTTACTGAGGTGATCCTTGAAGGATGAAGAGGATTAAAACTGAAAAAAAATGGAGTGAAGGTGTATGTAAAGAAGAACTCAGTGAGCAAAATTTCAGAACTGGGTAGAGAGGGCAGAACATATTTCTGGGAAGTGGCAAATCTGGTTTGACTAGCACAGGTTAGACAAGTATGGGGTTAGCGGAAGAGTGATAGGCTACAGATGTGGCTTCTTAATCTCCATTGATTCCATGGAGGGAAAAGAGAGGGAAATTCATTTATTGAGCACCTAGTATGTACCAAGCACCAAACTTGTCATTTGATATGTAATATCCCTTCTATCTTCCCTCTAACCCTGTATGTACCATTATCTTCACTCTAACCCTCTGTGGTATGTACTGTTTAGAGCTAAGGTAAATCAGGTCCTGAGAAAAATAATTTTCCCAAGATCATAAAGCAAGTTAAGGGAGTAAAACCAGGACTCAAATCTTAGTTTGTATGACTTCATAATTCTTTCTTCTTTGCTGTGCTACCTTGACTACATTTAGAGTGTGGGGTTTATATTTCATTTGATAGGCATTGGAGAATCACTGGCAGTCCAGAGCTTTGGAAACATTGGTAGTCTTGTGGAGGTGGAATGGGGTCAAGAGAGACCAGAATAAGAAGACCTGGTAAGGGTCTTAGAGAGATGAGAGGCTGCAACCTGAAGGGAGTAGTGGGGAAGGAGAAAAAGAAATGAGTGCAAGAGAGGTTGTAGAGAAGAAATCTATGTTCTTGACAACTAATATGGTAATTTAATGAGGAAGTAAGAGAAGTCAAGGTGATTGCAAGATTTAAGCTCAGTGGGATGTATGGCAAAAGCATTTACACAATTTTGGAAATAAAGAGGAGTGCCTGCTATGCTAGGCACTATTCACTTTGTGAGGTGCTTTACACACATTCTGTCTAAGCCTGAAATCAACCCTTCAGAGAGAGTGTCGCTATCCCCCTAATACAGTGAGGAAGCTGAGGATCTGAAAGGTTAAATGGGGGACCTCCTGTCCCTGAGCAGTACATGAATTAACATGAGATTTAACATACAAAGCTGTGTATGAGTCTCTTGTGAAGAATCGCAAGAACATAATAGACACTGCTGGGGCTTTTCAGCTCTGTCAATTAGGATTAGATTCAGGTATGAAAGACAGAAAATATACAATACCAGTAGCTTAGGTAAAATAGAAGTTTATTTCCTATCACACATGGGAACAGTCTGGAGGTTAGCGATCTAGGACTGCAAATGTCTCTACAAAGTCACGAGGACCCATCTTCCTGCCGTGTGCTGTTCTGCCATCCCCAGCACTTGGTTTTCCTTCATGGTCTAGGATGGCTGTACAGGCTTCAAGCATCTTGTTCCTACTCCAGCCATAGGAAGAGGAAAGGACCAAAACAGAGCATGCCTCCTCCCTTTATGGATATGCCTTGGAACCCACACACTGTACTGCTGTGCTGCCAATATCCCAGAGCCCAGAATTGTGTCACATGGTCACACCAAGTTAAAAGGGAAATGGGCTCATTTGCAGAGGAAGAAGGAAAGAGGAGATATTGGGAGACAACATCAGCCCTGCTGGCATCACAGCCATAATACCAAGCAACTGTCCACAGTCTCTCTACCCACCAAGTAACCCGTGTCTCATCTTACCTGATTGTGAGTTTCTTTATCTAGTCTATGGTGCAGTAAGAAAACTCACTTTCTAGTTCATTAACGAAAGGTCTGCCAAGGCAGAATTTGTAGAGAACACTTAAGAAGCAAATAGGATTTTCGAAACAAAAAATAATAATGAATAGTTTGAAATGCTAGCATTCCTTGCCCTTCAAAAAAGTAAGAGGTGGGGAAGGAATCTGTCAGTAAGACGTGCTTTTAAAGTAAATGGAAAACATTTGCAAACTGGAAGAATACTGAAGTCATTTTTATCCTGTCACTTTATTTGGTGGTAGAAATTTTATTAGCCTATTCCTCTTTTCCTATTAAATACTCTCACATTTAAAAGGGGGAGGGCAGCATATCTCAAAATGAAGAACTGTGCTCAGCAATCAGTGTGTTTGATGTTCACTGCTCAGTATTAAAAATGTTTGGGGTGTAAAAAATGAAAGAATAGTAAATATGAATTGATGGTCTGTGACCACTTTTTATGACTTGGTCTCTGCCAAATAGCAGTATTTGCCTCCTATGAGATTCACAATAAAAACCATTATCCATTAAGCATAGATCATTTCTTGAGAGCTACATTGTTGAAGAGAACAGCAAACAGAAGAAAAGGGAAGTACAGAAAAGTAATGTTGTCCAGCTGTTAAGAGCACAAATTCTGGAGCTAAAGTCTCTGGGTCCAAATCCAAGGTCAGCTGGTGATCTCGGGCAAGTTATGTAAAGTAACTTCTTAGTACTTCAGCTTTCACATCTGCAAATTAGGGATAATCGTGGCTCATGCCTCATTCAGTTGTTAGGAGGAATAAATGACTGTTGGATGTAAAAAACATGTAGAACAGTGTCTAGCACATAGTTAGTGCTGAATAAATGTTAGCAATTATTATGTTCTGCTAAGGGCTTATCGTCTCCAGGTGCTAATTTGTCTCTTGTTCTGCCCTAGATTTTGAATCTTGGAGGCAATCTGAGTTTTGATTGCAAGCTACAATTTCTTTACCTCTTTATCCTTTCCATAAAGATATTAGAAAAAATTTATTTTTGTCAAGCACACATGGCTTCCAATTTTTAAAATTCAATGCCTAGTTAAAAAAATAATGAAACTTTATTACCTTAGATGTTTTCTAGCAACATTTTTAAATGCTACATCAAAGTTAAAGGTCTTGGTTCTCTTATGCTTTTTAGCAGCAACCTTTTTAGCAGCTCTATTGAGATATAATTCACACATCATACAATTCCCTAATTTAAAGAGTATAATTCAGTGATTTTAATATATTCATGGAGTTGTGAAGTCCTCACTAGAATCAATTTTGGAATATTTTTATCACGTCTAAAAGAAACCTGGGACTCTTCAGCATTACCTCCTGGTCTCCCCAACCCCCAGCCCTAAGTAATCACGAATCTACTTTATATCTGCCTATTCTGGACATTTCACATAAGTGGAATCATATAAATATAGTTTTTTTCTGACTGGCTTCTGTCATTTAGCAGGTTATTTTCACAGTTTATCCATGTTGTATCATGTATCTGTATTTCATTCCTTTTTGTTGCCAAATGATATTGCTTTATATGGATATACCACATTTTGCTTATCCGTTCATCAGCTGATGGGCATTTGAGTATTGGTACTTTCTGAATCCTTATTTACTTTACTTAGACTCTGTTGTGTCCAACACACTTGAGGGGAAGACCGAAAGATGATGATGATGATTAATCATATTTACAAGGTACTCTTAATGTACATTTTCTCAAAAAGCTTAAAATCTAAGCTTCATGAAACAAATAGATTGGCAATAATTACCTAGCAAAATACAGTAAGCATTATAACTAAAGGCGGGGATGGGAGTTAATATAATAGAAGATGGGTGTGAAAAGTAGACTTAAAGCATGATAGTGGAGGGTCTTTAAAAAGTGCTTGCTGAGACACTTGGGCTTTATTCCATAAATAAACACTTTATTCTCTGAAGGTAGCCATTAAGGCTATTGAGCTGAGCAATGACCATGAGCAATTACAGAGGAAAGGATGAATCAGGACATACTATATATTGGAGGCATAGAGAACTGTTTAGAGCACATTGTAATTATTCGCAAGTAATAAGAATAACAGTTGGAATGGGAAGGAGGAAATGAATGTAAGATGGAGACATCTAGAGGCAGAATAAACAGATTTCAATACCTGGATGTGTATGGTAATGAGAAGGGAAAATTAAAAATGACCCTATTCTATTCTATTCTAGATGACTAGATGGATGGAACACCATTAATGGGGACTGGAAATGTCAGAGAAAAGTGGAGCAGCCAGGAGTATGGAAGAGATAATAGGTTCTACACTGTACAGTTATAATTTAAGGTTTTGGAGGAATAATCATAGTAAATGCCACTAGAAGTTTGGACATGTGGGCTGATAATTCAGAGAAGAGGGAGACTTATTTAAGAAATGGTTTGGGGAATTATCTTCATGGAAGTGAAAACTGAAACCAAGAAAGCAAAATAGAAGTCACACTCAGAGAAAGTAAAGAGTTCAAAGACTAGAGAGATGAGGATAGAACCATGAAAAAACTCACTGTATCTAGTAAATAAGTAGTAGATGAGAAATTTTAATGGGTTGAACAGTTTCCCCTCCCAAATTCACTTCTACCTGGAACCTCAGAGTGTGACTTTATTTGGAAGTAGGGTTTTTGCAGATGTAATTATGATGAGGTCAGACTGGATTAGAGTGGGCTGTAATCCAATAAGCAGTATCCTTTATAAGACAAAGGAAATTTGGACAGAGATACAGACACACAGAGGGGAAGACCATGTGCAGAGGGAGGCAGAGATTGGAATGTCGCAACTACAAGCCAAGGAACGCTCAGGATTGCTGGGAGCCACCAGAAACTAGAAGGAGGCAAGGAAGAAGTCTTCTCTATTGCCTTCAGAGGGAATATGGCCCTACTGACACCTCAGTTTCAGACTTCTAACATCCAGAACTGCCAGAAAATGAATCTCTAGTGTTTTAAGCCAGTAAGTATGTGGTAATTTTTCATGGAAGCCCTAGGAAACTAATACAGGAATCAACAAAGGAGTGGTCAAAAAGGAAGGCCATGGAGGCAACAGTGTCAGGAAAGCCCAGGCATAGTGAAAATCTCAGGAAGTTTACAGAGCTTAGTGGTATCACGTCTGCAGAAAGAGTATATTATGGACTAGGGGGTGGAAAAAGCTGTGAATTTGACAACTTCCAGATCACCACTGACTTGAAGAGATCAATTTTAGTTGCCAGAGCACCATGTAGAGCTCTTTGAGTAGCCCATCTCCCCCTTGTGTTCTCTGTGCTTGGGTCACAGTGGGCTGGCTTGTTTGAAATCCTCAATACACTGTTAAATAGCAGTAGAGGCCGTGTCTTTTGCTTTATACCAATGTCTCCCTGTTTAGAGACTGGAACGTAGCAATTGCTCAGTATGTGTGGAAAGGATTGAAGGATGGAGAGAAGAAGTGAGGAACTAGAAAGGTATGAATTTAGTTTACAGTTGATTTTAGGACATGGAGGGGATTGTTTTTAGGAGGGCTCATAGGTAGAGAGTTGAGTGCTAAGATTCTCTCCTTACAGACAGGAGAAATTAGAGGTAAAAATAACAGTTTAGGCCTGGCAAGGTGGCTCATGCCTGTAATCTCAGCACTTTGGGAGGCTAAGGTGGGTGGATCATTTGAGGTCAGGAGTTCGAGACCAGCCTGGTCAACATGGTGAAACCCCATCTCTACTAAAAATACAAAAAAGTTAACTGGGTGTGGTGGTACACGCCTGTAGTCCCAGCTACTCGGGAGGCTGAGGCAGGAGAATCGCTTGAACTCAGGAGGCGGAGGTTGCAGTGAGCTGGACCATGCCACTGCACTCCGGTCTAGGCAACAGAGCAAGACTCTGACTCCAAACAGACAAACAAACAACAACAAAAATCAGTTTAAAAGAAGAAAAAAAAATAGTGAGGTGACAAGGTTTGGGCTATATTCATGTGCTATTGTACTGGAGCCCACAAACCTTGAAACAAATTTGGAAAAAAACCCTAAGATTTCAGGACTGAAGGATGTAGTTTTTTACTTATTTTCATATTTTTGCTTCCATGTGTTTTCTTATCTAGTGTCAGACATTGTGCTGAGAGCTTTATGTAATAATCTCATTCAGTCCTCATACTACAAAAACTTATTTTATAAAAACTGTTACCATTCTTATTTTACAGATGAGAAAACTAAGCCCAGAGAGGTTAAATAATTTTCCCAAGGGCATTCCAATGGTAAATAGCAAAGCTGAGATTCTATCAGGCATTCTGATTATTGAACCTATACTCTTAACTACAGGGATGGATATATACTTGTAGTTTAATGAAAAATTCTGTCCTACTGAATTTGAAGTGTTTCAGGAAAGCCTTTGAAGATGTCCTTCTTAAAATACACTTTCACATATGATCAATATTTCTTAAATTTTTCCAGTCTATAGATGTGGTAATAGGGTCCCAAAGCAGCAGTCTCCCCCAACAAACATAGTGTTTTTGAAATCACCTCTTGTTTTCCATCCAAATTCTGTATTTTACTCTACTATGCATTTTTATTAGTTTTACTATTACAAAATAATATTCTAATTTCTATTTCATTACCTATACTGTTAATTGAGAGATCCTCTTGCATTTATAAAATTAAACCAAAAGCATGTATCAGACAGTTTTCTCTACCTTGTTGCCACAATATTTTGAAAACCTAGACTTACACAAATAAGTAATTACAGATGACAACCATTTTTTTTTCACTGCTTTATCAGCCACATAGTGGTGAATCACTGAGAAGAGATATTCAGAATGCTGCCAAAGCAGCTAAATCACATGCTGGTTTTAGGCTACTATTGGAAGGAATTTGGTAAGTGTGTTTTCTTGTTTACAGTTCTCTTATATCATATATTGTACTGGAATGGTTGCTTATTCAACATATGATATAGGAGACAGCCTCTTTTAACTATCTCAAGGAAATACCCACCAAAGGGCATTTCTAGTGAAGAGCGATGACTAATGTGGTTGTGCTGTACTTTGGGGAGTCTCACTATATATAAGCTGAACGCCAGTTTTCAAAGGACTCATTTTTTTGTTGTTGTTATTATACTTTAAGTTCTAGGGTACATGTGCACAATGTACAGGTTTGTTACATATGTATACATGTGCCATGCTGGTGTGCTGCACCCACTAACTCATCATTTACATTAGGTATATCTCCTAATGCTATCCCTCCCTGCCCTCCCCACAATAGGCCCCGATGTGTGATGTTCCCCTTCCTGTGTCCAAGTGATCTCATTGTTCAGTTCCCACCTATGAGTGAGAACATGCGGTGTTTGGCTTTCTGTTCTTGCGATAGTTTGCTGAGAATGATGGTTTCCAGCTGCATCCATGTCGCTACAAAGGACACGAACTCATTCTTTTTTGTGCCTGCATAGTATTCTATGGTGTATATGTGCCACATTTTCTTAATCCAGTCTGTCACTGATGGACATTCGGGTTGATTCCAAGTCTTTACTATTGTGAATAGTGCCGCAATAAACATACGTGTGCATGTGTCTTTATAGCAGCATGATTTATAATCCTTTGGGTATATCCCCAGTAATGGGATTGCTGGGTCAAATGGTATTTCTAGTTCTAGATCCTTGAGGAATCGCCATACTGTTTTCCACAATGGTTGAACTAGTTTACAGTCCCACCAACAGTGTAAAAGTGTTCCTATTTCTCCACATCCTCTCCAGCACCTGTTTCCTGATTTTTTAATGATCGCCATTCTAACTGGTGCGAGATGGTATCTCACTGTGGTTTTGATTTGCATTTCTCTGATGGCGAGTGATCATGAGCATTTTTTCATGTGTCTGTTAGCTGTATGAATTTTTCTTTTGAGAAGTGTCTGTTCATATCCTTTGCCCACTTTTTGATGGGGTTGTTTGTTTTTTTCTTGTAAATTTGTTTGAGTTCTTTGTAGGTTCTGGGTATTAGCCCTTTGTCAGATGAGTAGATTGCAAAAATTTTCTCCCATTCTGTAGGTTGCCTGTTCACTCTGATGGTAGTTTCTTTTGCTGTGCAGAAGCTCTTTAATTAGATCCCAACAACTAGCTCTCTTAACACAGCTCTCAGACTTCATTTTATTGCAGTGATCTTGAAACACATGAGAGTACATTCACAGTTTTATCTTATATTTGTTGATTGAAAATTATTCAGCGTTGTAGAAATATTTGCTAAGCCAACTTTAAACCGTTTTTCAAAAATAGACAATGATTTCATTAATCTTACATATATTTTTAACCCTTTATCATGATATCTTTTTTGTTTTTAATTCTCTATGAGGAAAAGTCATTTCAACCCAAATTCCAAACACCAACTACTATCTTTTTCTCTTTAGCTAAATTATAGTATATCTGTATAATACAGCAAGCTTTCAGAGTTCCTTTCTACTTCATTAAAAATTATCTTAAAAGATGGGTACTCAAATTACTAAGTTTTTTCTCTTTCTTAAAACATTCTTTTGAACACATTAAGAAAATTCAGAGCTTAACCTTGATGTAAGCTACTTGTGTTGATCTTTTATTCAGAATAAAATATGGTCTTAAAGAATCAACGTTTTCACAGTTTATCCTGTTGTAGATTTGACTCCTTCTATACATACAACCTTATATTTTTTTCCAGGCGTATCTTTATCTCTTTAAAGTCTATATACCATGTTGAAAATCTTCACCAGTTATCTTACCATTGAGTATAAAATATACCTTCATAAATACCATCATATTAATACCATCAACATAGACCAATAAAATAAACAATTTACTAATGTTTAGTGCTGGTGCTATCATCTAGTGCTAAGTTAAAGAACCTGTCTATCCTACAGTTTTTTCAAATATGTATTTTGAATACATTAAAATATATCATTTGATAGCATATAATAGGCATGGCACTTTTTTTTTTTTTAGCTTTTAGGCTGCCTCTTTTTTATTTTTTCTGTTTTTCTAAGTTATGTGGATTTAGTTTGATCAAAATTATTTCTCTCATATAAACTCTACCTTCCAAAGTGATTCATAAACTGATCTTGAAGAACTTCAAGTTATTTTTTGGAAGTTTCTTGTTTTATATGTGTCCTATTTTATTCTTCAAACTGAGACTTCTGTCATTCAATCAATTTTAGTTGAAAAAAATTGTGATGATTTTCCTGAAAAAATTTTTCTATTGTGAAAAATTTCAAATACAATAGTCTCCCTTTATCCATGGTTTCACTTTCTACAGTTTTTTTTAGCCATAGGTGAGTACAGTACAATAAGATATTTTGAGAGAGAGACCATATTAACGTAACTTTTATTATAGTGTTATATTAATCTTTTACTGAGCATAATTTATAAATTAAACTTTATCATAGGTATGCATGTATAGAAAAGAACATATATAGTGTGTATATACATAGAGAGAGAGTTCAATCCTATCTGCAGTTTCAGGCATCCACTGGGGGTCTTGGAATGTATCCCTCATGGATAAGGAAGGACTACTCTATATAGAAGTACAAAGATTAGTATAATAAACTCTGAGTCTGACCCATCTTTAGTAATTTTCAGTATCCTATTGTCCTTGTTACATCTATTCTCCACTTTTTGTTGATGTTGTTATTTTATTTCTGGAATATTTTAAAGGAAGTCTCAGCTGTATCATTTTACCCACATTATCAGAGCCAACAAAAATTAACAATAATTTCTTAATATCATATTATACTCAGTCTATATTTTTCCCCTGTTGTCTCACAAATCTGTGTTTAGATTTGGTTTATTTGAATTAGGATCCCACTGAGGTCCACACATTATATTAGTTGATATGTTTCTTAAGTTTCATTTAATCTATAAGAGTCCCCTTTTATCCCCCTTATGCCGTTTACTTATTGAAGAAATTGGATTATTTGGCCTGTAAATTTTCCCACTTTCTGGATTGTGGCCCACTCTGTCTTTATAGTATTGTTTAACATGTTTCTCTGTCCCCCATATTTTCTGTAATCTAGTCACCTTACAGAAGTTTGATTAGATTTGAATTGGATTTTTTGGAAAGAACACTTCTCAGTTGATAGAAGAATATTCCTCCTACTGCATCACAACAGGAGGCAAGAGATATCTGCTTATTTCACTTTTAGCAGTGTTAAAATTGATCAGGTAGTATTAGTCTGGCCCATCATTATAAAGTCCCCCATGAATCTTTTACACGTGGTTTTAGCATCCATTGATGTGTACTATGGTTTGTCAGCAATTTCCCCAATCCACAGAATTTAAATTCATTTAAATTCCTCCACTAGGAGGGAGGAGGCATCCTGCATTTGTTGAGCAAGTTCTGTGTGCCAAAAATTCTGCTTAACAGTTTATATACATTCTGTGCTTTGCTCTTCCCAAATCTTGCACATTCCATACATCACAATAATTTAATAGGAAAGGAAACTGTGAATAGAGAGATTAATCTGTTCAAGATCATGTATCTAGTAAGTGAGCCCAGTTCTGCAGGTTTGGAGGATTGTTTTTATGAAAAATTAACCTGGAAAATATTAATTCTCATTTATATGTAGAAGTGGGTAAAATAGATTAAAAGTAAACACCAAACTGAATGGAATCAACAACATCTGTAGCATTTGTTTTATTATCAGTAAAGCAATGCTAATATTATACATGCTTAGTACTTCCCTTGCCCCAATTCTGGACCATTGGAGCCCAGCAAATAATTTATTTCAGTGATAAATATCCCTTTAATGAACCAAAAATGTAAGATGTATGGTAGTTCTTTTTATAGAACACCGTGATGTCCACCAAATAACATTTTTATGAAATGAAAAACTGTATCGCAAAGCATTTTCTATAAGTCTGTAAACATCATTTGTTTTCATGGTTTGGAGTTAGTCTTGTTCAGAGCAGCAAGCTGATGTCTATATAACCTCCCAAAGTCCTTTTCAGTCCTGTGATTCTCACACTAATGAGTTCAAACAGAAAAGGATTATTGGGCCAGAACTTGGAGTATCTTCAGAGCCAGAATGTAGGAAAAGTTACAAAATACAGATGTCTGTCAGGGATGGGATCCAAAGAGAAAAGCAGGTCAGAAGTTAGAAATACATATGTTATTGTACAAAAAAAAAAAAGTTAGTTTTGATTTTGGCTTTTAACCGGAAAATTTTTTAAAATATTCAGATAAAGCTATTAAACTATAATATCCAGTTGAGAGACAGTGAAGTCCTCTCTGTATATAAGGATATGTAGTTGAAAAAAATTCATAATTCTTTACATTCAAGTGAATACAGACCAGCTCTCGGTTCTTCAGACCTGTGCCGGATTATACCTTTTAGAGAATCTGTAATCTTATATTTTTCATTCAGAAGTAAAATCATTCTGATGCCCTTTGGAATTGTCAGTGTTGCATATCAAGAATTATTAATGGAAATAAAAACCTTTAAAATATTGTATAATTATGTGAGATACGGCAAAAATGTTTATACTTTTTAACCTAAAAATAAGTCATTATTTTTTATTGTTTCGTTGTTTATTGTTCTATTGAGGCAAAAGCCTCTTAAATTAATGCCATTCATTTGAATTGCATACTAAACTTTGGGGAATTTGTTATATTAGGGAGATTTTGTTCTTTCTGAGGTTTTTTGTTTTGTTTTAACTTTTCTAAGAGTATTTTGTTTCAAGAATACTTTTTTTTTCTCTTGGGCAGCAGGATCAGGAGAAGAGGATTAGAGTAGGAAACAGCTGAGAAGGTTCCTGATTGACTATTCTGTGTGGATGTAAGACCTAGTCTATGGGCACCACTGGTTTTTGGATCTGTGTTGTCGTTTATCCATCCATACTATTTCTTAGTTTTCTATTTTACATTTTTATCTTTGTCATCTTTCACGAATCTCAAGAGAAAAATTTGCTACCTATAATCTGTAATGTATCCCCTAAATAGCTAATTAAGTGTCTGTGGCTTTTATTCTACCCTATAATGTGTTATGAATTTAACTAAATAGTCTAAAAAGCACTCCCCAAACTCATTTTTTCCACATTACATTCTTTGTACCTGATGATCCACATAACAGGACACAGGTTACACCAAATAATAGTGGTCAGCACAGCCAGAAATTCTATCTGCAAATTCCTGAATCAAAAGCCAGTCTTTCTAGCCCAGGAAATTTGCATCTCTGTAGATTTTCTAAGAGTTGATTTTGCAAGACTTAGAAAATTATAGATTCTTTGAGAGGCTTCCTTGTTCCCTTAGCCACCTGAAACCTAAAAACAACTAAACGAACAGATGTATGGTTTGATATGTTCAGTTGATATGTAAATAGACATATTTTCGAAAATCCTGTGACTCGAAAATCCTGTGGTAAATCAGGTGTGTATAATGTTAAGAGTGATTGGTGCTAAACTATTATATGTCATTATTTCAAGCAAATTTGACATGGCAGTAGGAAAAAAGAATCATGATCAATATCAAAGACATTCATGTTTCCTTGTAATGGTATATGTCGCATATGTGCTTGACTACTTCTTTTTGCATTCCACTTTGTGGATACAGGGTTGAAGTGGTCATTTAAGAATATGACTGTGTTGGGAAAGTATATACTATAGTTTACTATATAAACATGAGTATAACTTATGTTTATCAGATGTGAACAAATATTTTGAAATTGCAAGTAGTTAGAAAATTTTATTTTTAATTTTATGGGTACATAGTAGATGTATATATTTATGAAGTCCATGAGATATTTTGATACAGTCATACAATGTATAATAATCACAACAGGGTAAATGCAGTATCCATCACCTCAAGCATTTATTTCTTTCTGTTATAAACATTCCAATTAGGCCGGGCACGGTGGCTCATGCCTGTAATCCCAGCACTTTGGGAGGCCAAGGCGGGTGGATCACAAGGTCGGGAGATCAAGACCATCCTGGCTAACACAGTGAAACCCCGTCTCTACTAAAAATATTTAAAAATTAGCTGGGCGTGGTGGCGGGCACCTGTAGTCCCAGCTACTCGGGAGGCTGAGGCAGGAGAATGGTGTGAACCCAGGAGGTGGAGCTTGCAGTGAGTCGAGATGTGCCACTGTGCTCCAGCCTGGGCAACTTGATCTCAAAAAAAAAAAAAAAAAAAAACACTTCCAATTATATTCTTTTAGTTATTTTTAAATGCACAGTAAATTATTGTTGATAGTAGTCACGCTGTTGTTCTATCAGACACTAGATCTTATTCATTCTAACTATATTTTTGTATCCCTTAACCATACCCACCTACCTCCCCCTGCCCCACTACTCTTCCTAGCCTCTGGTAACCTTCCTTCTATTCTTTATCTCCATGAGTTCAATCATTTCAATTTTTAGCTCCCACTAATGAGTGAGAGCATGCAGATTTTGTCTTTCTGTGCCTGGCTTATTTCACTTAACATAATGTCCTCCAGTTCCATCTGTGTTGTGGTAAATGACAGGATTTCATTCTTTTTTTATGACTGAGTAGTACTCCATTGTGTGTATGTACCACATTTTCTTTATCTGTTCATCTGTTGATGGAACTTGGGTTGCTTCCAAATCTTGGCTATTGTAAATAATGCTGCAATAAACATTAGAGTGCAGATATCTCTTTAAATATATGATTTCCTTTCTTTTTGGTATATTTAGTGGTGGGATTGCTGGATCATATGATAGTTCTATTTGTAGTTTTTTGAGAAACCTCCATACTGTTCTCCATAGTGGTTGTACTAATTTATATTCCTACTGACAGTGTACATGGGTACCCTTTTCCCTACACGCTCACCAGCATTTGTTATTGCCTGTGTTTTGGATAAATCCAAGTAGTTTAATGTGTCATGAACAAAATGTATTATACACATAAGGAAAAAGTAAGTTTCCTGATTTTTAAGTTTATATGCAAATACATGTTAATATCTTATCTATTTTTTAAAAGAGACTTCACAATGGTTTGCAACAATTACATTTTTATTTCCTGTCAGTGGATTTATGTGTGTTTGAAATGGTTTATATTTTGTATGCATTTAGTTTTAATTAAATGGTATATATTTTATATTCATTCATGATGAAGTATTTCTAAGGTAGAAAAGACCTTAAGTTGAACTCTGAAAATAGCAAACACGTTGTGGATATGTGTGAATTTATGTTACTTTTATATGTTTGTTTCTTGACCCTTCCTCCAGAAAGCCTTCCCCTGATATCCTCTGTCTCCAACCAGGTGGAAAAGTTGCCCCACTTTAGAACACTGTATTACCCTTTCCCTGGGCCCATTTATATTACTTCCTTCCACTTTGCTCTTCTTGAGAACAGAGTTTATATGATATTTATCTTTGATCTCCAGTGCCTAACATAGTACTTAGTGAGTGTTGACTATGACTTCATGAAAGCTTAAAATGAAATAGAAGAAGATTATCTTAATGTACTGAAAATGTAAAGCCCATAGTCTGGGCTTACATACTGTCATCATAATCTGTTGGGTGGACTATTAAAGCCTGTTGAGTGAGCAGGCTGAAGACTAGGAGACCTTTGTAGCACTTCTGGAGAGGGTTTTGAACAAAGACATAGAAGCTGAAATTAGTGCTTATTCTACACAGGGCACCACTGAGGACAGGCAGGCAGTTACAGAGGTGCATAAGTTAGAGTTCTCTGTGCACAGATATGCACAGATAACATTAGATAGTGTTATTAAGTGCCATAAGAGTTTAAACCATACATGGGTGTTTGGGGAATTCAGAAATTACTTCTAATTTGGATGATTGGGGAGAGCTTTTTGTTTTGGTTTTTCTTTTTTGTCAGAGGTGTAGTGAGTAGTTTTGAAAGATGGACGAGATGTCAAGAAACTGATGGAGACAAACTGATGACAGCTAAAGGTCTATGTAGTGTGAAGTGGGATATTAGTTTGGGCAGAGAGGTAGGGGCCAGAATTGGGGCCTAATTCCTTAGGAATGTTGATGGAATTTGCACACAATTCTGTTTTGACCACACTGAGATTTATTCCCCTAGGACATTAATCCAGAATACCAGAGGTCAACTAAGATTACTAATTTTCAAAATTACACTGTACAGTCTGCCCCTTACTCAGGAGCTAATTATGCAGGCTTTTTTTTTTTTTTTTTTTTTTTAGCTTTTCATGCTTTTTATTCTTTCTCCTTCCTGTTATCTGCCTATAAATTTTTATTTTCATCAGCACCTCCATCAGAGTCAAAATCATGAGTCTCTTGCCTACTTTTAATCAGCTCTACAGTGTGAAATTACAGACTTATTATATGAGAAGATGATCTCTTCCACTAATAGTCAAATTAACTCATTTAATTTAATTTGGACTATAAAGACATATTCAAATCTGCCAGAAGAGTATGGAATGAGTACCTTGGTAAAGAAAATGTATATATTTTTAAGACACACTTCAAATCACTAGTAACCCCAGGTGCTTGACTATTTATTACTTGTTTGTAAATTCTGTGAAGTAACGAATCATGTCTGTCTGCTTCGCTGATCGTTGTATTCCTAATTTACACTTCTCGTGGAAACATTTAATAAATATTTGATAAATAGATTAAGTATACTTGATAGGCTAAAGCACATTTTTAAACATAAATTTATATGTGTATGTAATATATGTGGTACATATAAAATCACTTTCAGTAAAGTATAGACATTGTCAAGAATTGTGAAAAGTTAGAGTTTTACCTTATTTGCAAATCTCATGGATAGAAAACATGAGAATGCTGGATCAGAGATGAAACATAGTTTGTTACCTACAACAGAGTATCTGCAGATGTGCTAGTTCCAAACCCTAAGTTTCTGAGGATGACCTGAAGAGGACCAGCTGATGTCTGCACACACAGGGAGTTGTATTATAGTAGAGGACCGTGATTTGGAGTACCTGGATATTTTATAATGGACAGTAAGCCTGCCTGCCCTTTTCTCTCTAGGGAGACAACTATCTGTCTTCATTGACTGTTTATTATATATTTATCCTTGAAAAAACAGTCTGGACCGGGTTTATGGCATGTGCCTGTAATCCCAGCTACTCAGGAGACTGAGGGAGGAGGATCGCTTGAGACCAGGAGTTCAAAGCCAGCCTGGGTAAACATAGCAAGATTCCGTGTCTAAAACAATAAAAATAAATTTTAAATTTTAAAAAAAGAAAAGGTAGTCTGGGGAAAAGGCAGGCAATGCCTTTACCTATAGGATATGTGGAAATGTGCTAGACCCATGGAGAACTATTCCCTAGTAGACATATACCCTAAAGGGCCTCTGTAAGGTCATTGCCTTTCATCTAATCAAGGGATCAGCAGCAAACTACAGCCTGTAGGCCAAATCTAGCCCACAACCTGTTTGTGTAAATAAAATTTTATTGGAACATAGACACATATGCTCATTTACATATTGCTTATGTACTACAATAGTCAGAGTCAAGTGGTTGTAGAGTCAAGTAGTTGCAACAGAGACCGTATGGCAAACAAAGCCTAAAGCATTTGTTCTATAGCCCTTTACAGGAAAAGTTTACTGACCCTAGACCTAGCCTAAATATTTGACATATGACAAGTCTTTATAAAATATGCTAACTTGACTTTTGTTCTAAAATATTTAAAAATTTTAAGTTATTCTCTAATCCTTATTGACTTCTTCACAACTACTGAGAGTTGTCTATCTGTACTATAGTTTTCACATTATCAAGAGTTATTAAGAACCTATTATCTACCTCTGAATGTAAAACTTGAAAATAAATTTTAAAAGAACCAACTATCAATGATTACTGTATTTTCACCTTTTTAGCTTTAAAATAATCATGTAATGAGTTATCACAGTGTAAGTGTTTGGTTTATGAGCATTGCTTATTTGTCAGTTTATATTTTTGAAAACCACCACAATCAAGTAACTGAAATATGGGAGTCAGTATGACAAGGTGAAAGAGCTTCCTGGGCTCTGGAATCTCCAGGAGTCCCGGCTTTGCAAGTAATTATCATTGAGATCCTTGACAGGTTTTTTTAACCTTCTGAGCTTTATTTTCTTGATCTGTAAAATGGATATACTCTTACTAACTTACAGAATTACCATTAAAATTGAATAATGTAAATCTTTACATGTAGTATGCACTTTAATATATTAGTTCTCTTCCTAAAATATAAACTTTAAAAAGTAAATCTTATATTTATGTATCTCTTTAGAGTTGGAAAGAGCTAAAGTAATCTTATTCTATCTTCCTAAATTTTTATGGGTAAGGAAACTAAGGCTTACATTGGTTAGGTGACTTTAACTTAAGGTGACAAAACTAGTTAAGAGTAAATTTAGATTAGAATTAAGCTCTCCTTGATTCCCAATTATTGTTGTTTATAACAAATGATGTACATTTGACTGCATTTGATACAAGTAAGTAAAATATCTGAACAGTTAGAAATGAGACTAAAACATAATATGAGTTTAGAGTTTGTAGTCTCATTAAAAGACACCATAAACTAGTAAAGTTGCCCCTGCTCTAAGTTTTAACTCAGAAGTTCTGAGTATATTTTTATTATTTCTCTTTAAGGAAAAATATTTTTTTGAAAGATGTCATATTACACACCTGCATTTGCTTGAAACCTGGTAGCTTGATAAATAGATAAGATAACTGGGTCATATGTTAAGTTTTTTGAAAAACCAACCCAAACATAGTTTCTAATAAAAGAATGTTACACATTTCCTTTTAAAGTCTAAAAAGTATTTCTCAGGGCTCTTAAATTACCATATTCTGATACCAGGGGAAAATAAAATCTGGACTTAGAGTCTTGTTTGTACTTAGAGGGTTTTCCGGACAGGAAGGCAGTCTTGATGCAATGCAGTAAGCCACAATACCAGTGGGGCATTACAGGTGAAAAATCTGCAGCTGTACCCCTTCACCACAATGTATTACAACTGTATGCTGGAATATTTCCTGTACAAAAATAGGGTTTGGTTAACTTTGTTTCCCAAGAGTAGATCACATTAAAATGTTATAAAATCATGATTTCCTGCATTTGAATACTTGTGGTTTCTCAACTGGTTCCAATATTATAAGGGTTTTTTTTTTTTGGTATGACTTCTATTAGTTGAAGATGTATAGAAACTTTTCTTTTCCTTCTTCAAAATCAACTAAAAAGCAGATACATATAAAAAGAAATAATATTATAAGCTAAAACTTTTGAGATTGCAAGACATTCGCCTTTTATCTCATTGTTGGTAGATTTTTTAAATGAAATAGAAACTTAAAAACCAACTTCCATTACCAGACTACATTTTATTTTTATTTAGTAACTATTGAAAAATATCTGTACTCAATTTGCATTTGTTTTGAGTGAAGAATATGTGTCTTCTATTGTGAATTATAAATAACTGATTGTGAGAAATACTCTTTATGTTTAAAAGGACAGTTAAGCCCTAACACATTCATAAAGAGAAACCTCCCATTATTGTGTAAAGGCAAAGCCGGTTTCTTAGCTTATTAAGATTTTGATGTTCATATTGCTTTCCATTTATCCCTATCTCTAGATAAAGACTGTCTCTTTCAGTCACTGAACATGTCTATTTCATGCCCAGACCTCACTTTCTATTTTTTAACTATCTACTTACTCTCCTCCAGTCATCAATTTAAAACTCTTTCACCTATCTACTTGTCTCCTAATTTTCTAGTACTTTCCTCTTTGGGGAATATATTTGGTCTTATCACCATCTTAACATTGTATGAGTGCAGTATATACTTTTACTTTGTTAATGACATAAAATAGCTTTCTATAATCAAAATAAGAGTTTCACAACAATTACTCTTTCAAAAGTTACTAATTAGGAGCTTTCAAGGGCAAAAAGCCTCCCCCAGTCCCCATGCCCCCATGCCCTGCCACAACACCTAGGGATGTATGTCAAAAATAATTAGAGGCAATTGATTAGTTTTAAAGTTGCTTGAGGCAATGGGAAACAGTTGGGGTAAACAATAGGCTAACCAAAACGTTTGAAAGGAAAAACAGGAATGAGATGTCCATGGGGTTTTGAAAAGCTCCAACGTATTCCTGGGAAACTGTAAATATATGCTCATGAATAAGACTATGCACACCCCCATGCATAGTCGTGCATGCTCAGGGAAGACCTGAGAAGGTCCTGTACTCTCACCTCTGTCTGTCCTTGAAGCTATGTGCAAGCAGTAAAGTGAAGGCTAAGGAGGAGTCGAAGGTGTGCGCCAGAGGCAGAGCCCTTCAGCAAAGAATTGGAGGCTTACTCCTTCCAGACCTTTAAGGAAGTCTGTTTAATCATTAACTGACTACTACACTAACTAAGTGGAGACTTCACTAACCAAGTAGAGACTTCACTAACCAAGTGGAGACCTCACTGGCCACACAATGAAAATTACAAACTTTACAAAATTACCTCATAAATATTACTAAACAACAACTACAATGTATAGCAAGGATAATAAACCCTGAGGAGGCTGGAGGCAGTGGCTCATGCCTATAATCCCAGCACTTTGGGAGGCTGAGGGGGCAGATCACCTGAGGTCAGGAGTTCAAGACCAGCCTGGCCAACATGGTAAAACCCCATCTCTACTAAAAATACAAAAATTAGCTGGGTGTGAAAGGGATTTATTATTTTATGGACCTGAGCATGAAGAGGCAATAAAGCTTCCATGATTGGCTGATCCAGCAGTTTGAGGGCAGCACTAAAAACTTAGTTTCTTTCCATCTCCCCTCTGTGGCTCTCATGGTGTCATTTTCCTCCTAAGTTCGGTTGCCCTCATGGCTTTAAGATGGCTGTCATAGGCATTGGGGTATTAGGGTTTCTCTTCAATGCTGGTAAGCTACAGCGGGTTTATGGCCCAACATTCTGAGCAAGAGTCCTACAATCAACCTTGATTGGCTTACAGGTGTGGTGGTGCACACCTGTAATCCCAGCTACTCATGAGCCGGGAGGCAGAGGTTGCAGTGAGCCGAGATCATGCCACTACCCTCCAACCTGGGCAAAAGAGGGAGACTCCATCTCATTAATAAATAAAGAAATAAATAAGCAAACCCTGGGGAAGGGAAAGGATCTAATTTTTAAAGTTTCCATTGTTTATTTATAATAATATAGTTTAAAATGTTATTTATTAATATTATAAAATCTTATATCATTAAAAATGCCATTTTCAAGAGAGTAGTATGAGATGGGCAAAGAAATAAGAAAGTACAGCCCATATATGTTAAAAAAGCAGTCAATAGAAATTGTCCCTGAGGAAGCCCAGATGTTGGACTTATTAGACAAATACCTTAAATCACCTATTTTAAATGTATTCAAAGAACTAAAAAGGCCATGTCTAAAAAGCTTAAGTATAGGAATCATGTCTCATCAAATATAGAATATTAATAATGAGATAGAAATAAGAATGTTTAAAAACAAGTACAAATTCCAGAATTAAAAAGTGTAATAACTGAAATGAAAAATTCACTAGAGGGGCTCAGCAACAAATTTAAGCAGGAAGAAGAATGAATCAGTGATCTTGAAGTTAGGTCGTTTTGAGATTATTGAATCTGAAGAACAGAAAATAAAAAGAATGAAGAAAAATGGGCAGAACTTCAGAGATCTGTGACACACCATCAAGTGTACCAAGATATGCATAAGGGAAGTCCCAAAAGGAGAGGAGAGAAAAGGGAAGAAAGAATATTTGAAGAATAATGGGTGAACACTTCCCAAATTTAATGACAAACATTTATCTATACATCTAAGAAACTTAATGAACTCTATGTTAAATAAACTCAAAAATATCCACACTTAGACACAAACTGTCAAAAGACAAAGAATATTGAAAGCAACAAAAGGGAAGTAACTCATCACATACACGGGATACTCTAAGATTAACTGCTGATTTCTCATCAAAAGCCATAGAAACCGGAAGACAGTGAGATGACATATTCAAAGTGCTGAAATAAAAAGACTACTAATGAGAAAAAAAAAAAAACCTGCCAAATGAAGCAACTAAATGACTGGGATAAGTGGCAAAAATCAAAATATATTCTCTGTTTATTGCTTCCTAAGAACCCACTTTAAAGAAAGTGGAACTGGAAATTGTAAATGACACATTATGGAATCTATCTTATTTAATCTAAAAATTATTAAAGAGCATAGGATTTACACCCAAAAAGTTTGACACTTACTAAATGTGTAATCTTGAGCAGGTTACTTAACTTCACTGAGCCATATTTCACTCATTTGTAAAATGGGAATAATATTTTCCTCCTGAAAATAGTGTGTAAGAAAAATCTGTAAATTTGTATCTTGGAGAATACTATTCAAAAGGTAGTTTCTTCTACCACAGCTGCCATCACTAACTGCTACTATCAAAACACAGATGATGATATATATATAGCTGTTCATAATTACCCAACTTGGCACCCTGGGAAGTCTAGAAATATGGCGTGAAGAGTGATGAAGACAGTATCCTCTGCTGTAACCAAACTCTAATAACTAAGTCTAGAATGGAAGCTCTGGCTTTGTACTCACTAACCAGCCTTATACCATCAGCTACCCTGTTTTGTCATAGTTGAAGCTGACTGATAGGCTACATCAGTTGCTAGATCTCTCCCCTCTACCTACCAACTCTATTAGGCTACATCAGTTGCTAGATCTCCCCTCTCTACTTACCAGCTCTTTATTATGCACATATATACAGCAAAGACACTTCCTTTGTATCTTTTGCCTAGGTTGCTTAGTGGGACTAAGTGGAGCTTTAAAGGGGTGATGGCCCAGCTTCAGCAGCCCCTGCGCAAAGAAATCCATGAGGACAGATGGGCAGTCATAACCCTGCTAACAGTCTTGGCAGTACTATTAAGTAATAAAAACAAATTAAGTGCCAAAATATTCTTTGTACCAAAAATATTTTTAAATGACCAACACACATGCAAATCTTCCCAAATTAGCCATCAAATGGAAACAAGTTGTGGAATTACATTTTAAATGCAAAAATACATATGCTCTTACCAACTGGCAGATATACAACCTAAGATATATTCATATGCAAAGACCACATATGCTTAGAGTACAGTTTATTATGTATGGCTGGCTAATTTTTTAGGTCTTGTCAAATAATGGATAGGAAAACAAAATGTAATAAAAAATATATAATCTTGACAGTCATTTGAAATGTACCATGTGTTACGTGTGGAATGTTTTCCAGTGAAACCAATTTACTTGTTCCCACTTCCCATGACTCAGTACTAGATATTCAGGCTTTCTAAACTATTTTTTTGGCAACCAAACTCTTGGAATAGTCATCTTTCCTTCAAGTTATTCAGTACAGGCATTAATAACAAATCCTTAGTTATAGGTATTGTAACTAAAGATCATTCACGTCATCTCTTTCAAACCTAAAAGCATATAATAAAGTTATTTTAAATAGCTCACACAAAATAGAGCCCAGAGTTATTCCTTGAGAATAATTAATTGCTACCATATGAAGTTATAAGAACAATATGATCACATTAGGTTTTTAGCTTAATTATGTCACCACTAACCTAGAGATTAGTTGGACAATGTCAACTTCTAACTGAAAGACAAGAGAGGATTAGTGAGTTAAGTTAATGCAAAGTTTGTTAAAAATTGGCATGAATGCAAAATAATTTGAATGGAAATACCAGTATATTAAACAATATCTTTTTAGAATAAAAGACTGTTAAAGAAGGTAGCATTGTTAACTTTAAGAATACTAATCTGAGAACACATGGCATGTAAGCCAGGCCTCAAGAAGTAGTAGTAGGTTATCTTTAGAACCACAGCCATTGTCTGTACTCCTCCTACATCAGATGTCAGTTCCACCACATGCTTCACTTCCTCCTTTTCTAGTCACCACCCAAACTACAAGATGCATTTCTTCCTGTCTAGATACGGTACCTACTCTTACCAACCTCCCTCTTCCTCAGCCTTCCATGTCCTTCCACTTTGCCCTCTGGATCATCTGCTCCTTGATTAGTGAACTCTCCACTAAACCTTCACTTGTTCTTCCAGTATTTCTTCTGTGCCATTACCTTGAATAAAATCTCGCTGTCCCCTGGAACCTAGTTCACCATTGCGACCCTCTGATGTGGAGGCTGTTCATTCTCTCAAGTCCTTTTTATCTCAAGGCCAGGAGGGTAAGTGTTCTCCTTGCTCACCAATGCCACTGGCCTTTACTCTTCTACCCTCTTGTCATGTCCCCTTGCTTCTCATTCTCTCTAATTATATTCTCCTCATCCCTCTTTGTTGTTGCCATCTACTAACTTTTTGGTTGTTCTCTCCGATTCTCACAAGTCCTCACCCCATGGCTGCCAGCCTTTTTCTTCACTGCCATAAATGACCCAGCCATAACCCTACCTTGATCTCATGTCTCTGGGAATCTTTTCCACTCCACTTAACTACTCATTCCCATGCACAAGCCCTGGATCTTGTCATCATCCACAACTGCTGTGACTCCTAAATCATTATTCCAGCATTTCAAGCTCCCTCACAGTCTTTCATAGCTCTCTGCCCTGCTTATTCAACAAACTCCACTACAGTTATTCATTAAACTATTCATTAAACTGTAGTTCTCTGATTTCCTCTTTTCATCAGCTCACCGTTTTCATACCCTTTTTTAACCAATTTGCATTCTTAGTTCATCATTTAAAATACCTTCTTACAAATAAGTACCCTAAACTTCATTGCCCTCTGTTTTTCCACTATACCCTCCTGACAGAAGGCTAGTGCTGAATAAACTGTAGCTGTGTATCAGCACAATTAACTCCCTCTTCCAGTCTCCAGAATTGCCGACCCCTTCTTCAGTATTTTTGCTGGGATGGCTCATTGGTACCTGCAACTCAAAATGGCTAAAAATGAACTTCTGATCTCTCCTGCTCTACCCACACATACTACGTATCAGTCTTACCCATTTCAGTAAATGACATCAGCATCCATATGGCTGCTCAGGCTAGGAAACTGGGAGTTATTCTTGACACTTCCCTCTCACTTCTCAGCCAATCAATCAGTAAGACTTATTAATTGACATGTCCCAAGAATCTCCTACATACCACTCTGTTGCCACCAACCATACTCTCAGCTATCAACATTTCTAGCTTAGACCTCCTAATTGGTCTTGTTGCATCCATGTTACCTTTTTTTTTTTCTTCTTTTCTTTTCTTTTCCTTTTTTTTTTTTGGCGGGGGGGACGGAGTCTCACTCTGTCACCCAGGCTGCAGTGCAGTGGCACGATCTCGGCTCACTTCAACCTCTGCTTCCCGGGTTCAAGCAATTCTCCTGCCTCAGCCTCCCGAGTAGTTGGGATTATAGATGCCCACTACCACACCTAGCTATTTTGTTTTATTTTTAGTAGAGATGGGGTTTCACCATCTTGGCAAGACTAGTCTTGAACTCGTAACCTTGTGATCCACTTGCCTTGGCCTCCTGAAGTGCTGGGATTACAGGCCTGAGCCACTGCTCCTGGCCACTTGCCTCTTTTTAATCCACTGTCTATAGTATCCAAAATCTTTGAAAAATATGAATTTAACATCACTTCTTTGCTTTCAACCCTTCAAAGAAAATAAAGTCAAAAATTCTTAATTTGGCCTAAAAACAATACAGGTTTTATTACCCTTGTTTACAAGTGAGGGAACTGAGAGGCTCAGAATCATTAAATAGGTTGCCCAAGGTCATAGAGCAGTGATTTAAGTGGTAGGGCCAGGATTTTATCCAAAGTGTGACATCAATGACATTTTTTTTTAGGATGGAGAAATAAGATAATGTAAAGATGATATCTATATGCTTTTAAAAGTAAATTTATGGTTCAATATATATTTGAGTAAAATCATCTTTAAAATATTAATTATTGTCAGTGTTGTTTTTAGGTTTTGCTTCGATGTATTAAAGACAAATAGAGTTGGCCTTTTGTATCCATCAGTTCTACATCCATGTATTCACCCAACCACCAATCAAAAATATTCAAGGAAAGAAAATTGTATTTGTACTGCTCATTTACAGACTTATTTTTCTTGTCATTATTTCCTAAACAATACCATATAACAACTATTTGCATAGCATTTACATTGTATTAGGTATCATGAGGAATCTGGAGATTAATTAAAGTATACAGGAGGATGTACATAGGTTATATGCAAATACTGCACCATTTTATATCAGGGACTTGCGCATTCATAGATTTTGGTATCCGTGGGTAGTCCCAGAACCAACCCCCCATGGATACTGAAGGATGATTATATATTCTTATAATGGGAAAAAAGAATAAGTATGTGACTTTTATAAATGTATAAAGGCATACAATTTAAATTTTTAATAGAGGTTTCATTTGGAGTGAATTTATTAATATGCCTTTGTTAACAGAGAAAAAATAGGGCACATAAAGGAAAATTCTGACGCATAACTGACATACTTTGGTATGTATCTCCATAGTAGTTATCTATTGTTTTCTGAATTTTCGGAGTAGCTGAGAATATTCCAGCTGAAGTATGTAACTACAGAGCCAGCTTCACACAAGTTGTGAACTAAATAAAGTTTTTCTTTGGCATTCTTCCACATCTCTTATTTTAGGCTCCCACAATTCCTCCTTCCCTAAGCCCCACTGCTGGTACAGTCCACATTCGTTGCCCCTAGGCTACCTAATGTCTTCACACAGTGGTTCCCAGCTTAGACTGCCTTATATTATGGACCTACTCCAACCCTCGCCTTGTACTTCAAAACTTACTGGTGTTTTTTCCTTAAGGTCCTACTCTGCCTTCCAGTGTGCCAGCTAATTTTTATAAGCTGTTATATATTAATTGTAATGCAGAATTTCAGGAGACAATGCCAGAAACAAGTATTTTTTGCATATTTTCTGTATAACCTCTCCACCAAAAAGATTATGTTGAACTTTACGTTCCATTGTTTGTATTACCAAAAACAATAGGTATATTAATATGCTTTTTCTTTTGGGGGGGAAGATAGGCAGTTTTATATTCTTTGTTGTACTTGTGTTTATGCAACATTTTATAATAAACACATTTTTAAATTTTTTATTTTTAGTATGAGTACATAATCATATATTTATGGTATGGGACACATGTATTGTTTTGATACAGACATAGAATAAATAAGATCTGATATTTGATAGCACAGCAAGTGACTATATCATTAAATTATTAATATGCTTATTCTCAACTCATTTGTCCTTCCCTGTCCACTGAGTTTTTGTTGTTTGTTTGCTTGCGTGTGTGTGGTTTTTTCTGTTTTTTTTTTTGAAACAAGGTCTCCATCTGTTGTCCAGGCTGGGTGCCACAGCACAATCATGGCTCACTGCAGCCTCGAACTCCTGGGGTCAAGCGATCCTCCCACCTCAGCCTCCCAGGTAGCTGGGACCACAAGAACATGCCATCATGCCCAACTAATTTTTTTTTTTTTTTTCCTGTAGAGACAGGGTCTTACCGAGTTGCCCAAGCTGATTTCAAACTCCTAGGCTCCAACAATCCTCCTGTCTCCACTTCCCAAAGTGCTGGAATTATAGGAATTAGCCGCTGCAACTGGCCTCCACTGAGATTTTTATATGTCTCTGTAGGGATTTATACTCCAGTTGCCATATCTCTTCCACCCTTGGTTGTTATGAGTGTCAAACCACAGGGCTGACTCACTGGCAGTCCAGAGAGTAGTTAAGCAAAGATGTATAATGATATATTCCTTTATCTCTGAAGTCATAGCATATATGGAGGGCCACACCTTAACAGGTATGTAGCAGAAAATAATATTGAACTGTGGGTACAGTGTTCTTGAACATCCATATTCATAGTTTATTATTTTCTTCCCAGAAGTCCAATCCATTATTAAGAAATCTAATAATCAGAACTCTTACAACTTCCCTGATTCTAGTAACAACATGTAAGCTTCCACAGTGTTCTTTGAGCATGAGAGGGGAATAATGGCTAACATTTCTCAAGATCTTACTATGTGGTACTAAATAAAATGCTTTGTCTCATTTAATCTTTACAAAAATTCATGAATGTAGCTATATTCTCATCCCCTTTTTACATATATGGGAACTTGTGTTAGAAAATTAATTTGGGACTGGCACAGTGGGTCACACCTACTATCCCAGCACTTTGGGAGGCCAAGGTAGGAGGATTGCTTGAGTCCAGGAGTTCGAAACTAGCCTGGGCAACACAGGGAGACCCTGTCTCTACAAAAAAATACAAAAATTAGTCAGGCAGGGTGACACATGCCTGTGGTCCCAGCTACTCGGGAGACTGAAGTGGGAGGATTGCTTGGGCCAGGGAGGTCAAGGCTTCAGTGAGCTGTGATCACGCCACTTCACCCCAGCTTGGGCAACAGAGTGAGACCTTGTCTCAGAAAATAAAAAGAAAAATTAATTTTCCCAAGAAAAAGTTAATGGAACTAGGATTTGAATCCCAATAGATCTGATCCAAAGTTCATGCTTTCAACTTCTATACTTCTTTGTGGAGAATCTTTCATGTGCCAGAGATGGTTTGAACCACCCAGTATGTGTTCATTCATTCATTCATTCATGAATTATTCTTTCATTTATTCAGCAACTCTTTTTGAACATTTGCTGTATTCACTTTCCCAGGTGCTGTGAAAATTCAAAGCTTAGCCAAGTGGAAATCATTCCCTCAAGGAATGTGTCCACCAGAGAAGATGTCATGTACAGAAATAACTATAACATGAAGTATACAGTGATTAGCACTGTAAAAGACATTTCCATTTTAAAAAATTATTTGTGTTCAGAAAAGGGAAAGGATTTTTCCATCGGGGGAGGTGAAAAGGCTGAGATAGGTGGTGGTCGATTTGGTTATTGATTGATGTGAAGGATTTAAACATGAGACAGTGAGAAAGTAAGGGGTATAGAGGTATTTCAGGCTGAGAGAAAATACAGGAACAATAACCCAGAAAAAAGAAGTTAGAGAAAATTATGTCATGGAAAACAAGAAAAAAGAAAATTTCAAGAAATGGTGGCTAAAAGTGTAATGCCATGGATATGTCACTTAGCACTAACCAGAATGTGTGCTTCTGTTTCATGACATTAGCCCTCTTCTGCATATCCATTTTGTTCTCCCCTCTTCCTTCCAGCATCTCATCATATATGGATGCTCAAGTCACTGTTTAAAGAAAAGAAATTTAATTATAGGTGGAGATAATGTTTATTTCAACATTTATTCCTGTTAAAAGATTGAGAATTAGTTACTTAGGAAACAAAGGTTAAGGAGCAATCTATTCATTAAAGAAGCTTTTCTGAGATCCCATTATGTCCTCAAAAGTGTGTTAGGTGCTAGGAATATTTTTTTAAATAATGTGCCATTTCTGCCCTCAAGGATCTTAGAGTGTACTAAAAACAAACATATAAATAAGTAATTACAAAATATAGTGAGTCCTATGTTAGAGTAGTGTACTAGGTATAGACATGACACAGAGAGGCAGTGATCAGTTCTGAGGATGGTAATTAGGGAATGCTTCCAAAAAAGGAAACACATCTGAGCCACTCTTTTATTTTTCAAGACAAATAGAATTAACCCACATGTTCTTATCCTAAACAAAATACTTTAATATTTCCTAGATGTCTTTTGTGTTAATACACAGAGATATTCTTTTTTTTTTTTTTTTTTTTTTTTTTTTTTTTGAGATGGAGTCTCCCTCTGTTGCCCAGGCTGGAGTGCAGTGGCATGAGCTCAGCTCACTGCAACCTCCACCTCCGGGGTTCAAGCGAGTCTCCTGCCTCAGCCTCCGGAGTAGCTGGGACTACAGGCACCTGCCACCACACTCAGCTAATTTTTGTATTTTTAGTAGAGATGGGGTTCCTCACCTTGTTGATCAGGCTGGTCTCGAACTCCTGACCTCAGGTGATCCACCCCCTTGGGCTCCCAAAGTGCTGGGATTACAGGCGTGAGCCACCACGCCTGGCATAGAGATATTCTTTATTCATTTTAACAGTTGTGTAGAAATACATTCTATAGATCTGCATGTTACATGTAACCAATCTATTGACAGATATTCGACTTGTTTCAACTTTTCTTATTAATAAACACAGTACTGAAGTACATACACACACGTGTGTATATATGTATATATGTGTGCACACACTCTCTTGCTTTGGAATCTCTGTAAAACAAATTCTTAGAAGCATACTTCCTAGGGAAAAAAAAAAAGTTTTGGCTGGGCGTGGTGGCTCATGGTTGTAATCCTAGCACTTTGGGAGGCTGAAGCAGGTGGATCACCTGAGGTCAGGAGTTCGAGACCAGCCTTGCCAACATGGCAAAGCCCCCTTCTCTACTAAAAATACAAAAATTAGCCAGGCATGATGGCACCTGCCTGTAATCCCAGCTACTCAGGAGACTGAGGTAGAAGAATTGCTTGAACCCAGGGCGCGGAGGTTGCAGTGAGCCGAGATCGTGCCACTTCACTCCAGCCTGGGTGAAAAAGCAAAACTCTGTCTCAAAAAAAAAAAGTCGTTTTTTCTCATGCTTGTACGGTACTTAGACCTGTCAGTCTTCTTCAACTGAAAGGTTAGTAAATAAAATATTACATTATTGTTTTAATTTGAATCTCTTTGAGTATTGGTGAAGTTGAGTATCTTTTTATCTTTTTGTGTTTACTGGCTGGTTATATTTTTTCTTCTGTGATCTAATTGCTGTGAGGGTGTGGGATTTTACCCAGTGCAAGCTAGTAAGTTATCTTGTTAGTGTTTCATGGGTGCTGGCAGAAGGAATAAGACTGCTGGTCAGAAGCAAACAACTCTATTGCTTGTGGCATGGCAAGCAGCATGAGCATCGTGTTTTCATTGGTTCCCTTGTTCCCAAGTCCCACAGGCATGATGCAGAAGCGCCCCCAGGGGGATGCTCTGCTTGCAGTAGACGTTTGGCACAGTTGAGGAACTTGTAAAATCTGTCTTTTCTCTGTGATTATGTATCATTTTCTCATTGATTTGTAAGAGCTGTCTCCTATCAGAATGAATATTCCTTCACCTGTCATCGAATGTTACCTGTCTTATCCCAGTTTACTGTTTTAATTTTGATTTTGTCATGGGTTTCATGCCATACATACAAAAGTCTACCCTATTATAACATTTTTGAAATATTAGCATGTTTTTTTCTCTTACACTCTTACACTTTCACTTCTTAGCCTTCAGCAATTTTATCATTTTGGAGTTTACTTTTGTGTAAAGAATCATGTAGGGACCCACTTGGTTTTACCAAGTGACTAGTCAGTTCTTGCAAACTTCATTTTCCATCTTTCTCCTACTTATTTGATGTGACACCGTCATTACCTTTTTTTTTTTTTTTTTTTTTTTGGAGACACAGTCTTGCTCTGTTGCCCAGGCTGGAGTGCAGTCACTGGTGTGACCGCTGATCACTTCAACCTCTGCCTCCTGGGTTCAAGTAATTCCCCTGCCTCAGCTTTCCCCAGTAGCTGGGATTACAGGTGCATGCCACCACGCCCGGCCAACTAATTTTTGTATTTTTAGTAGAGACGGGGTTTCACCATGTTGGCCAGGCTGGTCTCAAACTCCTGACCTCAGGTGATCTGCCTGCCTCAGCCTCCCAAAGTACTGGGATTACAGGCATGAGCCACTGTGCCTGGCTGGCACCTTCATTACACAGTAAGATTTTGTCTGTACTTAGCCCTTTCTCTGCTATTGTATTCTTTTAATCTATTTGTATGTTACTACACTAACCTTATCTTTTACTTACTATGGGTTTATAATACATTTAACACCTTGCAGAATTTGTTCTCCATTATTACTTTTAAAATTTTGGTTGTTTTTATGTATTATTATTGAATTGTTCTTTAAAAATAAACAGGATGAATATATAATAACATGAAAAGAAATCCTAAATTGCTGTCTTTTATAACCTTATTCTCCTCTAAAGGTCTTAATGCTATAACTTTTATAAAGGTTTAATATGAATTTCCACAAATATAAGAGCATAGTTTCTATTTGCAACTTCTAAATTTTTTTTTATTTTAACATAGGTTCCTTGTAGCTTGGAATACTGGGATGAACTCCAGAAGGTTTTCGTTGCATTTAGAGAATTTAGTCTGTCTGAAAGCAAAGTTTGTGAACTGCAGTTGCCGGATGTCAATCTTGTGAATGACCAGAAGAAATTAGTATCTTCAGATCTTTGGAGAATTGTCTTGAACAGCAGTCAAAATGGAGCTGATGACCAAAGGTAATTCAGTGAAAGATGAGATGATAGTATTACACTGGGAAACAATGGTCAAGTCATCTTTTCCTATCTAGTGACCCCTCACTTCACTGTATCTCAGCTGTCTAGCAGCTGCATCTGTCTGAACAACAGATGAGAACCACAAAGAAAGACAAAATCTGATGTTTCAAAGTCTGTGTACTCAAAATCCTGTGTTTTTACTCATAATACAGCTCTGTGAGCCCTAAGAACCTGTTCCTTAAATATAAAAAGAAAAAAATGCAAAAAAGCAAACTAAACAAAAAGTCTAGTCATCCTGAACCTCAGAATAAGAATACAGTCATACACACACCTCAACAGAAGCTTAATAACATCATAATCAATATGAGTAATGATTATCCGGGGGCATTAAAAGAAATGTTTAAAAAAAATTGAATTGTCTCCTTCTAAAAGGTAAATTTTAGAAATATTTTCATCTAATTGGTTTTTTAAAACTTTAAAAGACAAGCCTCCCCTGGGCGACAAAGTGCAACTCTCTCAAAAAAAAATAAAAAAGAAAAACGACAAGCCTCCAGACACTACGAAACTTGTGTAGCTAACCAAAATAACTCACACCCAAAGGATTTTATGCAGATAAAGTTTTATCCACCTATAAAGCTTCATTGGCAATAAAGAATCCCTAGAGCTGGCTGGGCAAAGTGGCTCACAGTTGTAATCCCAGCACTTTGAGAGGCCAAGGTGAGTAGACTGCTTGAGCCCATGAGTTTGAGATCAGCCTGGGCAATGTGAAACCCCATCTCTATAAAAAATACAAAACTAGCTGAGTGTGGTGGCACACAACTGTAGTTCCAGCTACTTGGGAAGCTGTTGGGGAAAGGATCTCCTGAGCCCCAGAGGGTGAGGCTGCAGTGAGCCATGATCTCACCACTGCACTCCAGCCTGGGTGACAAAGCGAGACCCTGTCACACACACACAAAATCTCTAGACCAGATTATCCTCGTTTCAGTTTTTGCCTACTTAACACATCCACTAATTTACAGTAGAGAAAAATAGCTTCAGCAATCTATTCTTCAGTACTTCTAGCTTATGCACTCCTGCTAAGCCCCTTTGCTCATGCCCCCATAAAAGACAATAAACAAAGTAAACCACAACCAGTGGAACAGTTTTCTTGGATCAAATACTATCACGTGTACTGTGAGGCTATGCTGTTCATTGCTGTGGATGCCCTACGTGCCACTTCTCCTCATGGGCTGGCTTAGTGTTATCTTATTCCTTTTATGTAATACCTTCTTCTTTCCCTGGAAACAACGTTCTGACAGTAACAGAAAAAAAACCAACCACCATTCCAGTACCTTGCAAATCAAATGTTTTTTCTTTTCTCTGTTACCGTTATTTTTGCCCATATGTGTACATGCTTTTACAAGGTTATAATCATAGCACACCACTTTGTATTCCAGTTTCTACTTTTTATTATAAATTATTGTGAATACTTTTTCTTTGGAAATATGTATTTTTATTAATATATGTTCACTGAAGAACATTTGTAAAATAAAACAATACCGCCCATAATCACAAGGAGATAACTTCTGTTAACATTTTGGTTTGTAGCCTCATAGTCTTTTTCATTGATTATTTTGTGTGCTTGATAATAATGTGTTTTGTGTTTTATATTTCATATATTCTAGTTCTAGGTCATTTGGGCTCTTTAAAAATATTTACTTTCCTAACAGTTTAGTTAGTATTATAGAATTAGTGAAAATATATTAGAGAAGTAGTGTTTTAATTTTACCTGCATATAGTTCAGCAATAAAAAGAACACCCATCCTGTGATGAATTATTTCATGGATGGAAAGATTGCCTTTTCTAAGTTTAGGTTATCTCATCAGAAACCAGGAAATCTCAGAAAATAGAGCTATAGATAACTAAATTGATTTTTTTTAATCTGAGTTTTATTAATAGTATCAAGTTAGAAATGACTTCTTGATTCTAATTATGAAGTAATGCATTTCCATCATCAAAAGAAGCATTGTAGAGAATGTTAATGCCTCTGAATCTGAAACATTTATAAAAATTACTTTCGTGGTAAGCTTAGCAGTATAGAAGTGTGGAGCCTTTAGGAAACAGAAATTTAAGTAGACAATCAAATTCAGGCAATTTTTCACCAAGCATCTGACATTATAATCACAGATCTTTGTCCTCACCAGGGATTTTTCACCTTACCTGATATTTCACAATTGATCTCACTTTAAATTGTTTGAGATTAATCATTTTTCAGATAGAAATTGATATTAATGAAATTAAATTAGAAGAGTTGGTTTAAAAGTCAACATAATAAAACAATATTAAGGATTATATTTGTTTCATCCAATTTCTAGCAAGAAAACAGTAATGATTTGATAATATGTCAATATTTCATGCAGACAGTTAGCCTTATGCTTTTACAGTTTATTTCATGCTTTTACAGTTAGCCTCAGTATATTCTGTCACATGAGAAATCTAAATCTGGACAAAAACCTGGTACTTTTATTATTAGAGATTGTCTTATAAGGGATGGTCTCAGTGGTTTGAGAAGGATTTACATCAGACTATTGGACATTACTGAAAGAAAGGTCACAAAAATATATCCCATGAAGCCTAATTTAAAAAGAGGAGCCTCTTGCCTATAATTGAGATGCAATTTTAATGTTCTTGTGGTAATGGCATCACTCTAAATATGTAAATAGAGGTAGCATTTAATAGAGATAGAAGACCTCTATTCCACCTTTTTTTTTTTTTTTTTTTTTTGAGACAAAGTCTCACTCTGTCACCCAGGCTGGAGTGCAGTGGCGCGATCTCGGCTCACTGCAAGCTCCGCCTCCCAGGTTCACACCATCCTCCTGCCTCAGCCTCCCGAGTAGCTGGGATTACAGGTGCCTGCCACCACGCTTGGCTAATATTTTTGTATTTTTTTTTAGTACAGATGGGATTTCACTGTGTTAGACAAGATGGTCTCGATTCCCTGACCTCATGATCCACCTGCCTCAGCCTCCCAAAGTGCTGGGATTACAGGCGTGAGCCACTGCACCCGGCCTATTACACCTTTCAAGGTGGAAGACCTAGGTTTAAGGCCTGGCTCCATCACCAATATGCTATTTGGTGTTGAGAGATTGATTTCTAAACTGAGACTTTAAGGAATGAATAGGCACTAACCAGTTCAATGGATGACAGGGAGCCCCCGGTGCAAATGACTGAAGACAAAAAAGAGTCAATAATTGACTGGGCTCAGTGGCTAACATCTATAGTCCCTGGACTTTGGGAGGCTGAGGTAGGAAGATGGCTTGAGCCCAGGAGTTCAAGACCAGACTGGGCAATATTAGTGAGACTTTTGTCTCCACAAAAAAAAATGTAAAAATTAGCCAGGCATAAAAGTGCATGCCTGTAGTCCCAGCTGATCAGGAGGCCAAGGTGGGAGGATTGCTTGAGCCCAGGAGGCAAAGGTTGCAGGGAGCCAAGATCACACCACTGTACTCTAGCCTGGGTGACAAAGTGAGACCTTGTCTCAAAAAATAAAAAATGAGTCATTAGTTAGGTTCCTATATCTTTAACTAATGGTTTGCTTGATCATATTATGGTTTTTGGGAGGGAGCATTTGAAGTAAATGTTGACCTTTATAGTACTGACCTTTGAAAGCCCTCCCCTTCTATTTGCTGTACACTGGACTAGAGGCAAGGGATGCAGCCTCTGGAGCCCTGGTCATGCTATCCATTTCAGCTGTTTATCTTACTCCCATCACGTATGTATTTGTCCACACCCATTGCCTGTTTCCAAAGCCTAAGTAAATCTCTTCTCAGTCAGGTTCTGACAGGAAACAGATGGCTACTCAGACTGGGTGACTGGGGAGAGTTTAATGAACTACAAAAGTGTGGGCTAGGAACCCTGGGAAACTGTCCCAATCTTAGGCCAAAAGAAGCCAAGTTATAGAGCCATTATCAAAACTCTAACTCAGACTGGGTGTTTGTAGCTGTGTTTGTAGCTATGTTTGATAGAGGAACACAGCTAATGTACAGAGATCTGGCTACAAAGGAACTGGGAAAATACATACCCTTACCTCACTCCCCTTCTGCCTTCTAAGTCACCTTGTGGGTACCTCCCACTGACTGAATCCAAGGACAAGCCAGAGGACAAAGTAGCTTGTTGGTGCAGTCCAGAATGCTCCCTTCTGGAGGCAAAGAAGAAGGTGGGGAATGGTAGAAGGTGGGTCAAGAGAGCAAACAGAAAACATCCAGCAAGCACACACTCTTATTTGCAATTGGCAGCTTCTTACCAGGTGACTAGCCCTGGGAGGAACAAAAGGAAAAAGGAGTCGTGAGCCCTACTCTCTTGGGCCACACTGGCAGGTTGCCTGGGTTTGAAATCAATCAGGTGTCTTCTGATGGATGAGAAGAACTTTTTACTTTATTTATTCCCTCTTACCTTCACCCCTAAAGAGCTAATTCCAGAAATACTTATTTTGGCTGTGGAAAGTCACACAAATTACAGACATTTATCATATAACACAATAGTAACTGCAGATCTCAATATGTATGTCTGGTTAATTCTGTATAAGTTGTTTGATGATAACATTAAATTCTTGATCTGTGCCAAGACTTTGGTACTTTCCTGTCCATGTTTCACGGTCATCTTTTCACAACATTAAAGCATGTGAGAGCAGATTGCTTATAAGGAGTTTTTATTCCTACCCCCAAAATACTGACTTATGACAGAAGGCATCTTGGAAAGAGAAATGGCTTAAGGGTGTGTGGCTCTTTCTTCATGTGATAAAAATTAAACCTCTGGTGAGTTGTATGGAGTGCTTCCATCTTTGGATGTGCTTTTATATATATATATATATATATTTTTTTTTTCTTCCTACTCCCTGAAGATCTCATTAAAGAAATCACTGTCCACTCATATTTTGGAATCTTTGAGACAGTGATCCACAGCCTGTGTGTGTATGAGTGTGTGAGTGTGAAGAACTCCTTTTCATTTTCCAAAACCTTGATTCTTGTATATATAGACAGTGGAGGAATCAGAGAAAGCGCAATGATGGATAAGTCCCTGAATCATTTCTTTTCTCTCTGCTGGTTGAACTCTCTCCTCCCAAAAAGTGACAGTGACCTTCTAGATACTGTTTCTCTCCATCTGGCTACTTGGGTCTGCACTTTTAGATGTATCTAGATTTTTGAGTAACTCGTTTAGTGTTATAAGCTATTTATACATAAATCTTGACGTTTGGAACTGCTTTGTCACCTGTGTTTCTAGTTACACACTGGTATAATCCAGGATTTATCCAGAAAACTTTTTCCTTTACCCTTCCCTAGGGCTAAAGCTGAGTTCTTGTCTTCTCTTCCTTGAGTGGAAGGAATACTTACATTTTTCCCCAGATTTGCTTTTGAGGCCCTTTGCTATTTTCTTTTAGTTGGTGATTGAACTCTGTATATGAAGTCCTCCAGGGAGTTGGCCTTTGCCATGTAGTCCTTCTTGCATACACAGTCCCCAAAATACTCAGGTGCTGCTCAGGTCTCAGAGTTCTTGGATGATGGTACTTATGAGCTCTCTATGTCGTGTTGCCTACTCTATGAACCTTGGGAGATTACTCTTCCTTATTTTTTTTTTTTTAAGTTAGATTTAAAGGAGTGTTTTACCTGAAGGCTCATTTAAGGTTATTTTTCAAACTACAAATTGGAGCACATTCATGGATTATGAAATAGCTGGTTACAACTGGAATTTTTTAAATAAAATAAAATAGAAAATAGTTTGAAAAAGACAAATATTATATGATTCTACTTATATGAGATCCTAAGAGTAGTCAAATTCATAAAGAGTATAGTGGTGGCTGCCAGGGGCTGTGGGGAGGGAAAGATGAGGAGTGAGGGTTTAATGGACATGGAGTTTCAGCTTGGGAAAATCAAAAAGTTCTAGAGATGCATAGTGGTGATGGTTGCACAACAATGTCAATGTACTTAATGTCACTGAACTGTACACTTTAAAATGGTTAAAATGATAAAGTTTATGCTATATATGTTAATATATTATCACAATAAAAAATAGTGTGTGTCATATTTTCAGAAAACCTTTTCCCCTGTTTCATATGTGTATACTGGATTACAATAAAAGTGTGCTTGTTATTTTGAGTTAGGGTTAAGACATTTGAAAAACAACCATTGTAAGGAGTGGAAGAAACACAGTGCAACAGGCACACATGTCCTCCTGCATCCTCTCTCACCCATTCAGCACTCTCCAGGGATGGACAGAGCAGTGTTCCTGCAGTGTGTAGGGGAGAATTTATGTGAACCAACGTTGAGAGACAGTGCCCCATTGAGATGAATGCCAATATGCTGTTGTGAGATCCCTCTTAGGAAGCTAAAGAGAATCAATTAACATTAACCTATGTAGCCAGTATGGTACCTTGTCTTGCCAACAAGAAAAAGAAGAATGGATTTTTTTTCATCTTTTTTTTTTTTAATCGAATGGTAGATATCATGCTAAGTAGTTTATATGCAGTAACTCATGTAATATTTGAAAAAGGTAGGTCTAATTTCTGTACTCATTTTATAAATGAAAAATACTGAGATTTAGCCAAGTGAAATAACTTGCCTAATACTACAATATAAATTATAGCAGTGTATACATTTCATTCTGGGTTCTCCTACCTTGGTCATTCTCTGCTTAATCTCACAATCATGGTGGAAAGCAAGGAGGACCAAGTCATGTCTTAATCTCTATGCTATATTATACTACATTATAAAATCTTTATTACCATAAAGGGATCCTTACAGAAGTGACATTCAGGGCTGGATCTTTAGGGATTTTGCCTGGGTCCCCACAGTGCCATTAAGATAGGATCAGTCTACATCTAGATGTACTGGACACTCCTTGTTTAAATAATTGATCCCCTCTATAGGTCACTCAGGACAGTTGGTAAGTAATTCTTTGGCTAAAATGAAGGTATAAATAAAACACATGCCATCCTTCTCACTGTCTAGAATGCTTCCACTGTTCTAAAATAACACTTAAATAACCCTCTGAATAAATTACTGAATCATGAATTGTGTTTATTACTATTTGAGAGATCTTGCTTCCAGGAGCTATTTTCCAGCATGTTAAAAGTGAAGAGCACCAGATAATTCTGTGAACACTGCCATTGGTCATGAATTTGACCTGTTTTGAAAGTCTTTTGGAAAAAGCGGAAGTATTGAAATACAAATACTATGAGTTGTGAGATTTTTTTACTTTTGTTTTTCTGCTTATTATACATCTGATGTTTGACCTTCTGAGATCTGAATCAGATTAAAGTTCGCTGTTGTACCTAATTAGGGAAATTATACAAATGTAGCTACTGCAAGTCTCTAGCAGATTCATCACTCATATTTATGACTATTTAGTCGTATTGTACTTAGATCATTTTAATCCTTAGGTGAAAGGTAAACACATACATGCTACTTTTATAGTATATAATGGTGATTTAAGTTAAGAATATCAAAAACTATAAATGTGCTAATGTAAAATAGAGTTAAAGTATATACCACATTTTGTGTTTAAGAAGTGTGTGATTTTGTTGACTCCAGTTTTTAAGTAAAAGTTTTAATTTTTGCATACCGATTAACCTAGTAACCATTTTAGTCAGGATTTCAAGATTGAAGGAGTATTGCTGACTAGAGTAGTGCTACTAGCACTAATGCTTACTGGAGTATGATTTTATGATTCAGGAGCTACTGTATATACCTAAAAATATGTCTTACCATTGCTTTGTGCATTTAATTTAGGAAAAGTGAAGAATCAACCAATTTGTTACAAGTAAAGATTGTATTATATACTCATGATGTTTTAGCAAACTTTTGCAATATATTATAATATTTGCCACTCTCAGGAGATAGAAAAATAAATCTTGGAAAATATCAGAGTGTCAAAAACTATAATTGGCCAGGAAAATGCTTCAGATAAACCCCTCAAACTGTGTACCCATTTTTAAAAACTGGTCCCATAGAACTCTTGCCTGGATTTTTAGTAATATTTTGACTAACATTGTGCCCTATTTCTAAAAACTTACATGAGTAGTTTGAGGGAAAGAGTTCAAATGCATAAAACACATATACAACTAATATATTTTCCTCTTTCTGAATAAATACAAGTTTTAATTTTATCTTGCCAATGAAATTTTTGTTAACTCTACAAATTCCTAGAAAGCTACTTGGATTACTGTGCCCATTATAGATGTTTTAAGAATATACTTAGCTGCGTTTTTGTGCATAGTCAATAACCTGGTGCTCCAAAGTCTGTTTTCTTTGTCTGCAATGGAGATTTACTAGCATTGCAATAAATGCTTACACCACATAACTAAACTCTTTGAGGTTAAACAACTCAGTAAACATGTTGCAATGCTCCTAGCTTTCATTTTCACCAGCCTGTTTCACAACCTCTTTCAAAACCCAATGGAAGATTCACACCTCTGAAAATCCCACATGATTCACCCATGCCATTAAGTTCCTCTTGTGTTTCCACTCTGGCAACACTTCCCACTTGCCTATTCCTGGGGGTTGGTTCTGTTTGGTAATTTTTGTAAATGTCTGCGTACTGAGTATCACCAGTTAGACTGTGAGTTCTTTGAAAATCAAGGATTTCTTTCTTTAGTGTTTCCCGTCACAGTTCTTCCTAGGACGCTGTAAATCACATTGCTTGTCTTTAGGCTCCTTATGGATTTGGGAGCCAGGCCGTGATAGCTACAGAGCATATTTCAGCATGAAAAGAAGGGAGTGAAAGACAGTGAGTAGTGGGGAAAAGGCAACATCGATTCAGTGATCTACAATTAACAGGACAACATCAATTTGGTGATCCACAATTAACAGGATTGTTGTTCTCCTCCAATAATCCCAAATTCCCAGGTTTTGTGCTCCTGTTAGTATTAATGCAATCTAGGCAGCATGCTTCCTGTGCACAGCAGCAGCCACCATGTGCAGACATCTTCCCTTCTATGGATACCTTCACTATTCATTTTAATCAGATTTAACTCGTTTTAATCAGATTTAACTCATATAAGCTGGGAGTTGTGGCTCACACCTGTAACCCCAGCACTTTGGGAGGCCAAGGTGGGTGGATCACTTGGGGTCAGGAGTTCAAGACCAGCCTGATCAACATGGTGAAACCCCATCTCTACTAAAAATACAAAACTTAGCTGGGCGTGGTGGCAGGCGCCTGCAATCCCAGCTACTTGGGAGGCTGAGGCAGGAGAATCACTTGAACCTGGGAGGCAGAGGTTGCAGTGAGTCAAGATTGTGCCACTGCACTCCAGCCTGGCCTGGACAACAAAACGAGACTCCGTCTCAAAAAAAAAATAAAGATTTAACTTGTATAAAATAATGTTAAGAGGATGGGCAAGAGAGGACCCATGCATTGTAATTGTCCATGGGACCCTAATTCTTCTGGACAAGGTCATAACTTTTATGGCACCCATTACAGTAGGTAGTGAGTGCTTAATGAAGAATATTGACTGATCCCTATGGGAATATGGGTATGGACAATCTGGAGAAGTAAAACAAAAGTGAAATATTTGGCCAGGTGCGGTGGCTCACGCCTGTAATCCCAGCACTTTGGGAGGCCAAGGCGAGCGGATCACGAGGTCAGGAGACCAAGACCATCTTGACTAATACGGTGAAACCCCGTCTCTACTAAAAATACAAAAAATTAGCTGGGAGTGGTGGCGGGCGCCTTTAGTCCCAGCTACTCAGGATGCTGAGGCAGGAGAATGGCGTGAATCCAGGAGGCAGAGCTTGCAGTGAGCCTAGATCGCGCCACTGCACTCCAGCCTGGGCGACAAAGCGAGATTCCGTTTCACAAAAAAAAAAAAGTGAAATATTTATGGTGACACTGAAGTATTGTGTTTTTGAGTGGCAGAGTCACACTCTGAACTGCACTGATCTTAATAACAGAACGAATGGCCCATAAGTTTTGTGAGATGTGGATGGAAGCAAATTGATTTGGAGATAGATCAGCATGAGTTGGCATTTGAGCAATCCTTTGAAAGTTTTCTGTGAAGAATTCATAGAGAATAATCAACATGATTCCAGGCTGGAATGTAGTGCATGACAGCCTTGACCTGCTGTGCTTAAGCAATTCTCCCACCTCAACCACGGAGTAGCTGGGACTGCAGGTGCATACCACCACATCCAGCTAATTTTCTGTAGAGATGAGGTCTCCCTGTGTTACCCAGGCTGGTCTCGAACTCCTGAGCTGAAGTGATCCTGCTACCTTGGCCTCCCAAAGTACAAGGATAACAAGCATGAGCCACTGCACCCGGCCAAAAATGAACTTAGTTTTTTTAAAAAAAACTAATTTACTTGAGAAAATACTGAAGATTTGATAAAATATTGACTATAGAATTTTCAGTACTAGTTTTAGAAATCCTTATAAAAAGACATTTCACTCATGTAATATTGGGCAATTTTGGTTATTGAACTTCTTTTATCACTTCTTTCCCATAGCTCTGCAAGTGAGTCTGGTTCTCAAAGCACTTGTGATCCACTTGTGACTCCAACAGCCCTGGCTGCCTGTACCAGAGTTGACTCCTGCTTTACCCCATGGTTTGTCCCATCCCTTTGCATTTCCTTCCAGTTTGCTCACCTGGAATTTCATCTTTGTCATCACCTTGACCAACTAGGCACAGGTACTCTTTTCTTTAGTATCGGAATAACATCCATTTAATACTTACCATTTTCTCTTGAGTGTTTTCAGAACAGAAGTCATCAGTCTTAGATAACGTATCTTCAGGAAGTATAAAGCGAGCAGTGGCAAAGTTATCCTGGGGTTGACTTGGCAACACAGGCATAACCTTTACTTCTGAACCAGCTTATGAACCTATTATATAAATTGTCAATGGTATTGAGCTGACATGTTTTTGAATGCTACCTAATGAGAATTTTTCAAGGAAGTTAGTTTTACTATAATTCCAATTATGATCTTGTATTAGTTCATTTTTCACGCTGCTGATAAAGACATACATGAGACTTCGAAGAAAAAGAGATTTAATGGATTTACAGTTCCACATGGCTGAGGAGACCTCACAATCAGGGTGGAAGGCAAGGAGAGCAGGTCACGTCTTACATGGATGGCAGCAGGCAAAGAGAGCTTGTGCAGGGAAGCTCCAGTTTTTATATAACCATCAGATCTCATGAGACTTATTCGCTATCAGGAGAACAGTGCAGGAAAGACCTGCCCCACTGATTCAGTTGTCTCCCACCGGGTCCTTCTCACAACATGTGGGAATTCAAGATGAGATTTGTGTGGGGACACAACCAAACCATATCAGATCTCTTTGAAAGAAATATATGTGTTCTTGTTCAGCATCCTGAGTCATTACATTAGTAGCAAATAGATTCCAAAAATACTTGGTATTGCCTGATTTCAAAAGCATGAGCACCTTCCACAAAAGATAGGCACAGTCTCAAATTAATTTAAAGGGGTATCATTTTTACAAGTTTAGAAGGAAGTTTAAATTTTCCCACACACCAAAAGTGGCCTTTTATAAGTTTACTAATGTTATTTGAACAATTATTTCTCAATCTTTATGTTCTGTACCAAACCTTTCCTAGGTGATACATGTTGATTCATGTATTAGGTTTTTAACCTACATGTAATAAAGGGAGGAGGAGAAAATCAGATTAAAACCAAACATAGCTGGCCGGGCATGGTGACTCACGCCTGTAATCCCAACACTTTGGGAGGCCGAGGCAGGTGGATCACAACGTCAGGAGATCGAGACCATGTCTCTACTAAAAATACAAAAAAATGAGCCAGGCATGGTGGCACGTGCCTGTAATCTCAGCTACTAGGGAGGCTGAAGCAGGAGAATCACTTGAACCCGGGAGGCAGAGGTTGCAATGAGCCAAGATCACACCACTGCACTCCAGCCTGGGCGACAGAGCAAGACTCCGTCTCAAAAAAAAAAACATAGCTACTGTTAAGCATCTTGCCGTTTCAGCAAAAATGGAGTTTAACCTGCTTTCTCTAACTCTCTTTGAGTCATATTTTTGTTTTGGTTTTTGAGATTCAATTGGTAGATACAGAGCAGTTCTATAAAATTCTCTTTAGATGGATACCTGCTTTTCAGTTTATTTATTTGCTTCTGTGATCAATTTTTTGTGAAAGTAACTTTTGGACAATATATATTTAAGAGGCCTACTTGAACAAAACAGTTTTGTTTTAAGATATCAAATGGGAATCCAAAGATTATAATATCTTCAAGAAATAATTTGAATTTATTAAACACCAAAAACTAATTTAAATAATCAAAAAGTGAATAGTTTGAATGTCATTTCACCCTTTATTTTCACAAAGTATTGGCTCATCTTAATTGCTGTCTTTCTTGTTTGTTTTCTCAACAGCTGCACCACAGTACCTACAGCCATTTGTTTCTGATAGAAATATGCCATCTGAACTAGAATACATGATTGTTTCCTTCAGAGAACCACACATGTATCTTCGACAGTGGAATAATGGTTCTGTCTGTCAGGAGATCCAGTTCTCAGCTCAAGCAGACTGTAAACTTCTAGAGTGCAGAAATGTCACTATGCAAAGTGTGGTGAAACCCTTCAGCATCTTCGGGCAGATGGCAGTTTCCAGCGATGTAGTAGAAAAGCTGCTTGACTGCACCGTGATAGTTGATTCTGTATTTGTAAACGTTGGACAGCATGTAGTTCATTCTCTAAACACTGCAATACAAGCTTGGCAACAGGTATGCACATTCCATAACAGTTTACAGTTTAGTCACATATGATCTTTTATTAGGTTCTGTATGCTATCACTTCTGATAATAAGTTAAACACAAACAAAAATGTGAGAGAATGAAGAATTTGATGGGCACCATTATACTTGAGGCCTTGTCTGTTTTGGCAAAGTGATACATGTTATTTTTGAAACACTGGAGAATATGGGTTCTCTACACATGCATTGGAGATCATGCCCACATTTTTGTGACTAATGTACCACATCTGTGTGGAAAGTAACATATTCCCAGAAATTTTTTCCAAGTATTGTGGCTTTAGTTTGCCAAAGCTTCAACTTAGCTATGTATCAAATTGTCTAAGTGTCCATTGCAGAAATAAAGAACCTGTGTGACCCTTTCTGATGATAAGCATTCCATCTTTTCAAACCAACAAACAAACAAAAAGCAGTGAGATGAAATATGTGAGTACAATACAGTCTTAGTTTTTCCTCTACTCTCATTCTGACTTTTTGATTCACTAAAAGTACTGGATAATGGATTTTTTTAATCAGTTAGAGCGCCTTGATTATTTTAATAATTGTTTAACTTTTATTTCTTATCAGAAATAAACCAAACCAAAAAAAGGGATGAAGTGTAAGTCTATGATAAGTGGCATATTTAAAATGGGAAACCTGTCCATGTCTGCTAGCACCAAAGTGACTTCACAGAATATTTGGATGATAATAAGTTCAGCGATTTAAGAACAAATCACTTCTGTTTCCCTTACTGATTTTAGTGTTATATTGTATTTCCATCAAGTTTGTGTTGCTATTTAAGCTGAGACTTTTCCCCACATTTTGTATATGTTACACACATTTGTGTGAAGCTGGCTCCCCAAGAGAAACGGTCCTTCATCCCCCACTGACCTCCTTTTGGGATGGAGCAGTTAAAGGGAAGAGAAGCTTTTGTTCTTTAACTTAAGAATTTGTATGGGAATAAATGTTTTTCTTTATATGCATGAAGACCTATACAAGACCAAGGAATTAATTACCTAACATGGTACTACAATAGCAAAGGGAAAGAAGATAACACATCTGTTTTATATTTTAAAAATCTTTTTTAAGGGCATTCCATGGTTTTCTTGTTGCAAAGGACATGCGTAAAATAAGAGCTAGTGTGATCTAAATCTTTGCAGCTGGTTCAAATAGCCATGTGAAAAAAACCTCTATGGATCCAATTTCTGTTTTTTGGTCATATTTTGAACAATGCATTTAATAAAAAACAAACCTAGAAAATATAAAAGAATCATTGATAGAACATTTAAACCCAGGATATTTTTGTCTTGGTATCAGAGCCATTATAAGGGGACTCATGTGTAGCAACTACTGCAAAATGGCCTTCAGAAATACCAGTTTCCTCCCAGGGTAAAAATACTCTCTTAGACACAGCTATACATATAAATAAAATATGGTGCATAAATATTTAGATGTTTTAAACCACATCAGAGTGTGAATGACTGACTGGCTAACATAGTGCCTTGAAGGAATATTCTGAGTTTTTTAAATGGAATTGTATATTTGATTAAGTAGAGCCATATGTCACGTAGCATATTGCTGACAGGTACATTCTATGAATAGTTGGTTCTGATTTATACAGGGATTTGGCAACGTTAACATGAGCCACAAGAGGATATACTTCTGTAATTGTTGCTGTAATTTTCTTGTTTCCTCTCATGTCAAGGGTACTTGCCACCAAGTTTTAATGTGGTAGGCACCTAACCCTGTGTATTCTAAAGTAAATATGAAGGTGCACTGCTTTGAAATTATAGGACATTTGACATTGAAATGGGCTTACAAAGGGTTATTAAGTTCATTGTTTCTAAGATGTTCTGAATGTGGTTTATCCCCTTTCGAAAGGGAAGTTTAGTTTCCCAAACTTGGATTTTATTGTGTGTATACTGCTCACATACAGTATAATTGCTGCCAGTGAAAAATATGAATTTAATAAGCAAGCAAAGTGATTTTAGTTCTCCACATACTTTTTATTGGATTCATATTGGAGACAAGTAATTTTTCCCCAGTGTGGATGGACCAGACAGTTGAAGCATGAAACAATTTGGCCTTCCACCTTTAGGTCATGAGTTCAAGATTAACAGAAGCCTTCATCAGTGTCTGATTTCTCTGGCTATAGATTTTCTTTTCTGTTTTATAAATGATGACTGTTTTGTGAAAACAGATTAAGGATCCAAAATGCCACTTGCAATCTGTTTTATATTTCTATGTCACTTTCCCAGATTTGGACAAAATAGTATTAAAAGGGTTTTTTTCTTAAGGTTACACTTATGTGTCTTCTCTTACACCAAAATGGTATCTCTGTTTAATTGCAAATGCTTGTATGACACTCCATGAAACTTAAATGTGGATAAGCCATCTTTTAATTACAATTCCAAGTGAGCATTCTGAGGCTCAACATCTATGATGTGACGTCAAATACATATGAACTTTTTAGTATTATAACAGAATTTAAAACATTCCAAGAAATGCTTAAACTTATTACAGTTATAATGAACTCTACAGATGAAGGAGCAGTAGAGAAATAGTTCCCTGAGGACTTTGAATATTCTTTAGAAAAATGTAAACAACCCCCTTGTGTTCTTTAATTTACATTTTTTCCTAAAACCCTCATCATTTATTAAAGGTCAGTTTTTAGAGATGAAGAAAGTAATAAGATTTTTTTTCTACTCAAGCCCCATCTGGTAACTTAACCTCTGTGTTACCAGCAGATTGATCCCAATTCATTATGAAAACTGAATTTTAATCTCAGGATGTGTAACTAAGTGGGAGATTGGAATCATATTCCTTTCTTCATGTCTGTACTCGCACTGAAAGGAAAGAAAAATGTTTACAAGTAGAGCAGTTCATGTTGATTATATAATGCTCAATGGAAAAATCTCATCAAAACTAATTACATACTATGATTCCAGTTTGATTAAAGGTTTGTAGATAAATATATAAAAAAGGATTGGATAGGACAGACTAGAATAGTAACAGGCAGGACATTCAGAAGGGAAAAATTGCTTGAAGAAAATTCACCAAAATGTTAATAGTAGTTATTGCTGAGTTTAAAATTAAAGATTTTTAAAAATCCATACTTTCTGTATTTCCTAATTTTCCCTCCCCTTATTCTCCCCTCCCCTTCTTCTCCCCTGTATTTTCTAACTTTGTACAGTGAATATATAATTATAGTTTTACAAATTACATCTACTAAAGTTTTTGTTTATTTCCTAAGTATCGGCCAGGCATTATGCTGGATACTAGAGATAAAACTGTAAAGAATACAGACGTGGTTGCTGCCCTTCTGCAGCATAAAGTCTAATTTTGGAGACAATATTGAACCCATAATGGTACAAATTAACAAGTGCTCTGAAGGTGAAATATAGAATCTTATATAAGCATAAAATAGGAGAACCTAACTTGACCTGGGAGGATCTCAGAAGGCTGCTCTTGAAAGCAGCCTTAAAACAGAAATCTGAAAGTTGAATAGAAACAAGTTGGTCAAACAAGAAATGGAGAAAAAGATGTCCAAGCAGAGGGAGGCTCTGAGGCAGGAAGTAGTTTGATGTGTTGGATGAGTTGGAAGGAGGTCAGCATAGTGCTGGAGCAGCTGGAAAAGGCTGGTGGAGCTGGAGTGTCCTGAACACATGCCCTCAGCAAATGGAGAGTAGCTCAAGATGCAGCTGGAGGCATGGGCAGGGGCTGGGTAAAACGATTCATCTAAAACTCAACAGCAGGCAAGTTTTGAAATCATTGCTACCATTAAAAGCCAGAGTAGAGAGTATTATGGTAGATGACCGATGCTTGTTGTTATGAGTACTTTGGTCTCACTTAGCCAGAAACTCTTTTGGTGGTCAGTGTGACTGTGAAGCAAGGTTCAGTTCAATGGGAACAGATGGATGATGTGAGAGGGCTTAGAAGTCCTCAAGGACCTCTGGAAAAATGAGGTATGTCAAGGCCACTTCACCACCTGCAGCATGGAGCCTGCCCACCTACTTCAAGGGCATTCTGGATGACTAGGAGGAGTAGACTCTGTTTCCCAAGATGAGTCTGTACCCTGATGGGTACAAGTCTGGTCATGGCCCAGGCTGGATTCCAGGTACATTCATCTGTAGTCTCTTTGGCCTCATGCCTCCTCTGTAATTGAATCACAATGCTTCTGAGTTGTATCTCTGTTTACTCCCCTACTTCTCAGTAAAATGGCAAATGATGGAGTGTGGCATTTTGACATTATTTAGATCCATACGGGAAATAGAGGCCAACTGGAGAAACGTGTTATCTCCCATTATCTGCAAATGAATTAGCTACTTATGATTTTTTTCCTATATTCTCAAGTTAATCATTTATTTAGCATTCTTTTAAGTTTACCAAAAGTGTGTTTATTGCTTTTAAGCCATAGTCTAACTAGAGTGATAAAAGAGTAAGCACAGAAATACTTTATTACTTTGCCAGTGTTTTAATGTAGCAACAACCAGTGGAGGCACCATTAAATGAGAAAGGAGTTATCAGCACAGGAACGTATTATTAATTAGCTGCGCTTTAGCTGACTAATGAAGGATTTTAGCTGATAGATGACTATTAGCTGAAACAGATACCGAAAAGTGTTTCAACTCACATTATTTCTCATGAAAACTGCAACTTGGCTTACACTGACTCTGGAGTTGATCTGTTTTGTATGTTCAGCCTCTTAACAATAGAGGGAAAGTTATGGTTTTATTTACATCTCTCCCTGAGCAGATTTACACACACACACATACCCACCCTCCCCCTTAAGGGATCTGGGGATGCTTTACCTAAATGATTCTTACTTTCTGTAGGGTACAAACTGTGGCTTTGGTAATTGGTCTTGATTGTTGAGTTTAGAAGCCAGGAACATGGTAATTCTAGCCTCCAGTACTCTGTTCAAAAACATGCACTACCCAGTACAGCACTCTTTGTAGCATGTTAATTCACTTTAAGAAATGTTAAAAGTTTGAAGGATCTCATTGTTCTTTTACTCTTCAGTGTGTGTGATTTATTTTGAGGGAGTATAAATCAAAACACATTCTTGAAACATTTAAAATCTCTTAAAGGTATTTTGTGTGTGTGTGTGTGCTTATCCTGGCAGTATAGAATACTTTGTATACCAGAGCTAATGACAACAGATCTTTTAGGGTTTCTGTGTTGTAACAATCGCCACTGGGCAGACAGCTGCCAAACATCTTGCAATTAATCTGATCCATGTTGGCTTTCGTATCCTTTTTCTTTCAGAACAAATGCCCTGAGGTAGAGGAGTTGGTCTTCAGCCATTTTGTGATCTGTAATGACACACAGGAGACACTGCGGTTTGGCCAGGTGGATACTGATGAAAATATTCTGCTGGCGAGTCTCCACAGTCACCAGTACAGCTGGCGCTCTCACAAATCCCCACAGGTATTTGAGAAACACCCTTACAAACAGCCATTGTTAAGGTTGGGGATTCATTTCTTCTGCACTTGTGTGCTTGTCCAGTTATTTTCCTTTTTAAGTCTCCGAAGGAACCACACAGCGTAGCTACATCTGACGGAAACTCAAGAGTGTTTAGAGATGGGAGCACACGTTTCTGTTGGAATGGAGTGTTTTCCTGTTTAGCCCGGGTGCTTGGGGGGCAGCAGGGTGTGGTGATGAAGAGGCTGACTCGAGAGCCAGGTTTGGATCCTAGCTGTGTATAACCTTGCTCTACTTTCTATTCTTCAGTTTTCTCATATGTATAATGGGGATAAAAGTAATACCTATTTCAAAGGGTTATAAGGACTAAGTGAATTCATACATATAAGGCATTAATATGTAAGCATTATGTGTTGGGTATTATTATTCATTTGTTTCTTCAGATTTTTTTCTGTGTGTGTCCTTGGTAGCAGGTACATGCTAGGGACTGGGAATTCAAAAAGAGGTAAGTCACAGGCCTTGCCCTCTGAAGACAGCTCACAATCTATGATACAATGACAATGAAAAACTATGTCCAAGGCAGCACTGAGAAAAGACACACCAAAGGATGTCTGTTTCCAAATAGTGTAATTTCATTTTCCTGTCCCTTTAGATGGGAATAATTAGAGATATGTGCCCTGTAGCGATAATATGAAGATGAATTAAATACAAAGATGTAGTCTTAAGCGAGCAAAATAAATCCTAGGAAGTACTCTCAAGAATGATGTATTTGTTAAACTGGATAATAAGGAAACTACTGCCTGCTTGTGATTAAAAGAAAGTCATTAGATTAGAGAACAAGTTTTCCCATCTGGTCTCTAGACCAGCATCAGACTACATTATACCCTTGGGCTCCAAATGAGGGTAGCTAGATGCTGATTTCTTACTTGTTTTTTCATCAGATTGCCACACTATTGGTATACAATTTGGAAAAGTAGATATAATGCAGTATTTCTTATTTTGTTCACATTAATCTGACAGGACACTGAAATACATGACTTTTTTTCATAAAAATTTTCTCACATGATATGGTATTACACTCATATTTTTAGGGTAAATCACATACCCTTGTTTTCTAATTTTCCTCTTGAGAAATGTCCATGTTAGAAGTATTTAAGTTGTTTCACACTTGTAACATAAAGGATGTTTTATTTGTTTTAAATTAATCTATTTTTGATTTTTTTGCCTATGGATTACAAAAGTGAGAGCATACAGGTATACAGACAAAACCAAACAAAAACACCTATAATTCCAACCACCTAGAGCGAACTCATATTAACACTTGCTGTATAACCTGTTAGATCTTCTAAGTTTCCATTGCCATTGCATTCCCAGCAGTGAATTGTGAGGGACAGGAAAGAAGCCTCTGAGAAGCTACAGTAACATGTAATTGTACACTGTACTTGTAGCCACTTTACTGATGCACACACAGCAAGCTCCAGGCCTTAGCTGGTAGAAAGCAAAGCAGAGGAAGCTTAACTCTCCACAGTCATTTGAAGATGCATAGCTTGCATATCCCTCAGAGATCCTCAGGATTCCCTGGACACTGGAGCCAGGATGGGAAGGTGATCATAAGAGAACAACTGGCTCAGGAGTGTGGGGAGCAGTAGTGTTCATGTTACAGACATATAGTTTCTGGGTGGAGAGGAGGTCAGCAGGAAAGAATGAATAGACAACCACTGTCACCAGCACACCTTTCATTTTCATACTTCTTTGCACTATTTCAAAGGCCTTTTTGTATTTATTACAAGTTTTATTTTCACAGCATTCCTGTGTAGTAGTATTTGTTATGCATATTTTGTAGATAAGGAGACAAATAGAAATGTTAAGTTAGGTAGTGGTAGAGTTAGGACTGAACTCCTTATCTTTTAATTCTCAATACAGTGTCGCTTCGACTTTGTCTCACTCCCTTAGGTTTTAGCAGCATGATTTGTCAGAATAGCCAGGCTGTGAAGTTTGAAAAGAAGGGCTGAGAAATCACTGGAATAGTAGGCCACAACTAAAGCTAAACTAATAGGGGATTCTTAGTCCAAGTATGAACTTTGCAAAGTCTTAACTGTGTTACCAAAAATAATAGGAGCTTTTTAATGACAAACTGTAAACATAAAACAGGTATCTAATAAACTTTGTTCTTTCTTTTAAATTTGTAACTGCATCTTGTGGATGCAACTTTTAAAATAAGCTGCAGTCATTATAATCTTAAGACTATAACCTAGATGATATTTATAAAAAACAATGTCTTCTTACTATATTTCTATATGCTAATGTAAGTGTTTTAGGACCCTCTGAAGCCAGAAGCCTTAATGGGCCCAGGGGGGTCTTCATGGAATTCCTTACATTCACAGTTGCAGATTCTGCTGTGTTCTAATGAGAGTCTACATGAGGATCAGAAAAACTAGCCACTCAGCTTCAAACTGCACCTGGAGCTTGTCATAGATGCACAATTGAGCAAAATATTCCTTTTTCCAGACTCCAAGTCATATCCTGCATCGCCCAGCAAGCTTCGTTTTAGGAACATTTGTGTCTGCATGTTTATGCTGCCTTGGGTGTTAGTCAATTCATAGTCTCAGGGAGGATTTCTAAAGTTCATGGAACTTAACTCCATTAAACAATGTAACTAACATTGCAGAGATCAACAAAGTGGCAGTGACACCTGGAAAGGTTTCAAAGAGGTCAAGATATCTTAAAACCACACAAGAGGTTGCTAACAACAGTTAAGTCCCAATAGGATGAAAAGAAACATGGACACAACCAATTCTAGAAATCCAAAGCTGACAAACCTTTCAGAATTGAAAGTCATAAAATGCTCCTTATAGTTTCTAACACATACTCTGGGGCAGAATCACTTAACATTCTGGATATCTCACAACAATTTCTTGCCTAAACAAACTAAGGAAGAAGAAAACTATTTCCTAGGGAATAATTGAATATATTCAGCTGCACAGAATCATAGATGCCATCACAAAGGGCTCTTAAATATTCCAATTCAGTAGATTTTAGATCAGGTTGGATGAGAACAATAACCAGCAAGGGACTGCTCTTCAGAAAGGTATGTCACATTATGCTACATTGAATCTAGGGACTAGAGGTGTGAGTGTATAAATGTTTCCCCACAATATAGGCAGTATGTGCAGTTCATAGTCAAGGGAAGCTTTGTTTAATTTAGACAAACAAGCTATAGTGACATCAACTAGTAGGATCAACATAAAACCAACTAGTAGGATTTATGTAGAGGCTGTTTAACTTCCTTTTTTGGTTAATAGAGAGCACTGTTGGTTAAACTGCTTGGAATAGTATTGCCTTTATCTGTTATGTAAGGATTTACACTTGCTTTTAACCTCAAACATGTACAATTTATGGATTATGCATTTTTTTCAGAATTGAAGAATTCTAGTTACCAATGACTTAATTGTGGTAATCAAACCATCAAGCAAGTGGAAATAGGCTCTAGACAGACCTATGGAAAATAATGTAACATTTATCCTAAATGGATATAACAGAAGTTTCATAAGCTCATGAAACATAGCAAATATTTAAAACTGCAGGTCAGGAATAGTGGTTCATGCCTGTAATCCTAACACTTTGGGAGACTGAGGCAGGAGGATTACTTGAGGCCAGAACTTCTCAAGACCAGGCTGGACAACATAACAAGACCCAATCTCTATAAAAAATTTAAAAAGTATTGGGGTATGGTGGCACATATCTGTAGTCCTAGCTACTTGGGAGGCTAAGGCAGGAAGGAGTATTACTTGAGCCCAGGAGTTCAAGACCAGCCTAGGCAATATAATGAGGCCCCATCTTAAATAAAAAAGCAAAATGTAACAAGGTAAAATTAATTTCGATGAGCAGCAGAGCATCTTGGAAATATTCATTAAACAGAGTGACACATAGTGACAAAAATATAAATCCTATATTACTTTAAAGCAGAGGTGGCAAACTCTTCCTATAAAGGGCCAGATAGTAAATATTTTAAGCTTTCAGGATTTACAGTTTGTTGCAGCTACTCAACTCTGTGTAAAATCAGCCATAGGTGATATATAAATGAATGAGTGTGGCTATGTGCCAATGAAACTGTATTTATGGGCAATAACATTTAAATTTCATATAATTTTCAAACATCACAATTATTACCCTTTTGATTTTTCCCATCCATTTAAAAATGTAAAAACCATTCTCTGCTCAAAGGCTATCCAAAAATAGGCTACATGCCAAATTTGGCCTATAAGCCTAAGTTTGCCAACACTTGCTTTAAGATTTCTCAGTTGATCAAATTCAGTAGACTAAAGGTTTGATTTAAAATTGTTTTCACTCTGACCTCACTGGTATTCCTATCATTTGAAAGCTTGGTACAAAGTTCCAGAAATTGAGAAATGACACATAATCATTTAAATCTAACTTTTATGTAATTAACCTGTACTCACCAAATTACAGTAAAATATTTTTATTATACTCGTTCTGGTCCTAATCAGTGTATAACAGAAAGTGCTCCAGTTTTCTTTTTGTATGTAACAATATTTTAAAATGAGACCTAGTCATTTTTTCATTTGTCTAAAATGGAAAGCAACAGGTTTTGAGTATCTTCCTATCTTTTAGTAATTCCAGCCAGTTGTTAGTTTCATTAATGAGACTGTAATTCTTAGTTACTATGCTTTACAAATCCATTTGTATAATGCATGTATACATATATATTTAGAGAAAGAGCATATTTCTTGTTGCCATAGTAACAATTTAAAAACTTAAAAAGCAGACTTGGGGGACAAAGAAATACTCTGCATTGCCAAAGCTGATAAATTTTTCAAGTGTTCTCCTATGTGTGCATGCATGTTAAAGTTTGTTTACAAAAGGCAAATGAATAGACACTATTACACACTGGAGCTGCTAATGGAATTGGTACTTTATTTCTAGAAAGCAGTTGGGTAAGAAACTTCAAAGCTATTAAAATTATCGTAGACTTTGACCCAGTAAGTCTCCCAATAGTAATCTACCCTCTGGAGAGAATGCAAATTAAAACAAAGGTTTTTATACAAACAAAGTTTATCACAGTTTGTCACAAAATATTTAAAGCACCAAAATGTTCACTTTTAAGGAGTTAAGTAAAATCTGGCATAAGACTATCTTATAGATATATTATGGGATCTTTACATTTTTACACAGAATGGGGGAAGTGCTACCTATCATATCATATAAGTCAGAAAAACAGAATATAAAATTCTATATATACAATGTGATCATAACAACACACAAGTAAATGCATTAAAAATACTGGAAAAAGACATGTCAAAATGTTATCACTGGTTGCCTCTGAATGTTGAGTTAAGGTGATATATGTCTATTTTTGTCACATTTTTATGTACTTTTCAACTTCTTAATAAGAACAAAGAAATTAAATTTGAGACATTAAGCACCACACACACCCAAAATTCACATACAGACTAAAAGGAACTCCAAATACTAACTCTTAGGAACAGCAGCAAGTGTAATGTTATATCAAGAGTGGTTATCTTTATTACTTCTTATACAAACTATGGCAATAGTTTTTCTCAATTGTTCTCTTAGTTAACAGTTTTGCCCTGTTTTAACTCTGACTTATCTTGCAGACTACAGCTAAAGTAATTTTCCTAAATACTTTGTTACACTTTCCTGTCCAGAAACCATCACAGGCTACACCATGATTTATTAAATAATATCCAAATTATCTGGCATCCAAGGCCTAACTCAGTCTTTTCACAGGCCCTCCTGTCGGCCATTATTTCTCTGTAGCTGTTTATTTAGTCTCCCTTACGTTCATTTTTTAATCAGTATATTTTTATGTATTACCTATTGTGTTTAAATATATACATTCTTCTAAGGAACTTACTATCTATTGAGGGACCCAGAAAAGTAAACAAAGTATTATAGACATGACAGTATCTATCAATCTATCAGGATATCATTGCAATAGTTCAGGATAGAGAGAAATGAGAGGTGACTAATGAAAACACTAGCCGTAGGGAAGAAATGCCAGGGAATCAGGAAGTAAAATCAGTTGCATCTGGATATGAACAAAGTCTTAATGGGAACCCAAAGGAAATGTTTCCAAACCCTACATGAGGATGGGAATCTGGCAAGGCTTCCAGACAGAAGGGATATTTGTATTACATGTTAATGCCTTGGAGTTAGCTAGGCCAGTGAAGTGAGGGTGGAGGCAATATTCCAGCTAAAAGGACCAACATGTGTGAAAGCCACAGAGACACGAAACAATATGGCACAGAAGGGGAACTTGACTAATTTGGCTACAGTGCATTAGTACATGTGTGGAGCTGCAAGAGGGGAAAATAGGCTAAGGCCATGAGGGCTCTTGTATGCTGTGCTAAGAAATTTTAATGCTGTCTTCAGGCCATGATAGCACAAAGGTATGATAATCTACATACCCAGAGAGATCAAAGTTAGCTTTCCACAGAAGCTGAGTTTGAACAGTAAGTATAGGTTGCCCCAGTGGACAACAGTGGAGGAAGTATACCAAGAAGCATCAGGGAGGTCATATAAACAGCAAGTTATGGTCAAGGGATTTCAGGTTTTGTGCAGTGTAACTCAATCATAAAAATTGCAGAGGAGATATGTGCTGGTCCACTGGCTCTTAGAGTGGTAGTGGTGGGGAACCCCTGACTGTAGGGATGGCCAACTTTCATGGTGTAAATACTCCAAAGCTTATTTTAAACTACCAATGGTTTGACCACCAGTTTGCAAAATCTCTGAATACTTAATTGCTAGTTTTCACAAACAAGTATGAGCCAGCTCCAGCACACCACTGTCTGGTGGAGTTATGTTCTCAAGAGCCTGGGAATCCATTTCAAGAAGATATACATCTATGTGATGGGCAGCTCTTGGCTACTGAACGGGTTTAAGTAGAGGAATGCCATGATCACAGATGTATTTCAGAAAAGTTCTAGTGTATTTGAGAAGAGAGTCTAGAGAAGATCGAGAATACAAGCAGAGACTACTATGGGTACTGCTGCATAGTCCAGGAGTGAGAGAGATTATAGTAACAGAGCTAAGACAAAGTAGAAGGCATTAAATGATATAAATGCCTAAGAAACTGATATTTCTGTGAATAACAGCCACACATTCTGAACAGAACTTAAAAAACAACAACAACAACAACAAAACAACAACAACAAAAAAAACTACCTGAAGGCTCTGGAGACTAAAACAAAGGCAGATTTTGGAGGGAAGTCAAAATTTTGAGCAAGTAATTTGCAGGATGACTTTCCCATTTTTTTGACTTTGCCTTGAGGCAACTGCAGCCACGGCAGAACAGGGGTGGCCTATCATCTTTCTGGCCCAGGGTACCAGGGGAAATAGCCAAGCATCCAAGGATGCTAGAGAGTGAAGAGCAAACCCTGGAGAGGAGAAAGCCATAAAATGGGAATATAATATTTTTAAATTTGGCCAAACTGTTCAGCTGACTGCTGAACCACACACATGCTTGGGGCAAACTGAATGCAGTTTGTACCCAAGGCTTAAAGAAGTAAACTAACCTGAGCTGCTGCTCACCCAAGTATGAGAATTTCCAGTTTGAGTCTAAACAAGTTAGTTACCTGTTAACTACAAACATCAACACTCTTTGGAGCAGTCATAAGAGAATCCAGAGTCTCCACAACAAAACATGTACAACGTCCATAATATAACCCAAAATTACTTGACAGATAAGAGTCAGGAAAAAGAAATGTTACTCAGTTTCAAAGAAAGACAATTAATAGATGTTAATCCAAAGATGACCCAGATGTTGGCATTATCAGACATGTACTCTAAAGTGTCTGTGTCAAAGGTGAAGGGATTTTACAGATGTAATTAAAGTCCTAAATTAGTTGATTTTTAGTTAATCAAGAGAAAAAATCTTTGGAAGGGCCTAAGATAAAAACCCTAAAAGAGTGATTGGACCCTTTTGTAAGGAGAGAGAGGCATAGAGGCTCCTGCTGGCCTTGGGAAGCAAACTGTCATGTTATGATGGCCTATTAAGAGGGTTCTGGGGCAGGAAGCTGTGGGAAGCCTCCAGAACCTGAAGGTGGCTGCCAGCACCAGGCAGTAAGAAGTTAAGGCCCTTGTCTTATAGCCACAAGAAAATAAATTCTGCCAACAACTTAAGCAAGCTTGAGTAGAGTCTTCCCAAGTCAAGCCTCCAGATCAGAATGCAGCCAACTGACAGCTCATTTGGAGTCTTATGAACCCTAAACAGAGAACGCAGCTAGCTATACATGGACTCTTGACCAACAGTCACTGTGAGAGAGTAAATGTGTGTTGTTTTAAGCTGCTAAATTAGTGCTAATTTATTACAGAGCAATAGAAACATAATACATGGGCCAAGCATGGTGGCTCACACCTATAATCCTAGCACTTTGGGAGGCCATGGCAGGTGGATCTCTTGAGTCCAAGTGTTAAAGAACAGCCTGGGCAATATGGCAAGATCCTGTCTCCACCAAAAAAAAATTAGCCAGGCATGGTGGTGCATACCTATAGTCCCACCTACTCAGGAGGCTGAAGTGGGAGGATTGCTTGACCCTGGGAGGTGGAGTTGGCAGAGAGCTGAGATCACACCACTGCACTCTAGCCTGGGCAACAGAGCAAGACCCTGCATGAAAAAAAAATATGTGTGTGTGTATATATATATATGTGTGTGTGTGTGTGTGTGTGTGTGTGTATATATATAAGACAGGGTCTTACCCTCTCCCCACATATATATATAAAGTACATGATGGAAGAATAAAGTAAATTTGAAGATACCAGGAACATCATTATGAAACTACTGAAAACCAAAGATAAAAGAGGAAATTTTGAAAACAGTCAGAGGAAAACACATTACCTATAACACATTAGGAGAACAACAATCAAATTACTATGGACTTCTCTTTAGATACCATGGAGGCTAGAAGACAGTGGAACAGCATCTTTAAATTGCTGAGAGAAAGTTTAACTTGATAGAGGTCTATTTGGAAGATATTTGGGAGGTTAAAATAACCAGGATTTGATTATTGATCATGGAAGAGAAGGGTCTGGTTTGACTCTGAGATTTCAGACTTAGTTGATGTGTTGCTAGTTTTGCTATTGGGCCAAGACAGGGAGCTGAGTAGGAAAATGTTTAAGACACAGATAATGGGGCAGGGTGTAAGAGCACAACAGAGTAATCCTGAAAACCATTTTGGACACATTGAATTTTAGGCTGCTATAGAGGGCAGGAAGGATGGTATATTAGAAAAAGCACAAATTTGAAGCCATAAATACCTGAGTTTCACTCCTAAGGTTTGATAGCTGCATGAAGAATGGACAGTTTCTTAATTTATTGGAGCTTCAACTTCCTATTCTGCATAATTAAGTGACTATTGTAAATATTCCATGAAAAACATTTATAAAGCTCCTAGTAAAGGACTCAGCTTGGCTGGGTGCAGTGGTGGCTCACGCCTATAATCCCAAAACTTTGGGAGGCTAAGATAGGAAAGATAGCTTGAGGCCAGGTGTTTGAGACTAGTCTGGGGCAACATAGCAAGACCCTGTCTATAAAAAACATTTTTTAAAGTAGAAAGAACTTGGCTCTCTATAACCAAGGGTTCCTTTTTAGTCCTTTTCCCCTAACTAGACATCCAAGTGGACGTATAAAATAGGCAAATTCAATGTAAGAGGCTGGAGCTCAAAAGAATACTCTGACCTGGAGATACAAATTTGGCCTATTACTGGTGCCTAGCTAGAAGTGGGAACAAATAAGCATGCCCAAGGAGAGAGTCCTAAGAGAAGAACTATCTGTTGCTGCAGAACAATGTACAATGGTGATACAGGCATACGACAACTACAGTAGACATTTCCATGCATAAAATGAGAAAACAGAAGACACACAGGAGTTTCTGGTCCATAGAAATTCTTAAATTCAATCAGATAAATGTTGGAAGTTTCTTAATTAGTACTCAGTATTACTCCCGCTTGGAAATAGCTCCCCGTTGCTTGTGGCTTTGTGCACTTGGCTCCAGCCTCTGAGTCACGCATTCTTTTCCATGAAAAGTAGCTTTTGTTTGCACCTTGTAGTTTTCCCAGCCTGCTTTCTGCTGGTAGAATTTTGAAGGTTCAGAGTCGTCTTTTCATTTTGTACTATCCTTACGTCTTTCAGTCTAAGTTGGCAGTGTTTCTGCCAATATTATTCTGTAAACAACTTTGTGGGTCTCTTGTTATTCTTACTGAGGTTTACTGTATTAAACAAAATTACCCCCATGTATCTTTTAGATAAGCCCTTCTCCACTTTAAGATTTTTCTGATATTACTGAGGGACATAACCCTTCAGTGTCTTAGAACTCCTTTTGTTTGACTAGTTCTCTGAGCCATCAATTTAGGTCTTTCTAAGGTCTTCCAAAAGATTTTACAGGCATATTATTTGCTTCATATTTAGACCCAGCTTTTCGGACCATGTCCTGGATTTGATCTTTGCTGGGAAGCCATTTCTTGATTTTAGCATCATTTGCATCTGATAAAGCTAGGAACTTTCAAAATAACAAGTCCTGGCTCCTTTTTATCTGACAGTCCTTTCTTAAGCTTATATCTCCCCTTGTGGATTTTAATATTAGCAGCAGGTAGAAGTTAGGAGGCACTTCAGCACTGCCTGGAAGTCTACTTAGCTTCCGTGTTACTGCAGGTGATAGTGTTGAAAAACTTTCTGCCACCATATAGCAAGGATCCCCTTTCCACCCATTTCCAATAACATTTTTCTCGCTCTCTAGCTGGCAGTCTCCTCTAGGACCATCACATTTCTATTAATAATCTCTCTGAAGTATGTAGACATTCACTAACACTCTTTCCAAGTTCTTCCAGTTTTTACTCACTTTCCAGCTCCAAGCCTCCTCCACATTTTAGACTTTTGTTACAGTAGTATCCCATTTACAGATACTAAATCTCTATTAGTCACCTATTGCTGTATAAAAAATTACCCCAAAACTTGAGTACGTAAAGCAACAAGCACTTATTATCCCACAGTCTTGTTAGTCAAGAATTTGGGGCATGGTCTAACTGAGTGATTCCAGCTCAGCGTTTCTGATAAGGTTGTAATCAAGACAGCAGATGGAGCTGCACTCATCTGAAGGCTCGTCTGATCTGGAAGATCCATCTCCAAAATACTTACCTATATGACTCTTGGTAGGAGGCCTCAGCACTTCACTACAGGGATCTCTCCAGAGAGTCACTCGAGTAGTCTCAGGACATGGCAGCTGCTGTCTTCCAGATCAAGTGATCCAAGGCAGAAGCCACAATATCTTTTATGGCCTAGCCTGAGAAGTCATTCATTGTCTTATTTGTAATATCCTACATAGATCTGCCCTATTCAGTGGGGGACTACACAAAGGCACAGATAACGAGAGGCAAGGATTACTGGGGCTATCTTGGAGGTGAGCTTGCAAAAGGATCAGTAGCTGAATTTGGGAGTTGGGCTGTGAAATAAAATGTATTGAGAGGAAATAAGAGCTGTGAGGAAAACCAAGATGTCACAGGAAAACCAGGATATAATGGTGTTTTAAAATCCAAAAAGGATATTTAGAGGGATAGAATTATCAGTGTTGTTAAATGTCCTAAGGGAACTGAGTGAGGTAAGAATTGAAAAAAAAGAGACTATTGTATTTGGCAATTGGAACATCATTGATGGCTCAAGGAAAGCACTTTCAGTAGAGAGATAGGGATAAAAGCCAGATTACAGTGGGCTGAGAAGTGAATGGGAAGTGATGAAGTGGTGATGATGAGCATGAAGTTTTCGTTTGTTTTAGTATTAATTATGTGTTAGCTACAGAAAGCCACAGGGTTAAGGAACAATTTTAAATGGAAGAAGAGTTAGGCACATTACTATAGGAGGAGAAAGAAATAAAGAAATTAATGATGCAGAAGAGAGAATGACTAATGGCATAAAATCTTAGAAGGGAAGAAAAGGAAAGAATTCAGATCACAAGTGGAAGGATTGATCTTGAAGGAAGAAGTTTATACCAAATACTTATTGCTGTTTAACAAACCATCCCAACACTTAGTGACTTAAAAACCATTTATTAGCTCGTGAGTCTGTTGGTCAGACATCTAGGTGAACTCAAGAGGGTCTTCTGTGGGTCTCACCTGGTCTCACTTAGGAGGCTGAAGTCAGCTGGAAATTAGTGAGGGCTGGGTGGTCTACAATGGCCTCACCCACATATTTAGTGGTCAGCAGGCTGTTTGCCAGGTGTCTTGGTTCTCATCCACGTGATCTCACCAATAAGCTAGCCAAGCTTCTTCACCTGGTAACACTGTCCCAGGAGAATGAGAGCAGAGACTCCAAGGCCTCTTGAACCTGGGCTCAGTTCACACAGCATCACTTCCACTACATTCTGTTTCACAGAGCAAGCCACAAGGTTAAGCCAGATCTAAACAGTAAGGAACTAGATCTTGGTGAGAGTTGCTGCAGAGAATTTGTGGCCATTTGCAATGTACCACAATAGTCTCCTCCTATTCTTGAGATAGGAGGGAGAGAATGAAGATGGACATGAATATGGTTGAGGTTGTATTGGATGTTTGCTGAGAATGAAAGGGAAGAAAAAGAGGACTTTAATAAGGTATTGTTTGCACAATATTTAATCCTGTATCTTATAATAGACAGCCGGGAAGTGTTCCTTTATTTTTGTTATTTTTTTGAGACAGAGTTTTGCTCTGTGGCCCAGGCTGGAGTGCAGTGGCACATCCACAGCTCTCTACAGCCTCTGAGTCCTGGGCTCAAGCGATCCTCCTACCTCTGCTTCCAAAAGTGCTGGGATTACAGGAGTGAACCACCACACCCAGTCAATAAATGTTCCTTGAATAAGTTTTGGGATTTCTCAAGAACATAGATTTAAAATCTTAATAAAATTATAAACACTATTATTTGCATAATGTTGGATACTTTTGTATATACTATTAATATACACACAAAGGAGGCACTGATCTCACAATACATGCCTCAATATACTGTCAATTCAGTTGGGCTCTTAAGAGTAGCTCCTGGTCGCACACCCCTCCCCTTTTTCCCATTCCTGCCCCTTTGGCCTCCTTATGGCCTCTAATGAAAAGTCATAAAATAGAAACATGCTACAGAAGAAGATTAGCAATATACTTCAAATTGGGCACAACTTTCATGTGTGTCTAACTCTTCACATTTTTGTTTAGCCTTTTGTGCTTATTCTATGAAAATTTTTATTGTTTACCATAAACTAAAAGTATGTAACTTAATCACTAAATATTATATATTTAAAGTAGATGTCATTACAAGTTAAATTTGCCACATAATGTCTTTCTCTAATTGTGGAAATAGTTTCCCAGAAATCTACAGTATCACCCTTATTGTTGTGTGGGGCACAGCTGTCTGCAACTAGCAGTTCCATTTGGGGAGGAAGGATTTTATGCCTTTGCTCCCGAGTGGCAGTAACAAGCTTCTTTTTATTGTTGCTGACATTAAGATAACTAAAATCAACAGTGAGGTAAACACTTCTTGGGACCATCTGGCAAGGATTTTAATCCAAAATATTCTGTAAACACTGACTCCATTTGAGTACCCAGGAACTACCGTCCAGCCACCATCAACTGCATTTTCATTTCAGTTTTAAGCAGTAATTGAAATAGCAAAAAAAAAAAAAAAAAAAAAAAGGGAGTCTGTAGACTCTGTCCCTTCACTTTTTTCTCTTAAAATATTTTTAGTTTCATCAGGGATTCCAGGAAACTTACATTCTCTGAGGGAGATTACAGTGCCTTTTGAAGTTGCCAGTAGAAGTAAATGGGGTCCTAGCAGTTTTGTTCATTAAGTATTTAATGCACAGAGCATATTTGGAATTTTTTCATTTTCTGTTGGGAGATACATTCTACCTAAATCAGAGGCAGAAGTTTAGGGTTGAGTTTTCCTTTTCCTTTATATTTCAAAGTTTCTTTGTAAAACTAGTTTATAAAATGACCAATTTGATATTTTTAAAGTCTTTCACAAGAAATGGCAAAGATAGGATTGTGATAGGGTCCTTTATCCAGTCCCAGGGCTGATTTCTAGAGTTTTCTGCAAGCCTGCATGAAAGAGAATGGGGATATTTCAAGTGTGAAGCACCCAGAGGAATGGCTGCTGGTGCTGCTAATGGTCTCTCTGTTCCTCCCCTGGCAATAAATCTCAGATATTGAAATATAGCTTTGGAGAAGAATATACTGAAGATTTCTTAAGCTTTTTACAAGACACTCAAAGCCTTTTCACAAGCCAGTGCTCTGCAAATGTAAATTCTTGATGTCTAAACATAAAGGTCCTTTACCAAGTTAATTTTAAATGTGAATTTTAATACAGAATACTTGGAGAAAGGGAATGCAGCTGGACTATTAAAGCATGGTATTTTGCCATTTTTAAGTAATGGGAAATACTGATTAAGAATGTTGTAAAGATTTCAGCATACATAATGTGATTGTCTTTAATCATAACTTGTTACCATGAGTCTGTGTAACAAAAGCATTAACTCAAAGACAATGGCATACCTGTTATACTGTGGCACTTATTATTTCCGTGCTTTTAAATTATTTCCAGAATATTGAAGACCTTGTTATTTAAAGGTCAGAATAATGCCCAAGACATGGCCAAGCCCACTGAGTGTCAGATGCATGGAATGTTGGATGACTTCATAGTTATGAAATTATTTCATTTCTCATGATAATTCCTGACTTGCCAAGTTAGTGAATTTTAAGAACTCTGAGAGCAGATTTTAAGATAAATGTGAAATAATCCATACTTCTGGAGTCAGGGACTTCCCTTCAGGCATTAGTTCATATTTGACTTGCTTGACTTACACTTGGGGATAAAATGAGTTAGGACAAGGTCTTAGATACCACATTCCCTTACTGGGAAAGAAAACCAACTTGCACAACTTTGGCTGGCTCATATTTCTTGTTATACAGGCACTAAGAAGCAGCGGTTGCCATGAAATACTTTATTTAACCTTTACAAAAATGTTTTCTTAGTACGGCAAGGCAGCTTAGTTAAAATAAATAACTGTAAAAATTTTGGATTTCTCTTATATCCATCTATTGATTTCTTTTTTCTAATTAAAAATTAAAGATAAATTACAGTTGTCCACATTACCATGATGACTAAAAAATGAAGATTATGTAAAAATCGCTTGATCTTTTCTTAGGACATGTGTTGGCATGTCTTCTATTTTACATTAAACTAAATTTTACTGAATAGTGAATATTACATCTGAGAACAGTTTAAAAGAAAGTTTTTATTCAAACTTTAGGTAGGTTTCCCTATTGTTTGTATTTTGTCAAAATTGATTTGCAAACAAATAAAATCTGATAATTTGACTCACAGAGTATTTATCCAAATCTGAATGACTGACAGACAGCCTCTCCAATTTCTTATCTTGTTGCTCCCATTTCTCAGCTCACCTAAATTATTCATCATCATTTCCTTCTAACATACTCTTAACTCTTCCACTCAAGAATTGGGTCTAACCAAATGCATGGCGACCATTGACTATCATTCTGTTAAGAGTGTGTCTGCATAGCATCACAATCTCCTGGTTGTTGACATAACTTAAGCAATCAAAGTCTGTATTTATTTTACTTATTTTTAAAAAAAGAAAATGTGAATTATTTCAGATTTTATAGACAGTCCATCCTCTTCTGTATATACATATATATCAAAGTTCTTTGAATCTGTGCTTTTCAACCCTTTGTGGTGGTACCAAGGGTAAACAGTCTTAAAGACTGTCACACAATTCTAGACTTAAGGCAGCTATTAATATCACAGCTTATGTTTTTTCAGTCACGTATCATTTAACTATAGGGAAGCCTTTAGAAGAATGAAAACAATACATATGTATAATGTTGAAATGACCTCTTTAAAGCAAGCCTATTTATCATTTCATACTTTTTAACAGTATTTATATCTGATTTCATGATTAAAATGTCCAAAAAAGTTATGTATAAAATTTAAAAATAAAATATTTTAATGCATGAAACATCTTTCTCATTAAATCTTTTTGCAAAAATGTTTATGCAGTATATTAGTTTTTCCTAAATTAGGTCACTTAGATTTAATTTTTTTTAGCCCAGAATACCCATTAAGCATCTCACTGTTTTGTAGAAAATAATTTAAATGAAACGATGACACTATTCTCCCCACTTTTCTTTTTTTAGGTTATTTTAAGTATGTAAATTTCAGCCAGAGATTGAACAGAGATTAATTCCTGAATAATAAAAATCCGTAAATCTTGAATTTAGAGTTGTGTTTATAGTTATTTGTGAAAAATAATAAAAAGATTCTATAGCTTGATTATAGGTATGTTGAAACATCAGGCCTTAATGTTTGCTAGAAATGTGTGAAATCTGATACCCTGACTTACCCAGGGAAATTCAAATGACTATTACAAAGTATATGATGAAATGACACAATGCAGTGTTTTAAAGCTATGAAGAATATAGGTATAACATGTGAATAGCATTATTTCAAACAGCCAAACAGTGACTTTCTTGTCAGTTACTTTGTTTCATTGTCTTTCATGCATCAATCCCTGGTGTTTATTGATGATTGATGCTCTGAGAGGAAATAGCAGTTACTGACCTAAGAGTTCACTTCCTCTTCACCCTTCCTTCCTATATCTCTCTCTCATCCTCTGTCTCAAGATTTGACCTCCTAAAACAATGACTTTTTTATTCCAGAGTGACTCCTTCTTTCCAAAATCAGTATTCAGTGACTCCATTTGGGTTACGATCAAAACTGTTAGAGGAAAGTAAGCTGATAAGTTGATAATAGAAAGTTAATTTTCTAAATTCTGTTAAAACAAATGACCAGGAGTTGTTTTCAAAAATAGTTTGAAGCCATAGCTTGCTGCATTTATGACTTGTCTTTGTTTCTAATATAATCAGTGTGTTTGTAGACACAAATTTCGTACAGAAATAACCACTCCATCCCTGGTTGTCACATGACAGGTTAGGTTGTCACCTACTTTTGTTTATCAGAAGTAACATTACTATCATCTTTTGTTCTATTTCAACGTGTCTTTCTTATTTTGGGGAGTAAGCAAAATACATTCTCTGGTCAAACTTTTAACTTCCCCAAGGAGAACACCTCAGAAGCCCTGTGTTTTTCTTACTCTAACAACATTTTGCAGTGTAATTATTCTTACTGAGTATCTGTTTATCCTACTATATCGTAAGCATTTCAGCCCAAGTGAACTGTCTAGTCCTTTTCTATATCTACCATGTGTAGAACAGTTAGTTGGCTTATAGTAAACATTTAATAGCTGTAAATCCTTAAAAATACTCGCCAAATTGAGCCAGATACAGTGGCACATGTCTGCAATCCTAGTACTTTGGGAGACTAAAGTGGGCAGATTGCTTGAGCTCAGAAGTTCAAGAGCAGCCTGGGCAACACGGCCAAACACCAGCTCTACAAAAGATACAAAAATTAGTAGGGCATGGTGCGCCTGTAGTCCCAGCTACTCAGAAGGCTGAGGTGGGAAGATCACTTGAGCCTATGAGGTTGAGGCTACAGTGAGTCATGATTGTGCCACTGCACTCAAGTCTGGGCAATAAAGGGAGACCCAGTCTCAAATAAAAAAACAAGCTGTTGCCCTAGGGTAAAAAGCTCACATAATCGCATTAAATGGCTCCTAAGAATCATGTGAATATGTAATATAGCAGTATAGCAAGTCAGACTCTGTACTAGGAATTATGGAGGCTACAGAGATGAACTGAAGATCATGTCACCCTCTTGGCAAAGAGCCAAGCGTGCAAGTTGGGAAAATTTGGCTTTGACTAGGAGGCTGAACTTGAACTTTTAAAATAGAAATGTACAATTTCTTTTTACCTAAAATGTGGCCTCTCTAGGCATACTATTAGACATTTTTTTATTTTAATAACATTTTTGTCTGATTGCCAAATAAGACATAGTTGTAATATTAAATTTGGAAATTACCTGAGGAAGCACACAAAACACACACGGAAAAAAGGAAACTTAAAATGCATAATCCCATAACCCTGAACTAACCACTGTTAGCATTATGGCATATTTCTAGCCTTTTTCTTCCTTTGGAATAGGCATACATACTTTTTGTTTATTTGTTTTACAAAAATGGGGGTACTGCACATACCTTTTTGTAATGTGTGTTTTTCAATTAATCTGTTGTTAACTGATAGCATTAACATGTTTTCATGCTATGATTGTTTTTCAGCCACTTGAAAGTACTCTACAGTGTTAGTATAGTTTTGAATAGAGGCTCTGAATAACTTCAGATCTTATATCTTTCCCTTCCCAATACTCTGGCCCTGTGTACCTGAAGAAATCCCTCAGCCCCTGTGTACCTCCATTTATTTTTTCATCAGTCTACCTTACAAGATTGTTTTAAGGAATAAGTAATATTAAAAAGCCCTTAGCCCAGTGCTTGACACATAATGGCTAATAAAGGAAAGCTGTTTTTATTTTTACCATGTTATTTGACCAATTTCCTAATACTGCCAAATTTTTATTATTAAACTAGCACTGGGATAAACATCCATCTAGTTACATTCTTTACACACATCTGTAATTATTACTTTAGGATAGATTATTTCATAGAATTGATGCATCAATAGGTATTACAAGTAAGATCTTTTTTATATAAGGATTACTTTTCAGCCACAATTTTTATTCCAACCACCTTTTTATGAATGTGTCAGGTTTCCCTTTATTGTAAGAGGTTGTTTCATGCTAATTACACAGTATTTGTGGCCTTCAATTAATTTAAATAATCTTGAGAGAAAACTTACAGCACCCATATTTTGTGGAAGAATAGCCAACACTTACATCACGACAATGCAGCCTCCGTTATATCACACCCTGAATGATTTAGAAAGGCTTTCACAGTTGAGCTTACTTTCTCTTTTTCTTTTTCCTACCAAAACAAACTACATCAAAGGGTCCAAAAATAATTCAGTTGTATTTATTTCAACTTACTCTTTTAGTTGGGAAATTATATTCTATAAATGTGAAAGGATATATGGGGCCCTAAGAATTTCAGCATTAAAAGTTTCAGCATTGAATTATGACACCAAGCATTAGTCATTACCTAGACATTTTTCTACTTGGTTTTTGGCATTATTTCAGATACGCTGAACATCTTGAAATTCAAATTCCTTGAAAAAGCAATAATAAGCAACATATTTTATTTTTATGCTAATTTAGTAGTGTGGAATGTACTGTCACTTCCACTTAGACGCATGTATTCCAAGCAAGTGATTTAATTTTGATTCAGTTGACTTTCCAGATAGTATTTTGGATAGACAAGAATTATTTTAGTATTTCAACTTAATTTTTACTCATGATGCTCACCTATTGTATCATTTGGGGCCTACTTGATATTTTAATATCAGTACTGCAGTATCTGAATTATGAATCTGAGGGATTACATTGACTTGGTGTTTAATCTAATATTATTATCCCTGTAAGACAAATCTCCTTTGTTGAAAGATCATTCAAAATAGGAAACTCTTCTAAATATCTTGATTTAATACTCATTTTGGTTTTGGTTTTGTTTTGACATTCTTGAGTTTATTTGGACAGACCCGGGGTGAGAGGGCCGAACACCTAGAAGAAGGTGTTGGGCCTCTTGGTGGTGAAGCTTGGCTTGTGCTGGCGACACAGGATGCCATGAGGCAGCAGGAATTTGATCTCAGAGTTGTAGAATTGCTCAGCTGCTGGCTGGCAGCACTTGCTGGCCGCAGTTTTTTCTGCCTTCATCGTCTGTATTGAGTGGGCCCAGGCACAGTATGCAGTGCCCGTGTCTTGTTCTACAGAAAATAGGAGGCAGAGTGTGACCACATTCACCAGGATTTGGGCATTTGGCCAACACCCTATCAAGTATCTGGCACATCCTATTACGTATAGTAATTGCCTGGGGACTGCAACTGGGGGCTGAATTGGGGACTGAGTGACTGCGGTGCCTGGCCCCAGGAGGCACTCATACTAATTCTGTGATACTATTTTATGAACAGATATCACCACTGACATTTTAAGATATCTACTTTTGGTTATTTTGTATTAATCTTGATTTATTTGTTCAACAAATATTTGTTGAATGCCTGCTATACACTAGGCTCTTGGGATATTATGATGAGTTTAGAAGTTTATAAAATAAATGGGCCAGGTTCAATAGCTCGTGCCTGTAATTCTAGCACTTTGGGAGGCCGAGAAGAATTGATTGAGGCCAGGAGTTCAAGACCAGCCTGGGCAAAATAACGAGACCTCATCTTTACAAAAAATAAAAAAAATTGAAAAAGCCAGGCATGGTGGCGTGTACCTATAGTCCTAGCTACTCGGGAGGCTGAGGCAGGAAGATCACTTGAGGGGTCAGGAGTTCAAGGTTGCAATGAGCTATGATCACACCACTGCACTCTAGTCTGGGCAGTAGAGTGACTCTGTCTCTAAAATATAATAAAATGGTGCCTAAGTTTTTATATATAAGTAATATATAAAAATATATTACCAGAATATATATATATACACAGTAGTTTATATCACTTGGATTGCATGTTCATTTTTAAGAACTCTTAAAATTTCTACAATGAATACAATGGATTGGGAATTTTTTTGAAGTTGTTTAAATCTCCAGTTTCTTTTTAGAACATTACATAGTACTGTAGGGTAAATTACTATAAAATGCAAAAAAAAATACACAAATGAGTGTGAAGATAAAATTTTAATTTGTGATACTCAAGTAGAAAAAATCTTGACAATAGTTTTAAAATGAATAGTGAAATATGTAACTTCACAAAAAAGTATTTGGTACCTTTATCATTTATGTTTTAAGGTGCAGTTTAACATTTTTTATTTAGCCATCCACTTTTTCTTTCTCTTCTTGGTGTACTCTGTTTTCCTCGATTTTATCTTACTCTTCTTTCCTCCTAAATATATCAATTCAGGAATTCTCCTTTGGACAAAACTGTGGGTGGTCCTCAGAGCTGATCCCCAATTCCCTGATCAGTAATTCTGTTTTAAGTTTTATTTTGTATAGAAAAAAAAATGAGTTGAAAACTGTATATGCTTCCATCTGAGGTCTTCAATGGGAAAGCTATGAATTTAGTCTGGCTGCCAGCGTCAGGGTCTGCTGGAACAAAAGAAAATGTACCCTCTTGGGACCTTCCATCGAGTGTAGCGACTGTACAACCTGCCTTATTGCTTAGTTTTAGTTGTCATCGAAAACTTCCAACAACAATACTTCCTGTTTGACTTTTTCCCCCACAGTGGAAAATATTAGACACTATCTAAGTAGACCAAAGAGACTGAAAAGCCTGGATAGATTGAATGATAGCAGGGGAAGTAAGGAAGGAAAATCTTAATAGAAAAGAGGTGAAAGAAAATTTCCAAATTGATGGGCGGAGAGGGGAGGGATAGCATTAGTAGATATACATAATGTAAATAATGAGTTAATGGGTGCAGCACACCAACATGGCACATGTATACATATGTAACAAAACTGCACATTGTGCACATATACCCTAGAACATAAAGTATTAAAAAAAAATGTCTTGGGCTTCACGCAGAAGGGATCGTTATTTTCTGTGAAGCCCATTACCTTTCTCTCCCCTGTATTTCTAGCCCACATTGCCCCTCATCCAACTCCTGCAGTCTTCCTGCCTCTCCACGTGCTCTCATTCTTTGTCATCACGTTGCTCACTTATAGGGAAGGTATCAGTGACTATCCACTAATTCCTGCATAACGTGCAAATTCCTTAGTTTAGTAAATCAGTGCCAGCCACAATCTAAATCTACGTATTTAAACTTATCCCCCACCCCTTTATCCATGTTCCCTTTTCTGTGGCCAATTGAGATGGTTAACCTTGTCCGGATCATGTGTAGTCTTTGCACATCTCACACTGTCTTTTTGGCGTGGGAAGGAACTGTCATCTTTGCCAGTTGAAATCCTACCCAAACTCTGAGATGCAGCTGCTTCCCAATGTTTGCTTAATCACAGCACCCTGATCCAGACCCTTCCTTATCTGGACTACTATGTGACTGCTCCTCTCCTTTCCTGACTGCCTCATGTTAGTTTTTTGTTCTTGCCTTATTTTCCCTATATGATCATAACCTCCTTGTGGGGCAAAGAACACATCTCTTCCTCTATATTTCCTCCATAGTGCCTAGCATATTACCTTCCTTATAGTACTTGAGTAATGAAAATGTATTGGATGATGATCAAAATCTCATTTGAATCAGGTGGTCTAACACAGATGTCACTTTTTTTGTGCCTGATTTTATGCTTCCTTCTGTAGAGAAATAAAAATAGGTATGCAAGTATTCGTTACTAAATGGAGACTTACAGTACCTGTAGCAGTGAAATGTAGTCAGTGGGTCCAGCAAGAACAAAACCTCTCACCTTAGCCAGGCATCTGTGGGTATCTGAGCACTCACTGACATCCAGTGCTCAAATCCAGTGCTGCGGGTTCCCAGGCAGGGGTGGTTACACAATGGGAAGGAGAACTGAAGTTCTGCTAGGCCTCCTGAATTTCTTTTTGTTGGTTTCTCTCTTAAGAATGTAGTTCTTTTCCTAATGAATTATATGCATCTAATTGCCAGTGATATTTAGATGTTTTTTAACAGTAGACCAAACATTACAAATGTTCCATTGATGATGCATGTGGGAAGAAGTGTTACAAATGTTTTTCTCCCACTTAATTTTCCTGTGTGAACTAAATCCAAACATATCTGAATTTTCGTAATTCAAAGAAAATATCTGTGCCAACATTCTGAGAACAAATAGCTGCCAAGCAAAACCTGACAGCATATTCCTTGGTGGCATCCAGTCCTTAAAAGCTGTGTACACAGAGTGAGCAGCTATCTAAAGCTGAGCTCATATGCAAATGTGAACATTCCTCACTTAAAATTACATTGTGTACATTAAAACTTTCTCTAGAGTCTATGAAATGTTCAGGAAAAATATAGCTGAGCTTGATCTTAAGTACCTTGCCTCATTATTTTTTTTGTCATTTCCAGCTACTAGTCTGTCCAAAGAAAACAACTTTCTTATTTCTTTTAGTTTTGTGTGTACCCTGAGCTTGATTCCCAGTTGCTGCTATAAAAAACTGAAGTGGTTCCAAACACTGCTATTTTTCTTTGTTACTAATATTTAAACATCAAAGATACTCTGGTACTTTTATGTTGTAGAGTGTATATAAGACCATATTTTCCCTAAAGGTATTTGCTATCCAGGGTGTGTGTGTGTGTGTGTGTGTGTGTGTGTGTGTGTATGCACACACGTGTGTTTTCTTAGCTGTTAGCCTTTTTTAGAAGTCACCTAACTGATAGCCTTTTCCTATCACAAGATCACTGGCTGTGTGTGGAGGAAGAACTGGAGTGAGGCCGTATTAACAGCAGGGAGATGAGTTAGGAGATTTTTAAAAATAATGTATTCAGATTTTTTTTTTTTAAAAAAAAAGCCCTATCTTAACATCGAAAACATATGTTGTGATGACCTTGGGAATTTTTTAAATTTAAGCATGTTATCAGTACTCCTAAGGCTGAAACTAAAAAATAACCTGCTTCCACCAAGACATTTAATATTATGGCAATTTCCATGTAAATCCTTAATGTATTTATTATTAGGGCCTTTTATGGTAGTCTTACAGGATGTTTTCAAAGTTTTATTCTGTCTAGTAATTGGGAGTTTTTCATGAGATTTACCTTTGTTAACTCTGTTAAAAAATTGTATGTGATGTGAAAGAAAACTTTAAATTGTTTGCATATGATATAAATACATTTTTCTTAAAATATCAGTTTTTGGCCAGGTGCAGTGGCTCACACCTGTAATCCCAGCACTTTGAGAGGCTGAGGCAGGCAGATCATGAGGTCAAGAGATCGAGACCAGCCTGGCCAACATGGTGAAACCCCATCTCTACTAAAAATACAAAAATTAGCCGGGCGTGGTGGCACGCCTGTAGTCCCAGCTACTCAGGAGGCTGAGGCAGGAGAATCGCTTGAACCCAGGAGGTGGAGGTTGCAGTGAGCTGAGATCACGTCACTGCACTCCAGCCTGGTGACAGAGCAAGACTCAAAAAAAAAAAAAAGAGTCAGATTTCTTTCCTTGTACTTACAAATCATAGAACATTGTTTTCATTTAAACCTGTTTCCTAAAAAAGTACTAATTATTGTATATATATTTTGGAATACTCATGTAGTTAAACTGATTTTCTTAGCTGCAGTTAGTGGGTAAGAGTAGAAATAGGACGTATCTGATCCCAAAATAAATCCAAATATGACCAGACATGGCAATGCTACATGAATAAATATAAATATGTATCAAGAGACTCAATTGGTAAACGTTACAGTAAGTACATAACAAAAAAATAGAACAAATGCATCATATCTTACATTTAAAATGTTGAAGGTATTTCTAATTTGATATATCTGTGATCTCATAAGGAGAGTATATTAAATGAATTACATCTTCAAACTGCTATTTTGTTCTTCATCAAAAGAAAAAAGTAAGGTATGGCAATTTATGGTTAAATAAAAAAAAAAATACAAATCAAATTTAACTTTAATTACTGTCTAGCCATAAGAAGAAATAAACTATCAGCGAATACCAAGGTTCTTTGATCTCACACTTCAACCTTTTTGTCCTCCAGATGAATGAAATGATCTTTTCTCAAATGTTCAGCAGGCCTTTTACCATTTGATAGGACAATTATTTTTAAGAAGGTTTAAAATGTGATCTGAAAAACCACATTGACTCTATGTGGCATATTTGCTATTCTTAGCCTGGTGGAATAAGTTGGAAGTGGATGAATAATGCAGGTTAGAAAGAAAACAGATGCGAAATATTACAAATGGAAAGGTTTTCCAGCAGTGAGACTTTCATTTTAGGACTAGGTTTTCGTTGGCACATTTGGCAATATGACGGTTATTGTTTTTCTCTCCAGCTGTTACACATCTGTATTGAAGGCTGGGGCAACTGGCGTTGGTCAGAGCCTTTCAGTGTGGACCATGCCGGGACTTTTATTAGAACAATTCAGTACAGGGGTCGAACTGCTTCTCTCATCATCAAGGTTCAGCGACTCAATGGAGTACAAAAACAGGTAAGTTTCTTTGTGTTCCTGACCCAGACACCTCTTCATTATTCAGTGTAATGGAGAAGAAACGTAAATGAAAATAATTAATAATTTTCTAAAAATCGCAGTGGTTATACCTAGTTATATCTGCTACTAGCACGCATGTGAGCATTTAATAAATGCTTATCTATGATCTTGACAATGATGATGGCTTCAAACCCTTTGTCCCACTTCTTTTACAAGAGCTGCTAACGAGCAGTAAAATTTACTGATTTTAGTTTCACCTCTTCTCCCTGTCACCACCTACCTTCTGGTGAAGGTGCTAATGAGCTGTGAAATAGCCAAAAGTCCTTTATTGAGAAGGAAAAGCAGCAAAGAGTAGTGGGAACCCTGGATAATCCACCAGCGGATAACCAAGAGTTGGTTCTCACACGTGAGAATGATCTGTAAGGAAGTGCTGTGATACTCTCCCATGACAGAGTGGGCCTGGGTCTCCAGCAAGCTTTGCTTTTCCTAGGAGTTAATATTAACTGCAGTAAAAATTCACTGCAGCCTAACTCTTGGCATATAAAACCTCAGCTCTCAGCACATATTTTTACGTATTTTATAAAACTTCCTTTTGGCTGTTTTTGAAGTTCTAAGACTGCAAAGGGAAAAAAGTATCTGACACTTTCTTTGTGTTCTTGAGATGTGAAAATGTGGTTTCTAAAAGATGTTTTTCAAGCATGGAGCATATGACGAGTAGAAAGAAAAAAAGGAAGTATTAAAATCTGAAAACTGGCTTCACTGCACACATAATAACTGGATTTGTCGTTAGAATTTCAACATATACATTTACATCTGGATTGTAACAGTCTATCCGGAGCTTTTGTGGGACATGATAGAAACAGCACTTAGTCCCTGGAAAAGGGGAGCTTCCCCTATGGGGCAGCAGGGGCTATTCTGTTGCTGCATGCCAAGGAGGAAGCAGGAAGCTACTAGCGAGATGAACAGTAGGACCCACACCATATGCATTCTTGGTCTGCACCTAATCAAGGAGCTGGACTTGATGATCTTATTATTGTGGGCCACAGAAATAAAAAGAGAACTCAACTCTAGCAGAGGAGTCTCAGAAAAGAAGCATGGAAGACTCCCCAATTAACTGAGCATTCCTCAGAATATTTATTGATTGCCTAAAGTGGAACAAAGTAAAATGGAAAACACCAAGTATGTGAAACAATCTTTGCTTTTAAATTGCAATTTTATGTAAGCCCAACAATGTATACAACTGACAGTAAGTGTAAAGGGAATTTAGAGGTTTCACTGAGAAGATATGACTTGAGCTGGGCTTTGGAAAATATGTAGAATTTGGATTAAGAGAGAGCATTCCAAGTAGACAGTATAGCATAAACGAAGAGACAAATATGGGACAAATGAGTCTTACTGAAGGATTCCTGCGGGGACCAGCCTACTAGTGTGAGCATTGAGCCAAAGAGAACAAGAAGTGTCACTAACTCCCATCTGCGCTCAGAACACTCTTACATGAATTTGCTCTCAATGAGTATCTGCCCAGTAAGTATGTACTAATTTTCTGATTCTGTCACTCATGGTCTTTCAAGAATGTCTTATCCACCTTCCCATTCAGTAGTATGTCTGAGAAAAGGTCATCCAGCCTCTTTGAATAGTTCAGATGACAAGAGGCTCATTCTCTCACACAGCAGCCCTTTCTGTTGGCTACTACCAGCTAAGTTTTCTTCCTAATTTTGAACCAAAAATCTTTCACCATTCCACCACCTTTCCCTAGAACTATGAGGCATATACAACAAGCACAAAACTTGTTGTGAGGACTCCACAAGTCACCTCTCCTCTACATTATAGCCCTTCAAAAACATAAGGGAAGCTGTCGTGTTTCCCCTTGGTTTTCTTCTCTCTAGGCCTTCTCAAATTTGAGAGTGTATCCGAATCCCCTGGAGGGCTTGTTAAAACACAGATTGCTGGCTCCCAACCCCAGAGTTTCAGTTTGGGTGTGGCCTGTAATTTGCATTTCTAACAAGTTCCCAGGTGCTGCTGATGCTGCTGGTCCAGGGACCACAATTTGACTACCATAGCTCCAGTCTAAACTTTCCCAGGTGGTTCAGCTCTTTTTAGTGTGGCTGCTAGAACATTTATCAATTACTGAAATGGCAGGGTCCCTCCATAGAGAAATGATTTTAATGGTATGTCCTTGTAGTCAAGATCATAGGCAACTTGGCTGTATCCGCTTGCTAGCTGTGTGATCTTCAGCAAGTCATTTAAACTCTTTGTGAATCAATTTCCTCATCTGTAAAATGGGGATAGTAATAGTGCCTTCCTCAGGAAGTTAGTGTGAGGATTAACTGAGTTTGTGTACGTAAAATGCTTATAACGTGCCTGCCCTCCTGCCATAGCCCAGTGTACCATACTTAAAATTATTCTAATGAAATGTTATCAGGCATGAGTAACACTCATTGGACATTTTTGTGTTACAACAGTAGTGACTCATTCTTGTATAGATACTATATATTTTCAAGAAACAATGTTAAATTTCAGGGATAAATTAATATATACAGTGTTCCTGCACAAAATATTACACGTCGCAACAGTATACCTACCAAATGTCATAAAAGTTGGTTATTTGAAAAATACATTTCTAAAAATGTCTGACAGTTTTACCTCTCCCCTGCCCCCTTACTCAGATACACCACACCCACAAGCAAAAATGTTAAATGTCTTTTTCAATTGGATTTAATTTTTGCTGTCAGGGTAGTTTAGCGTTCAGATTTGCTCTAGTTAAAGTACATCAGAGACATAGGATTTCCTCAATTGGCAAAGTTAGGAAGGAAGAAGGGAACCAAGCTTCAGAAGAGCTTTGTGGATTCTTGTCTCCCTCACATCTTGGCTTCTTTCCTTCTACCCCCACCTGGGCCTGAAATTTTGCAATAAACTGCAGCTGCCTAATTACCAGGGCCCATTTGGGGAAGTGAGTGTGTGCAGATCCCTGATGGACCTTAACGCCCCCTGGATAATGGAGAATTGGCTAAAGCTCTTTTTTAACATTGATGCTGGGTTATCTGTGCTCTGCATTTCTTATACCCCTCTCATTTCCCCCAATTGAATGAAAATTGACCACAGAAAATTTTGTGGGAACTTTGTATGTTCTACAACCACTCATGTACACATATTTGCTTCCATGTTTCTCATCCTTTTGTTGAAGAAACCTTTACTACTCTAAAATCTCAAATGTACATATGTATGTATGTATAATGGTGTCTTTATACACATACTTTTAATCATGGTTAAGATATCATTTTCCAGTGCATCTGGTGCTCTGGAGTTATTCTTTAATATCACTATTCTTCTTGGCACTGATCTAATAAGAGTTCTGAAACCTGCTAAGTAAAATCATATGTGGAAATCTTCAATACACATCTTTGTGGCTTTGAGGAAGGAGGGAAATTAGTGTGAAACCTGGAAATGTGTATTAAAGAGAAACCGTGCATTTAAAAAAATTAAGTAGCTGTCTTCAACTGATAAATTAATCTTGAAATTCAAACCATAATTTTCAAAATAAAGGCATTGTAAGTTTGCCACTTTGAAGAAAAGCAGATATAGCTCTCCTGAACCTAACCCTGGAACAGCCGTGAAAGCACACTACTCCACTGAGTGACCATTTTTGGATTTTCCTTCATCTAAAGTAGCCTTCCCTCCCTGGCCACTTTTAAGAATTTTCTTTTTATCAAATTTGAAAGCCTATTTAACAGGCTTTTTAGTTGAAAATGAGACTATAAAAACCCACCAAGAGGATCTTTGTCTTGGATAAACCAAGTGAGTCCCAGATGGTTGTGGAGATTCTGTGGTTTCTGTGAGAGACAGCAAAATTCTCTTCTAAATCTCCAGGGGTCCAAAGGTTCAGAAGCAAGAGCCATGTGCATATATTGCCAGGCTTGGACACATCAAGAATAACAGTTAAATACTGCTTCAGAGTTTTCAAATGTTTATTTCAAGTTAGGGAATGCTATGGCATCATAAGACTTACCATGAGTGTCTAGTAACCCCTAGCATATGCTAATGAAAAGTTTGCTTCCTAATTTAGGATCATAGTTCAGTTGACTTTTATGGTTTGTTATTGTGAAAGCATAGTTTTAAAAGATTATAATGACTAGAGTATCTAAGGGAAATATAACAGTTAAGCACAGCTTGGTTTTACAGATGTGCTCCTTCTAAAGAAAATTCAAATAAGCAGATAGTTGAGAAATAAATGTTTGAGAAAAAGCTAAACCTCACCATTCAAATAATGCAAATTAAAACAACAATGACATTTAATTTTTGGTTCCTCAATCTAGCAGGTTTCTTTTGATTAAATAACAGTTCATCCCAGTGTAGTGGCTCATGCCTATGATCCCAGCACTTTGGGAGGCTGAGGCAGGAGAATCACTTGAGCCCAGGGGTTCGAGACCAGCCTGGTCAACCTAGCAAGACCCTATCTCTACAAAAAATAAAATAAATTAGCCAGGCATGGTGGCATGTGCCTGTAGTCCAACCTACTTAGGAGGCTGAGGCAAGAAGATCCCTTGAGTCCAGGAGTTCAAGGCTGCAGTGAGCTGAAATCTTGCCACTGCATTCCACCCTGGGTGTCAGAGCGAGACCCCCACCTAGAAATAGTTATAATAGTTCATTTATAAATAGTTATTCATATTTATTTTTGTAAATAATAGTTCATTAAAATTGATGGTTACAGAGAAGTCTTAATGACATAGGAAAATGTATCAATTAGGATGCTTTCAGTTTGAAGTTACAAAATATGCTTGTTAATCTTCATAGCAAGTTAATGAGGCAGATACTATTCTATTTTATGTTTACTGTTTCACATAACAAGGAGGAAGAAGGCTGGTTCAGTATTGGCTAACTAAGCAACCCAGTGTTGTATTTGCTTCTCTGTCATCCTCTTAGATTTGCCTGCCTGGTCTCAGATGGCAGTAAAAGCTGTATATATCCTCTGATAACAGCTTCTGTGACAGAAAAGAAGGGCTTCCCTTCTCAACCTGTCTCCCTTATTATCAAGGAGTAATATCTTTCCTAGAGCCTTTTACCAGTCTTCCCTTCTCATATTATTGGCCAATCCAGAGTTCCATATTTACCCTAATCAATGGCAAAAGGAGAATGGAATTAACAGGATTGGCTTGTACCAATCATGATACAGCCACTGGGGACCAAGGGAGGTGTCTACCTTCCCTGAGTACTTTGCTGCTTTTTGCTAACTAACCAAATCAAATCAAGTGAGGGTTTTTCATAATAAGAGGAAAGGATAGAACAGCTATTGGGAAGGGAAGAAATGGTGTCTTTATAACATAAATGTTATAAAGAGCAGCCCTTATTTTCTTTTTTATGGTTTCTAACTTTTCTTAATGAGTAGATATTAATTTTATGACAGACAGACTATCAGGGTGACGATCAACAAACTCTGGGCCAGACTTACTGGGTAACACCAAGCAAGTTATTAAATATCTCTGTTAAATTTTCTGTCTGTTAAGATGGGGAATCATAGTAGCACCTAGTTTGTAAGGCTGCTCTGAGAATGTGTTCTCCAGAAAAACAGCACTAATGAGGGGGTGTATGTGTGCACACCTATGCACACACACATGTACGTGCATGGGTGTGTGGAAAAAGAATGATTTATTATAAATTGACTCGTGATTATGAAACGTGACATAATCTTAGAGAAGTCCCAAGATCTGCAGTCAGCAAGCTGCAGACCCAGGAGAGCCAATGTGTAGCTCCCATCTGAGTGCAAAGGCCAGAGAACCAGGTGAGCCAATAGTGTAAATTCCAGTCCAAAGTCTGGCAAGTACAAGACCCAAGAAGAGCTGACACTTCATTCCAAGTCTAAAGGCCAGAAAAGACCAGTGCCTTAGCTCAAGCAGTCAGGCAAAATGAATTTCCTCTTAGCCTTTTCCTTTGATTAGGTCTTCATTTGGTTAGATGATGCCCACCCATGTTGGGGAAGATGATCTGCTTTACTCAGTCTACCAATTCAAATGTTCATCTCACTCAGAAACACCCTCACACACACACCTAGAATAATGTTTGACTAAATGTCTGCTCATACCATGACCCAGTCAAGTTGACATACTAAAATTAAACATCATATGCTTAGACTTATACATATACTCTGTGTGTGTGTGTGTGTGTTATTATAATCTGGAAAAATATTACAAATAGGAAATTCAGTATATGAAAGTCCTATTTTCTCCAGTCATGGTGAATATTCATATTACAGAAGGATTTGCTTTCTGAAAAAAAATTCACTACCATATTAAATTTTGCATTATCTTTTCAATTTCAACCAATTTAAGAAAACATTTGTTGTTTTTTGTAGAGATAGGTTCTTGCTCTGTCACCCAGGATGGAGTACAGTGGTGCAGTTATAATTCACTGCAGCCTTGAACTCCTGGGCTCAAGTGGTATTCCTGCCTCAGCCTTCCAAGTAGCTGTGACTACAGGCATACACCACCATACCTTGCTGATTTTTAAATTTTTTGTTTAGATGGGATCTTGCCATGTTTCCCAGGCTGGTCTCGAACTCCTAACCTTGGCTTCACAAACGACTGGGATAACAGGCATAAGCCATCATACCAGGCCCCCGTTTGTTTGTTTGTTTGTTTTTGAGACGGAGTTTCACTCTTGTTGCCCAGGCTGGAGTGCAATGCGTGATCTCGGCTCACCACAACCTCTGCCTCCTAGGTTCAAGCAATTCTCCTGTCTCAGCCTCCTGAGTAGCTGGGATTACAGGCATGTGCCACCATGCCCAGCTAATTTTGTATTTTTAAATTTTGTATTTTTAGTAGAGACAGGGTTTCTCCATGTTGGTCAGGCTGGTCTCGAACTCTCGACCTCAGGTGGTCCACCTGCCTTGACCTCCCAAAGTGCTGGGATTACAGGTGTGAACCACCACACCTGGCCAAGGCCCCCATTTCTTAATACCTACTATGAACTATACTCTTACCTGGATGTAAAGTTGAATAACCCATAGGTTTAGTGGATAATTCTGTGTGTTTATAAAGATAAAACTTACACAGTTTAGGCTGGGCACAGTAGCTCATGCTTGTAATCCCAGCATTTTGGAAGGCTGGGGTGTGAAGATTACTTGAGCTCAGGAGTTTGAGACCAGCCTAGGCAACACTGTGAAACCCCATCCTACAAAAAAACAGAAATGTTAGCCAGATGGGGTGGTGCATTCCCTGTAGACCCAGCTACTCTGGAGGTTGAGTTGGGAGGATTGTTTGAGCCTGGTAGGTTGAGATTGCAGTGAGCTGTGATCATGCCACTGCACTCCAGCCTGGGTGAAAGAGCAAGATCCTGTCTAAAAAAACTAAATAAATAAACTGAAAAAAAATTTTAAAAATTAGATATCGGAATTAAAGATTATTTGTATTATCTGTTTATACAGAGATTTCTTACTAGATAAGAGTGCAATAAACCCTTGAAAATCAACTTCAAGGAATGGATTGATCACAGTTGCCCTCTCAGTTACCAGAGCTAAATGATTTTCAATTCCCAGTCTTTTCCATTTGTACATCACTTGACAAGATTCACTGCCACCTCCTGGGCAGGCACTTCTCTTATGGCTTCAGCAAAACTACTGTCCCCGATTCACCTCTATTCTCCTTCACCCCTTCTTCTCTGGCCCCATTTTCTAGCTCCTCACCCCGAGTCTGCCCCTGGAGTATTGGTCAATTTCTGGGTTTGAGCTTCTACCCTCTCTTTCAGGTAAACTATCTTCTGTTCATGCATGTTTGCAAGGTTTTTCTTTCACAAATCATTATCTCCACCGCCACATTGTCTCTGGCCAGCACCTGACCAGCATTTCAATTGAGTACTGGACGCCATGGAGGAGTCTGTCCTTTAAATAGCAAACTCAACATGGCCAAAGCAAAATTTCTTGTTGACTTCAAGTCTTTTTTCCTCCTTATACTGTTTAAGCTAATTACTTCATTTTCTTTCCATTAACATCAACATAGTTTATTTTGTTTGATCGATAACATATTTGCAGTTAATGAAGTCTGAATTGATGAAGACTTATGTACTTACTGTCTTTTAGATTATCATCTGTGGAAGACAGATCATCTGTAGTTACTTGTCTCAAAGCATAGAACTAAAAGTCGTTCAGCATTACATTGGTCAAGATGGACAAGCTGTAGTTCGGGAACATTTTGACTGCCTCACAGCCAAACAGAAACTGCCTTCATATATACTAGAAAACAATGAACTGACAGAGCTGTGTGTGAAGGCCAAAGGAGATGAAGACTGGTCAAGAGATGTGCGCCTGGAATCCAAAGCCCCTGAATACAGCATTGTCATTCAGGTTTGAGAAGAACTTCAATCTAGAGTAGAGCAGCTTTAACATTGAAATTTTCTCAAAATGTTCTTTACTTGTATAGCATTTAACTTATTAAAAAGTGATATATAAAAAAGGGGGGAGAAAGGCTTTGAATAGTACTTCTCAAACTGTTTAATCCCCATCCCACGACAATACATTTGTATCAGTTCCAGTAGTTCTTACAGCCAAGACTCTGTCCCTCCCAGATGCAAGTGATATCTTGAAAAAGATCATGCTGCCCCAGGGTTAGGGGTGGGGTGGGACTGGGGGTGGTATCCTCCTCACTTAAGGATTTTTATGATGGTCTTTTACTTTATCTCTTCCTCAGTCTTTACCATCATCACTTTCATTCCCATAAAGGATAAATTCTCTTTCTTTTTGCCAGTCAGTCTTATATCTCTCCTTATGCAAATCTCTTTGTCTTTATGGAAAGAGTTGGCCCCGTTGACTCACTGCACATTTGCTTTATGCCATAATGAAGTCTGTTTTTGCTTAGTTTTTTTTAAATAATGGCTTTTTCTCTATAACTTTAAACTCTTTTTAATCTTCCAAACTGATATATCTGTGCCTTATTTTGATTAATTAGTAAACTGCTTAGTACTCAATAGGACCCTTTTCTATTTCATGTGCAGGTGCCATCTTCAAACAGTTCCATTATTTATGTCTGGTGCACAGTTTTGACTTTAGAACCCAACTCTCAAGTGCAACAACGAATGGTGAGTGCTTTCCCAATCCTAAAATATGGTATATGACTCTGACCTTTCCTGTTCTGAAATAAATTAAGGTCAGAGTGACCTAGGGAAGAGATTTATTGCAAGTTTGTTTCAGCATCAAACAGCTGGAATACTGCAACAAAGCAAATATGAAAGTTGTTCTGTCCTTTTATTTTTATAGATTGTGTTCAGCCCTCTTTTTATCATGAAGAGTCATCTTCCAGACCCCATTATCATACATTTGGAGAAAAGGAGTCTGGGATTGAGTGAAACACAAATTATTCCAGGAAAAGGGCAGGAAAAACCACTGCAAAACATAGAACCTGACCTTGTACATCACCTGACATTCCAAGCAAGGTACTAGAAAAATCCTTCCCTACATTTTCCTAAGAGAAATTAAGTAGAAAAGTAACCTTGCACTGGGGAGGGTAGGAGGTGGGTGGGAAGATGGGGTGGAGGGAGTTTTTTGTATGATTTCTTATCTTATGAGAATGTTATTTTAAAATTGCCCTGCCTAGTGACCTTTTATTCTCATCTGTAGTTTTAGATAAAAATCAGCCTTTCTCATTAAGCATAGATATAACCAAGAGGAATCATCAGAAATTTTAATTTAGATTTCATTGACACATGACTTCTGTAGTGAAAGAAGATGTGAATAGAGATCAACATCCAGGAATTGAGGGGTGGGGGAAGAAAGAGGAAAAGCCAGGGCCCAGATCATCCACACACTGTCCCATAAATGGACTCTATCTACCAAAAAGGTGTTGGTCTGTAATACATTTGTAGTTAGATATTTTTCAATAAATTGTAGACCACTTTAGAAATCCGATATTTATTCTTGGTTTTTCTTTCAATTTCCTAGAGAAGAATATGATCCTTCAGATTGTGCAGTTCCCATCTCAACATCCCTCATTAAGCAAATAGCCACTAAGGTACACCCTAGAGGCACAGTTAATCAGATCCTTGACGAATTCTATGGGCCAGAAAAGTCGCTTCAACCCATATGGCCCTATAATAAGAAGGATTCTGACAGGTAATATTCTTCAGTGATCTTTTTCTACAAAAATTTCTCAATATTAACAAATGATCATTCACAAAAATATTAAATACCGTAAGTGGTGTGTGCATGTATGTGTCAGATTCTTACCTTTTATCATCTAGTAGGTGTATTTTGTAGATTTCTTTATTCATGATCTAGATCATAATTGCATGAAAAGTTGCTTTCTCCTGCATGCAAATTTAGCATTGAAAGATTCTGGTATGAGGAGGTATCATGCAGGAGCATGGTGTGTTTGGAATCTTTAAACATACTTCACAAATATTAAAGTTATCATATTTCATTGAGTCTCTTGGATGTGGTGTTTGGAACAGGAATGAACAGCTAAGTCAGTGGGATAGCCCAATGCGAGTGAAGCTGTCAATCTGGAAGCCATATGTTAGAACTTTGTTGATAGAACTTCTGCCCTGGGCCCTGCTTATCAATGAGTCCAAATGGGACCTCTGGCTATTTGAAGGAGAGAAAATTGTTCTACAGGTTCCTGCTGGCAAAATAATTATTCCTCCTAATTTTCAGGTACTAAACTTTTTTAATTAATATGAATTCTTATCTCTCAACAAGTAGATTTTATTGTAAAGTTGTGTTTATGATCTTCACAGAGTGAATCAGTTGTGAAAAATTCTTCTTAGATGCATATGTAAGAGGTATGGAATGGTCTTTGAATATTCAAGGACTTTTCTGATGTCTTTTTTTTAAAAAAAAAAAAAAAACCATCAACACTATTGGTGCTTGAGTTACCATTAAATTTGGTAACTTGGATTAGTTACATTCTCATTCCATTGGCATAGGATATTTGACAAGTATTTGGGCTGGTCTATCAGTATATATTAAGGAAATATAGCCATCATGTGTGCTTATCCGTACCCTAGGTATTCTTTGCTGTTCTTCTGGAAATTCTCTGCAGTCTGCAAGATACTGAGGATTTCAGAGCAGCTGTTTTTGTCAGGGCCCCTTTTCCTTTATAAGTGGACTTGGATGTTCATAATTACGGATGTCTACCCAGTTGTTGATTATAACAACATGGAATGATTACTGACACAGAGAGAAACCTAATTGCGAACCAAAATATCACAGGAAGATTTTATATGCTGTCACAAAATCTTCTTCATAAAGCTAGTCTGTTTCAAGAAGACACACAAATCTATTAAAAAAAAAAAAAAATAGAGTAAAAGGAACTCCTGAATACAATGTCTTTCTGATAGAGAACAATTTCAGAATCCTTTTTTGAGCTCCAGGTCATAAACATCTTTATTCAATTGCATTTTTTCTTTTTTTGTGAAATAATCAGATGATATTACCTTATGGAATTGGAATGTTGACCTATGTGGACCTAATGTTACATATTATTCTCTTGTCAAATGAGATGAAACCTTCAGTTTTTAAAGCCTTTGGTATTTACAGGGTAGTCACTGTTTGGGTTTGGTTTTCCCCTCCCTCCCGTAAATATGAATTCCATTGTGAGTACAAAAATAAAAATACATTGGGAGCCAAAATAAAATGTATGTTGCCATTACAAATACACACACACACACACACACACACACATACACACACACACACACAAACCATGGAGGGATATTTGGTTGCCTTAGTAGACCTATTATATAATATTTTTAAAACAGCCTGAGGATTGAAGTAAAAAATATCAAAGTTAAGAAAATTACTTTATAATCGAGGCATTATTTTTCCAGGAAGCTTTTCAAATTGGAATATACTGGGCAAATACAAACACTGTGCACAAGTCAGTAGCAATTAAACTGGTCCATAACCTGACATCTCCAAAGTGGAAAGATGGAGGTAATGGCGAAGTTGTGACATTGGATGAAGAAGCATTTGTTGATACTGAAGTAAGACTTGGTGCTTTTCCAGGACATCAGAAGGTAAGATCAAAGTCTGTGTGGCTGGGAGGAAATAGCATGCCATCCCCTTAACCTGTTTAAAATGAATCTGCCTTTTTCTTTTTAATACCTTTTTCATATTACTTGTTCTAAACAATTTGTAATAGTAAAACATTTGATTTCTTAACTTCTTAGACCTCTCTGTTTTACAGTGCTTTTTTTTCTTTACCAGTGATAAAAGCTGTGTCACATAATTTATCCAGTAATTGTTCTATTTCAGAATACTCAGCAGTCACTTGATTTATAGTATGTGGGGAGAAAATGAACTTACTCCAAAATATCCACAAATTGTACTTGGCCTCCTTCTTTAGAGCAGAAAGTAGAGTCACTAACATTCTGAGCATAGAGTGAAAGGACAAAGGCTCCTCCTGCAGCAAAGGTTATATTTCTGGAAAGGACATCCTGAGCAAAATTATGTGGATCAATTCTAAATCTCCCCTAGAACCATGGTTATAAGAGGAAGTTATATTCTTGAACAGTGGACTGGTGTCCATGTTTTAGAGATAGATACAAAAAACGTAAGTTATTTAAATATAAATGGTATGTGCTTTTCAGCATAAATCTAAAGTCTATTAAAACCAACTAGCTGAATAATATAACTAATCACATCACGTATGAAAGTACAATATCACAGTGTACCGTGCAGAAGTTTTATGCTGTACTTCTAATATCATCATTATTTTAGCTGTCCCAAATTAGAAAAAGAAGGGATACTTCATCAAAGTAGTAGAATTCAGAAAGACTTTTTTCAGGGGAGAGGTTAGATTTTTGACAGGTGTCTTTGAAAAGTCTTTTGAGAAAAGTTAGGGTCATTTGGCGACTTTTAAAAAAATAAATTTCCCTGATACAAAGAAATTGGTCTTTCTTCAGCATTCAAGGATGGTATCCATTTCCTCAGAGTTGTCTGGGCAACACATGTTTATACTCTGACAGCCAAAGTACTGTAACATGGGTGTAAATGGCAAAGAGCTGTAAGCATGAATCACCCAAAGTTGAATAGTTGTAAGTTGAGAACTACCATCAAAACCTGGAAAAAATGTTATAATATTCAGTCAACACCCAATACCTCTAGCACCTAACAAAGTAGCCACAGCAAGTGTTGAATAAATGTTTGTGAATCAATGAATGTACTGTTGGAAAACATATTGATGTCTCATTATGCTTTGGTAGTGACTCAGGACCTCTTTATACTCTTTAGTCTCAGGACCCCTTTATATTCTTAAAAATTATTGATTACCCCCAAAGACCTTTTGTTTCTGTGGGTTATATCAATATTGACCAGATTAGAAATTAAAACAGAAATTTTTAAAACACAAGAATATACAAAGATATATTCCATTAGCTATCACAGTAATAACATCATATGTCATGTACCTCTGGAAAACTCCACTGTATGTTCATGAGAGAATTCAATTGTAAAAGATTAATAGCATCTTACTATTATTATACAAATAGTTTTGACCATGGGACCCCATGCCCAGAGATCCCCTGTGGGTCCCCAGACCACCCTTTGAAAACCAGTGTTCTGATATTATTAACTAGATGGGTATGTTTAAGCAAGAAACATCTTCTCTGAGCATCAGTTCCTTGCATAACATGGTAAGGTAATGAAATGATACATGTAGTGGTTAAGAGCAGCACCACAGAGCCAGACTGCATGAGTTCCAACCCCCTAGTTAGACCCTATTCATCTTTGTGACTTTGGGGAAGTTACTTAACCTCTTTGTGCGTCACTTTCCTCTTCTGTAAAATGGGGTTAATAATAGTAACTCCCCCATGTAGGTACTGTGAGAATTTTTTGAGTTAATATGTATACAGCACTTGAAACTAGTAGAACACAATATTGCAATATATGAAGGTCAATCCTTATTGTCTTCGTTGTCATTACTGAAGTTTTTAGAACTCTCCTTGGTTCATCATAGTCATTAGCGAGGTAGCTGCTGGGAGACCATAAGGAGGAGGAGGAGGAGGGAGGCTGGGTGGAATTCTGCCAAGATGAGTGGCATTTATTTACATATACCTGCTTTCTAAATAAACACTTTATGATGTTATTGGTCAAACAAGCGGAAAACAAGTCTTTTATCTGTCACTACATAACAGCAGCAAAAGTAACGGGGTTGCTAAAGCACCATGTTGTAGACTGAATACCAACAGGAGCCAGAACATTTCTGAGACTGAAAGGAACACCATTAAATATTCTGGGGGAAAAAAACGGTAAAATTGGTACTGTCCTGGCAGACAATTAGATAAAATAACCTTTTAGGAATACTCAAGAGATTTTAATATGCCTTACAGTATTGTCAAAATTACTTTTTTCTCAATTATCTTGTAGTTATGTCAGTTCTGCATTTCCTCCACGGTACAGCAAGGTATACAAATTATTCAGATTGAAGACAAGACTACAATAATCAACAATACACCATATCAAATATTTTATAAACCACAGCTATCTGTCTCCAGTCCCCATTCTGGAAAGGAGGTAAGCAAATCATAACATGATTCTTTTGTCTAAGTTTTGATAAAGAAACAATAAATAGGATCAACCTCTCTTTAACCTACAGCAAATGAAACCATACCTGAGGTAAAACCTCTTTACCTACCCTGAATGTAGGTAAAGAGAAATTCACTTATTTTTGTTGTAATTAAAACCATGAATGTCATGGTCACTGCTTCCAAGGTAATTAATGAGCAGAAATCCTACCAAGAAGGAGGCCCTGACACACTGCTGGATTAGTCCTGCCTGTGCCCCATCTGCACAGAGGCTCCAGCCCAGTCCTCTAGCATGCTCACTAGACTCCTACAAGCAGACACATAGTCCTGAGGACTGGCTCCTGGGTCACATGGAAAAGCACATCTGTCTCACAGGCTGCAGTGCCTAGGGGAGACATGCAGGCAAAAGGCTAGGGCCTAACTGAGCCATGGATCTGTGAGCAGTGAGCTCTGTGGTTTTGAGGAGAATAAATGTAGAAATGTACTAGCTCATTTATGTTAACATCTTGATGGCAGAATATATGGAAAATAAATCTAAATTTCAGTTCTTTGTACAGTTAAAATGAATAGTTATATTTTGAGAGGAGAGTTTTCTTTTTTTCTCTCTCTCCATTGCATCTTAGATGTTTTCCTTTTTTTTTTTTTTTTTTTTTTTTAATTATACTTTAAGTTCTGGGATACATGTGTAGAACATGCAGGTTTGTTACATAGGTATACATGTACCATGGTGGTTTGCTGCACCCATCAACCCGACATCTACATTAGGTATTTCTCCCTTCCCCTTCCCCCCACTCCCTGACAGACCCTGGTGTGTTATGTCCCCGTCCCTGTGCGCATGTGTTCTGATTGTTCAACTCCCACTTATGAGCAAGAACATGCGGTGTTTGGTTTTCTGTTCCTGTGTTAGTTTGCTGAGAATGATGGTTTTCAGCTTCATCCATATCCCTGCAAAGGACATGAACACATTCTCTTTTATGGCTGCATAGTGTTCTGTGCTGTATATGTGCCACATTTTCTTTATCCAGTCTATCACTGATGGGCATTTAGGTTGGTTCCAAGTCTTTGCTATTGTGAATAGTGCTGCAATACATACACATGTGCATGTGTCTTTATAGTAGAATGATTTATAATCCTTTGGGTATATCCCCAGTAATGGGATTGCTGAGTCAAATGGTTTTTCTAGTTCTAGATCCTTGAGGAATTGCCACAGTGTGTTCCAATGGTTGAACTAATTTACACTCCCACCAACAGTGTAAAAGTGTTCCTATTTCTCCACATCCTCTCCAGCATCTGTTGTTTCCTGATTTTTTAATGACTGCCATTCTAACTGATGTGAGATGGTATCTCATTGTGGTTTTGATTTGCATTTCTCTAATGACCAGTGATAATAAGCTTTTATTCATGTTTGTTGACCACGTAAATGTCTTCTTTTGAGAAGTGTCTGTTCATATCCTTTGCCCACTTTCTGATGGCGTTGTTTGTTTTTTTCTTGTAGATTTGTTTATGTTCCTTGTAGATTCTGGATATTAGCACTTTGTCCGATGGATATATTGCAAGAATTTTTCTCCCATTCTGTAGGTTGCCTGTTCACTCTAATGATAGTTTCTTTTGCTGTGCAGACACTCTTTAGTTTAATTAGATCCCATTTGTCAATTTTGGCTTTTGTTGCCATTGCTTTTGGTGTTTTAGTCATGAAGTCTTTGCCCATGCTTTTGTCCTGAATGGTATTGCCTAGGTTTTCTTCTAGGGTTTTTATGGTTTTAGGTCTTAGTTTAAATCTTTAATCCATCTTGAGTTAATTTTTGTATAAGGTGTAAGAAAGGGATCCAGTTTCAGTTTTCTGCATATGGCTAGTGAGTTTTCCCAACACCATTTATTAAATAGGGAATCCTTTCCCCCTTGCTTGTTAAAGATCAGATGGTCAAAGATCAAATAGTTGTAGATGTGTGGTGTTATTTCTGAGGCCTCTGTTCTGTTCCATTGTTCTATATATCTGTTTTGGTACCAGTACCATGCTGTTTTGGTTTCAGTTTAGCCTTGCAATATAGTTTGAAGTCAGCGTGATGCTCCCAGCTTTGTTCTTTTTGCTTAGGATTGTCTTGGCAATGCGGGCTCTTTTTTGGTTCCATATGAAGTTTAAAGTAGTTTTTTCTAATTCTGTGATGAAAGTCAGTGGTAGCTTAATGGGTATAGCATTGAATCTATAAATTACTTTGGGCAGTATGGTCATTTTCACAATATTGATTCTTCCTATGCATAAGCATGGAATGTTTTTCCATTTGTATGTGTCCTCTTATTTTGTTGAGCAGTGGCATGTAGTTCTCCTTGAAGAGGTTCTTCAGATCCCTTGTAAGTTGGATTCCTAGGTATTTTATTCTCTTTGTAGCAATTGTGAATGGGAGTTCACTCATGATTTGGCTCTCTGTTTGTCTGTTAATGGCGTATAGGAATGCTTCTGATTTTTGCACATTGATTTTGTATCCTGAGACTTTGCTGAAGTTGCTTATCAGCTTAAGGAGATTTGGGCTGAGATGATGGGGTTTTCTAAATATACAATCATGCCATCTGCAAACAGAGACAATTTGACTTCCTCTTTTCCTATTTGAATACCCTTTATTTCTTTCTCTTTCCTGATTGATCTAGCCAGAACTTCCAATACTATGTTGAATAGGAGTGCTGAGAGGGGGCATCCTTGTCTTGTGATGGTTTTCAAAGGGAACGCTTCCAGCTTTTGCCCATTCAGTATGATACTGGCTGTGGGTTTGTCATGAATAGCTCTTATTATTTTGAGATATGTTCCACCAATACCTTGTTTATTGAGTGTTTTTAGCATGAAGGGTGTTGAATTTTATCAAAGGCCTTTTTTGCATCTATTGAGATAATCGTGGTTTTGGTCATTGGTTCTTTTTATGTGATGGATTACATTTATTGATTTGTGTGTGTTGAACCAGTCTTGCCTCGCAGGGATGAAGCCGACTTGATCTTGGTGGATAAGTTTTTTAATGTGCTGCTGGATTCGGTTGGCCAGTATTTTATTGAGGATTTTCGCATCAATGTTCATCAGGGATATTGGCCTGAAATTTTCTTTTTTTGTGGTGTCTCTGCCAGGTTTTGGTATCAGGATGATGCTGGCCTCATGAAATGAGTTAGGTGGGAGTCCCTCTTTTTCTGTTGTTTGGAATAGTTTCAGAAGGAATGATACTGCCTCCTCTTTGTACCTCTGGTAGAATTTGACTGTGAATACATAGGGTCCTGGGCATTTTTTGTTGGTAGGCTATTAATTACTGTCTCTATTTCAGAACTTGTTATTGATCAATTCAGGGATTTGACGTCTTCCTGGTTTAGTCTTAGGAGAGTGTATGTGCCCATGCATTCATCCATTTCTTCTAGATTTTCTAGTTTATTTGCATTGAGGTGTTTACAGTATTCTCTGATGGTAGTTTGTATTTCCGTGGGATCAGTGGTGATCTCCCCTTTATCGTTTTTTATTTTGTCTATTTGATTCGTCTCTCTTTTCTTTATTAGTCTGGCTAGCAGTCTTATCTATTTTGTTGATCTTTAAAAAAAAAAAAAACAGCTCCTGGTTTCACTGATTTTTTTTTTTTAAGGGTTTTTTGTGTCTTTATCTCCTTCAGTTCTACTCTGATCTTAGTTATTTCTTGTCTTCTGCTAGCTTTTGAATTTGTTTGCTCTTGCTTCTCTAGTTCTATTAACTGTGATGTTAGGGTGTCGATTTTAGATCTTTCCCATTTTCTGATGTGGGAATTTAGTGCTATAAATTTCCCTCTTAACAGTGTTTTAGCTGTGTCCCCTAGATTCTGGTACATTGTGTCTTTGTTCTCACTGGTTTCAAAGAACTCATTTATTTCTGCCTTAATTTCGTTAGTTACCCAGTAGTCATTCAGGAACAGGTCCTTCAATTTCCATGTAGTTGTGTGGATTTTAGTGAGTTTCTTAATGCTGAGTTCTAATTTGATTGCACTGTGGTCTGAGAGACTGTTTGTTATGATTTCTGTTCCTTTGCATGTGTTGAGTGTTTTCCTTCCAATTATGTGGTCAGTTTTAGAATAAGTGCTAGGTGGTGCTGAGAAGAATGTATATTCTGTTGATTTGAGGTAGAGAGTGCTATAGATGTCTATTAGGTCTACTTGATCCAGAGCTGAGTTCAAGTCCTGAATGTCCTTGTCAATTTTCTGTCTCATTAATCTGTCTAATATTGACAGTGGGTGTTAAAGTCTCCCACTATTATTATGTGGGAGTCTAAGTCTCTTTGTAGGTCTCTAAGAAGTTGGTTTATGAATCTGGGTGCTCTTGTATTGGGTGCATATATATTTAGGATAGTTAGCTCTACTTACATTGATCCCTTTACCATTATGTAATGCCCTTGTCTTTTTTGATCTTTGTTGGTTTAAAGTCTATTTTATCAGAGAGTAGGATTGCAACCCCTGCTTTTCTTTTTTTTTTTTTTTTTTTTTTTTTTTTGCTTTCCATTTGCTTGGTAAATATTCCTCTATCCCTTTATTTTGAGCCTATGTGTGTCTTTGCACATGAGATGGGTCTCCTGAATACAGCACACTAATGGGTCTTGACTCTTTATCCAATTTGACTATTTATCCACTTCATTCTCTGTGCCTTTTAATTGGGGCATTTAGCCCATTTACATTTAAAGTTAATATTGTTATGTGTGAATTTGATCCTGTCGTTATGATGCTAGCTGTTTATTTTGCCCATTAGTTGGTGCAGTTTTTTCATAGTGTTGATGGTCTTTACATTTCGGTTTGTTTTTGCAGTGACTTGTACTGGTTTTTCCTTTCCATATTTAGTGCTTCCTTCAGGAGCTCTTGTAAGGCAGGCCTGGTAGTGACAAAATCCCTCAGCATTTGCTCATCTGTAAAGGATTTTATTTCTCCGTCACTTATGAAGCTTAGTTTGGCTGGATATAAAATTCTGGATTGAAACATGTTCTTTGAGAATGTTGAATACTGGCCCCCACTCTCTTCTGGTTTGTAGGGTTTCTGCAGAGAGATCTGCTGTTAGTCTGATGGGCTTCCCTTTGTGGGTAACCTCATCTTTCCGTCTGGCTGCCCTTAACATGTTTTCCTTCATTTCAACCTTGGTGAATCTGACGATAATGTGTCGTGGGGTTGCTCTTCTAGAGGAGTATCTTTGTGGTGTTCTCTGTACTTCCTGAATTTGAATGTCGGCCTGTCTTGCTGGGTTGGGGAAGTTCTCCTGGATAATATCCTGAAGTGTGTTTTCCAAGTTGGTTCCATTCTCCCACGTCACTTTCAGGTACACCAATCAAATGTAGGTTTGGTCTTTTCACATAGTCCCATATTTCTTGGAGACTTTGTTTGTTCCTTTCATTCTTTTTTCTCTAATCTTGTCTTCATGCTTTATTTCATTAAGTTGATCTTCAATCTCTGATATCCTTTCTTCCACCTGATCAATTCGGTTGTTGATACTTGCGTATGCTTCTCAAAGTTCTCGTGCTGTGTTTTTCAGCTTCATCAGGTCATTTATGTTCTTCTCTAAATTGGTTATTCTCGTTAGCAATTTGTCTAACCTTTCATCAAGGTTCTTAACTTCCTTGCATTGGGTTAGAGCATGATCCTTTAGCTCAGAGGAGTTTGTTATTACCCACCTTCTGCAGCCTACTTCTGTCACTTTGTCAAACTCATTCTCCATCCAGTTTTGTTCCCTTGCTGGTGAGGAGTTGTGATCCTTTGGAGGAGAAGAGGTATTCTGGTTTTTGGAATTTTCAGCGTTTTTGTGCTGGTTTTTCCTCATCTTCATGGATTTATCTACCTTTGGTCTTTGATGCTGGTGACTTTCAGATGGAGTTTTTGCGTGGTTGTCCTTTTTGTTGATGTTGATGCTATTGCTTTCTGTTTGTTGGTTTTCATTCTAATAATCAGGCCTCTCTTCTGCAGTTCTGCTAGAGTTTGCCGGGGGTCCACCCCAGACCCTGTTTGCCTGGGTATCACCAGCAGAGGCTGCAGAACAGCAAAGATTTCTGCCTGTTCCTTCCTCTGGAAGCTTTATCCCAGAGGGGCACCCACCAGATGCCAGTTGGAGCTCTCCTGTATGAGGTGTCTATTGACCCCTGCTAGGAGGTGTCTCCGCATCAGGAGGCTCAGGGGTCAGGGACCCACTTGAGGAGGCTCTCTGTCCCTTAACAGAGCTTGATCACTGTCCTGGGAGATCCATTGCTCTCTTCAGAGCTGGCAGGCAGTAATGTTTAAGTCTGCTGAAGCTGCGCCCACATCCGCCCCTTCCCCCAGGTGCTCTGTTCCAGGGAGATGGGAGTTTGATCTATAAGCCTCTGACTAGGGCTGCTGCCTTTCTTTCAGAGATGCCCTGCCCAGTGAGGAGGAATCTAGAGAGGCAGTCTGGCCACAGTGGCTTTGCGGGGCTGTGGTGGGCTCTTCCCAGTCCGAACTTCCTGGAGGCTTTGTTTACACTGTGAGGGGAAACCACCTACTCAATCCTCAGTAATGGTGGATTCCCCTCCCCCGACCAAGCTCGAGCATCCCAGGTCGACTCCAGACTGCTGTGCTGGCAGTGAGAATTTCAGGCCAGCGGATCTCAGCCTGCTGGGCTCCGTGGAGGTGGGATCCGCTAAGTAAGACCACTTGGCTCCATGGCTTCAGCCCCCTTTCCAGGGGAGTGAATGATTCTGTCTCGCTGGCGTTCCAGGCCCACTGGTGTACAAAATGAAACTCCTGCAGCTAGCTCGGTATCTGCCCAAACGGCTGCCCAGTTTTGTGCTTGAAACCCAAGGCCCTTGTGGTATAGGCACTGGAGGGAATCTCGTGGTCTGTGGGTTGCGAAGACCCTGGGAAAAGCATAGTATCTGGGCTAGATAGCACCGTCCCTCATGGCACAGTCCCTTATGGCTTCCCTTGGCTAGGGGAGGGAGTTCCCTGATCCTTTGTGCTTCCCAGGTGAGGCGACTCCCCACCCTGCTTCTGCTCACCCTCCTTGGGCTGTACCCACTGTCTAACCAGTCCCAGTGAGATGAGCCACATACCTAAGTTGGAAATGCAGAAACCACCCACCTTCTGTGTTGATCTCGCTGGGAGCTGCAGACCGGAGCTATTCCTATTCAGCCATCTTGCCCAGGAATCAGTTTTTTGTTGTTTGTTTGTTTTTGAGATGGAGTCTCGCCCTGCCACCCAGGCTGAAGTATAATGGCACGATCTCAGCTCACTTCAACCTCTGCCTCCTGGGTTCAAGCGATTCTCCTGCCTCATCCTCATGAGTAGCTGGGATTACAGGTGTCCACCACCACTCCCTCTAATTTTTGTATTTTTAGTAGAAATGGGGTTTCACCATGTTGGCCAGGCTGGTCTCAAACTCCTGACCTCATGATCCACCTGCCTCAGCCTCCCAAATGTCTAGGATTACAGACATAAGCCACTGGCACCCGGCCGTAAGGAGAGGTTTTAAGAGAACTTAAAAACAGAAAATGTTAAGTGGTATGTTATTGTTTTATGCTATTGAAACTGTCTTATAGGAAAGTATTATCTTTCTTTACCTTTGTCTGCCCTTTTACCTCCTACTTTCAGCTCCTAAAAATTATATTAAATTAATCAAATAGGATAAAAGTCTTATACTTTTAAGCTTATAATGCATTGTGCTAGAGTCAGCCCTCTGTCTCCGTAGGTTCCATAGCTATGGATTCCACCAAACATGGACCAAAAATATTCAGGAAAAAATAAACTAACAATACTACTATTTTAAAATACACATTTTAAAATACAATATAACAATTGTTTACATAGCATTTATGTGTTATCAAGTATTACAAGTAATACAGAGATTACTTAAATTATACTGAAGGATGGCACGGTTATGTACAAGTACCACGCTATTTTGTATAACGGACTTGAGCATCCATGGTGTTCTCACTGCTTCTAATTATTTCATTAGGACATTCTCATGGAAACAGGATTCATAATATTCCCATGTCCCCAACCCAGCGTTTTTCTGAAAATACATAGTTATAGATGGTGTCTTAGAAGATGTGCTTTATGGGGCCTGGCGTGGTGGCTCACACCTATAATCCCAGCACTTTGGGAGGCTGACGTGGGTGGATCACTTGAGGTCAGGAGTTTGAGACCAGCCTCGCCAACATAGTAAAACCCCATCTCTACTAAAAATACAAAAATTAGCCGGGCGTGGTGGCGTGTGCCTGTCGTCCCTGCTACTTGGGAGACTGAGGCATGAGAATTGCTTGAACCCGGGAGGCAGAGGCTGCAGAGAGCCGAGATGGTGCCACTGTACTCCAGCCTGCGTGATGGAGTGAGACTGTCTCAAAAAAAAGAAAAGAAAAGAAGATATGCTTTAAAAAGTCTAATTCTGCTGTATTACTGTAGCTAATGTGCTCTCTGCATTTTTTTTTTTTTTTTTTTTTTTAGTATTTTCATGTTCCAGACAGTGCTACTTTTAGCATTTGCCCAGGTGGAGAGCAGCCTGCTATGAAATCCAGCTCCCTTCCTTGCTGGGACTTGATGCCTGCCATTAGTCAGTCAGTGCTGGATGCATCCCTGCTTCAGAAACAGATCATGCTGGGCTTTTCTCCTGCCCCAGGTGCTGACAGCTCACAGTGCTGGAGCCTGCCAGCTATAGTTAGACCAGAGTTTCCCAGACAGAGTGTGGCAGTACCCCTTGGGAATTTCCGGGAAAATGGATTCTGTACCAGGTATTTTATGTTTGTATAAATGTCTTTCTTCTTTGCTTGTCAGTCTAGCTGTTCATCTAGATGCCAAGAGAGAGAAAATGGTTGTAGTGCTCCCCATATGTAATACTAGCCTTTATTTTTAATGACTTCTAGACATTGTATACAGTGAGTCAAGTGTTGTGATCACATATCTCTTGTCCCAGCATACTACTTAAGAGATTTTTCCCCTTATGGAGCTTACGCTGGGGGGAAATGATGGTACTTATACCACAGAATGTCATTATATGAAAAGATCATATGTATGATCATACAAATAGCATCGTATGAAAAGATCATATCATAATGAAAAAATTACCTATTATGAGTTCTTAGCCTCCATAAAATTATAGGAAATAAGGGTTAAAATATGAGCAAGTCAAGTTGGAAAACCTTTTTCTTTTCCCATATTTTACTTTACTTCAAAATGGAATTTTTCTCAAAAAGTCATTAAGAGAAATAACTTAGATAAACACAAGTCACAGAAGACTCTGTTCTGTGGTTGCTCCTGCACGCAAGTTGCTCCAATGACCGATTACCAGTTATGCAAATAACAACCACAGAATCAAGCCAGAGATGCATAATGGTTTGTTCATACTGGACTTCTATTATGTGGTTGTTTTGCATGTAAAATGTCCCTTCTGCAGCTCTCAAGAATAACTTATTTATAGTATATATAACAGCTGCAAAAGAAAACATATTGTGCCCTTATGAGAAGTACCTTATTTTCATGATTATGAATTTATAGGCTTTAAGATTTTAGCAATGCTAACTCTTTTGATGTAACATTTTAAAAGACAAGAGAGATTTATAATAGTAATATTTTAAATAAGTTATTCATAATGGCAAGGTTCTGTTCTTCACACATCCCTCCTTCTTTCACAGGATTCACAAAATCCTTGATTTTACAAGCATTTGTCATCTCTTACACTGTAGAGGAGTGGTTATCCTTACATTCTGGTTGGAGATGTTAAGCATAGTGAGTTGAAGGGTGTTTCTGAAAGTTATATGAACTTATGTCTATAAACAAAACATTTTTTAAAAAACAAAATTTGAAACTAAACTTAATTTGGAAATTAAGCTTAAAATTCTGATAATTACAGTATAATTTAATCTTATCTGTAAATACTAAGCTAGATATTGGACAGAAAGTACCATACTTGAGTCCTGGCCCCAGCCTTCTTGGCTATCAAAAAGAAATTATCTGAGGTTGGCTCGCGTAGCTCTTTTAAAATTAGGCTGGGAAAGGAACTTTGCTGTTTATCCAAGAACTGTACTCTGAAAATGAATTTATTTCGTGCTGTCCCATCTCCTCATCTATTTCCTTCCCTCAATTCAACCAATAGCACACATTAGATGGTGGTATTAATGTGCTTTTACCAAATGCTAACGGACCATTCACTTTGACATTTCACACAAATACAATCTTTGGGAAGTACTCACACTGGCAAATAAGATGGATGGCAAATGGAAGCTTTTTAGAGCATTATTGACCCCTTTTAGTCAGCTGAGGGCCACATTTGGCAAATTATCTTATTTCTTTGATTAATTTTGACAATCATTCCATGTAATTTAGGCTTCAGAGTAATTTTTTTTTCCTGCTTCAATGAAATATTCTTTGTGGTAGTCTGTAATCTAAATAGGAAAATTTCTCTCTCTTCATCACAGAAGGCAACCTGTACTCACACAGTTGGTTTTCTAACTCCAAATAATACAGCTTTGCTCCTGCTAATCAAAATGTACATTTTTTAAGGTGTGATGGGCTTATGGAAATTCACAGCAAACATTATCAGCCCGCCTACCTTTAGAAAAAAGAGCAAGCACCCAAATTCTCTAGTAGTCCTTTGAAAAGCAGGTCAGCTCTTTTTTTTTTTTTTTTTTTTTTTTGATACAGGGTCTTGCTCTGTCGCCCCAGGCTCGAGTGCAGTGGCACAATCATGGCTCACTGCATCCTCAACCTCCCAGGCTTAAGCCAACCTCCCAGGCTCCAGCCATCCTCCTCCCACCTCAGCCTTCCAAGTAGCTGGGTGTGCACCACCGCACCTGGCTAATTTTTGTATTTTGCTGTAGAGGTGGGGTTTTGCCCTTTTGCTGAAGCTGGTCTTGAACTCCTGGGCTCAGGCAATCCTCCTGCCTTGGCTCCCAAAGTGCTGGGATTATAGGCGTGAGCCACCATGCACAGACTACCAAGCACTTTTAAGGAAGAAGAAGGTACCCTGCCTGGCTAAGGAGTTTAACACACATATGCATCGGGGGGAAAAAGAACAACAGGAAATATTAGCACAAGGTTAGCTATAGTGCTCTCTGGATGATAGAATTATTTTGTTTGCCTTTAAGTATTTTTTCACATTTTATGAATATTATAAATATGTTACTATTGTCAGAAAAGAAAGCTCCCCTGAGTTATAAAAGAGATATTTTCAAGTTCTGAATGTTGCAAATCTAAATAAACATGTGCCAGGAGAGAAAGCATTCATTTTTTTTCCTAAACATATCTGTCATTTGACTTGATTCTGTTCTAGGGCTATAGTGCTGACATATCAAGAACACCTTGGAGTGACTTACTTAACCCTCTCAGAAGACCCTAGTCCTCGAGTAATTATCCACAACAGATGTCCAGTAACAGTGCTTATAAAGGAAAACATTAAAGGTATGTTTTATAATGTCAAATTTAGATAATACTAAATGTGTATTTTTTTTTCTGGGGTTTTTTGGTTTAGTAGTTACCTGTGATCCTGTGAAAAAAAATTTTAAATAGATGTATTAATCATCTCTTTTTGAGAATTTTCTTTTGCCACATTATGTTTACTGTCCCCCAAGTCTCTGTCTTTAAGGGCTAATTCTGATATGCCTTTTTTTAAATTTCAGATATTCCAAAGTTTGAGGTTTATTGCAAAAAAATTCCCTCCGAGTGCTCAATTCATCATGAGCTGTATCATCAGATTTCCAGTTATCCGGACTGCAAGACCAAAGACTTACTTCCGAGCCTCCTTTTGAGAGTTGAACTGCTAGATGAAGTAACAACTGAGTGGAGTGATGCCATCGACATTAACAGTCAGGGAACACAGGTCAGTGAGCCGTGTGTTCCTGCCAAGACCCAAAGAAAAATGTCCTTTTCTGAGGTTTTGTTGGTTGCCTACTTTTAAACGTAATTTTCTAGATGCTGAACATCTTTTCTTTGTGTGAAAGAGCATGTGAATCCATTTTTACATCCTCATTAAGTTATAAATTCTCAAACTCAAGCATGTATCTGCAAAGTAGACTATAAAACCATTGACTAGAGAGGAGCACTTAGTAAAAGCAGGCCCATCTTGGATCTAATCCAAGGTCGAAATGGAAATCAAATTGTTAGGCTTATTTAGATAGAACATAGTTCAGCTGTACAGATTTTTGCATAGTCATAATACAAATCCTCTTTTGTGTATTACTAGGATAAATATGTGTATTTTAAAATTACTAATTTTTATTACATAAAACCCCACAAATGGAAGTTTTATTACATAAAACCCCACAAATAGAAGTAGGTTTAAAAACCTGAGCAGATAAAATGTCTTAATTTGTTTCTGTCTTCGTCTGGATGTTAGTGATACTAATTTTGTTGAAAATAGCGTAAGAACTTAGCATTTCCTTTCTTCTGGACTTAAAATTTACCATTCGTTAGTGTGTAATTTAGTGGCATTAAAGATACTTACAGTGTTGTATAACCATCACCACTATTTCTGAAACTTCTTTATCATTTCAAACAGAAACTCTGTACCCAGTAAGCAGTAATTCCCATTCTCCCCTCCTCCAACCCCTGGTAGCTCTCTTCTTCTTTGTCTCTGTCTCCATGAATTTGCCTGCTCTAAGCATCTCAGATAAGTAGAATCATGAAATATGTATCCTTTTGTGTCTGGCTTATTTCACCTAGCATAATGTTCTCAAGGTTCGTTCATGTTTTAGCATGGATCAGAACTTCATTTGTTTTTATGAGTGAATAATATTGTGCCATACTTTTTAAAAAAGTTCTTTCACATTTATTAGTTCATTTGGTCTTCGCAACAAGCTTCCGAGGTAGGCTACTGTAATGGTTACAAACCACATATTAAAGTTATAAATGCATTTGCAGTAATAATAATGGTTATCATCGAATAATCACTTACTCCATACGAGGCATTGTTCTAAGCACTTTACATTCATTCTCATCTAACCTTGACAACAGCCATACAAGTTAGGAACTATCATCTCCACGGAGGGAGAAGTAGAAACTAAGACCTCTAGAAGTACCTAGGTCTAATTTGCATGTAGTGGAAGCAAAAGGCCTGGAATTTTATCCAGATTCACCAGACTGCAAAGCCAGTGCTCTGAGCACAATGCATGCTGTTTCCTTACATGAAACTCCTTGCCACCCCTCTTTCCCAGTCCTCCTGGCACATTCTTTCTCATCTCTCAAGATTTCATTAAAGCCCCTGTGAAGTGTATTTGTGAAGTGTGGAATGACTGATCTGCCAAGGGGGAGAAGGAAAAAGGGAGGGGTCTGGGAAGAGCAGTAGCTGTGGAAACTGGTGAAGGACCTGGCTGGAGACAGAGGAAGGGATGGCTGAGTGGCCTGGAGAGCCACACTCACCCTGGAGACCTGCATTTGTAGTGGCCACAAACTACTCAGGCGTGTGCTTTCTGTCAGCTGTGCTCAGGGGCTGAACAGTGAAAACCCACGGGATCTATGCAGCCTCAGAAGATGCTCCCAGTCTCATTGATTTACAAAATAAATATTGCAAGCTTCTCAGGGGTCCCTGAACTCCCCTGTCTGGGTTTAAAGATTTTTGAAATCCTGCTTATATTTGACTTAGGAATTCTTTACGATAGACATTATTTTGGGGATTCCCATTCACTCTAAATTTCCTCAAAACTTTGTAGTCAGGGATACTTCAAAGCTAAGAGGAGGTGCTCTTTCCAACACCCTTAGCATCGTGGTCTGAGGACCCAGCAATCTCATGTTCCCATTAATCTTTTAGAAGCTGTGTGCCATATGTCCTGCAGACCATGGTTTACTTCCTACTCTGGAGGAAGATTTGTTTCAGACCCTCACCGACATCTCCTCAGTAATATCCCAGGGCATATAAATCACTGGGGAGCAAAGGGAGCTGTGTCCTCTGATGAAAGGGAGGAGCAGTCCTTCTGGAGGAGGGAGTTTGTCTTCCAGGAACCTTCCTCAGCCCTTGGTCTGTGAATTTCAAAGCTGACCTAACAAGCAAAATCAAAACACCATAAAACGCCCATTATGCTGCAAGGAAGAAAACTCCTTTAACTTTTTTCAGTCAAGCCCTCTGCTTCCGTTGTGTAGATAAGATAGTCTCATGTTGTAGAATTTTGAAATGGATTGCATGAGGAAATATGCACAGAGGAGTTGTATAATCTCACAGAGTATTCTTTGGACCAAGAGTTATTTAGAAGACCTGCTCACATGTAGGCTGCAGAATACTGATTGTAAAGTTGCTGCGTGCTTTTTAGGGTTGGATCCTTGGCTCACACCTGGTCAGAAGACATCTCATGGTTATTCAACCAGAGACCTGAAGGTGGCACCTGGTGCTCATACGCATGATTTGATAGTTGGTGGTAGGCTGACTTTAGGACAAAAACAGCCTTTAGGTGCTCAATAAATAAAGTCATAAAAGTAAGTTTACACCGATAATTTTAAGTCATAATTTTGATCATACCAGGAAAATAGTTCAGACTCCTATCATAGTGTATAGGATTTTAATTTCTGATACTCAGAAACTATTTTTGTCAGAATTAGGCAATGTTATTTTGAAAAAGTCAAAACAAGGAACAAAGAAAACATAGTAGTTACCACTTAACTACCAACAACATTGAGAAGCCTGCTTCATTCATTCAGTCAACAAATACTGAGTTCCTAATGTATGCCAGACATTATAACTTGGTACTGGCACCATGTAAAATATACTGAACAAAAATGGAGCACAGCCCCTGCCCTCAAGTTTACATGTGGAGGAGATAGATAATAAGTAATCTCATGGGTAGTTGTATTATAAGCACTACGAGGAGCTATGCAGGAAAGGTACAGTTGTGCTATGTGGGTGTACGGCAGACAAGTTTGAGAGGTCAAGGAGGGTGTCTCTGATGGAGAGACCTTGCCTCTGTGTCTTCAAGGTGAACAGGCTCTCCTAGACAAGAGAGTAGGGAATCTTTCTAGGTAGAAAGAGCAATATGTTTAAAGCTTCAGTGTTCAGGGGGCACGTGGTCCTTTTAGGGAACTAAAGGCTGTAGCGCCAGATGACAGAGGGTAGGAGAGGGAGCTGGTGAGGCAATGAGAGACCAAACCTGGCAAGGCCCCGTGGGTCTTATCAAGGATTCTGGTTTTTATCTTATGAGTCATGGGAAGTCATTGCATTATGAAAAGTACTTGCTGAGCCATTGAACTGCAAAGAATGAGTAGTTTGAACCCCAGAAATTGACTTAAAATGATCCCTTTGCAGGTAAATTCCCTTCTGAAAAGATCCATTAAATTCTCATGATCTTTGACTCTTAACAGACGTCCATAGTCGGGTCATTGTCACTGCTGTTTCTTCGCAAATGGATTGTTTTGTGGGGAGGAGAGAATGATAGTCCTTCATGTTTCTACAGCTCTGTGCCATTTACCAAGTGTTTTCACAGGCACAGTCTCCATTCTTTTATTCATTTGTTCAAAGTTTTACTGAGGACCTATCAGGTGCCAAGCCCTTTGCCCTAAATAAGGCATAATTCCTGCCTTCAAGGACTTGAGTAACCAATAAATGCAGTAAAGGGAAGATAAAACCTTTGATTGCTGCAAAAATTCTAAGATAGGGTGATAATTTTTATGTTTATTTACTGATGAGAGATTTGAGGCTTAAAGAGGAATCAGCTAGGTGACTTACAACTAAGCAGGAGCAAGCTGGAGCCTAAATGTGCTCCCATGTGGTCCAGTCCTGTTTTTCCTACACCAGGCTCAGGCTACTTGTCTGTCCTCTGAAGTCTTGCCCTGGCTACAAATACTAGCTGCCTGAAAGTTCATCAAAGCACAGGTTAGAAGAGATTTTCTAATCTCCCCATTTACCTAATGCAAGAATCCCTTCCATGACATCTCACCCCAGAAGGCTCCCAGTGTAATAGTCATAACTTATCCAGTGGTGGCTATGAGAAATTTTCTCTTGTATCAATCTGAAAACTATTACTCTGTAGCATCCGTTCATTCATCTTTGTTTTGCCGTCTGGGACATCACAGACTGTTTATTTCCCCTCAAATACAGCAACGCTACAATTATTTGAAGGCAGCTCCAACATCTTTCCTAAGTGTTCCCTTATCCAGGCCAAACATTTCTGGTTCCTTGAATCATTCCTTCAGTAAATGCAATTTCCACACCCATCACCACAGTTACCCTATGTGAACACTCTAGCGTGTTATGTTCCCTTTTAAAAATCTGGCAGCCGGAATTACACACAGTATTCCAAATGTGGTCTAACCAGCTATTACCTCCCTATGCTTCCATTAATAAAGTAAAAGATTGAGTTAGCTTTTTATTAATGAGTTCAGACTGTTTGTTATATTGAACTTGTGGTCAACCACATCCCCCAGGTCTTTATCGTATGACTTGCTATACAGTTGACTTTTTGAACCCGAAGACAGGACTTTACATTTATCCCAAGTAAATTAAGTCTTGTTGATATTGGCCTAGTCTGGCTTGTTGAAATCACTTTTTAAAAAATTGTGATGCTGTCATCTAACATATTAAGTATCCCTGGTAGCTTTATGTCATCCATAGATGTGGTGAGCGTGCATTCTACATGTTCGTCCAGGTCATTAATAAATATGTTGAACAGGACAAGTTCATGGTCGACATACTGCAGTGAATCACTAGACACTCCCTGAATGCATGGGGTCATTCAGCCAGACTCTACTGTCATCTAGTCCATGTTTCTTAAGTAAGAAAATGCATCGAAAATCACTTTTAAACTATACTGTATAAGATATTATCTACAAGAATATCAGAACATACTTTGTTAAATGCCTTGATGAACCAGGACTCAAATGTGTAATCTCTCCATTTGGTGCAGATCACACAGAGGTAACCTTGAACACTGAAGCTTAAAGCAGCAGGTAGTAATTTTCAGAGTTATCTCTACCCTCCATTAAGGAATTTTTATAAAGAAGAAAAGTCAATGCAGGTGAATGTCTGATTTATAAAATGTGTAATGCAGGTATTTTGACTTCTTGCTTATTTTGCTCCCCTTCCCAGTACTCCAGGGCACAGTCGAACAGCTACCAGCAAGTTGGCACTGACTTCTGAATGTCTGCTAGGTGCCCTGGTCTACAGTCTTCTGTGTGTTTACAGTTTGTTCTGGATGAGTCACAACTGTTTCCAAAGATACTCAGGAGTAGTGATTTCCCTAAGATGTTTTTCAAAAAGTATACAGTGGGAAAAAGTTACATCCAGAATATCTACTGTTTTCTTTTCATCTCTATCTGATCCTTCCTACCTTGATCAACTTAGAAATTCATCTTCCTTTCTTCTCTTGGATATCTAATTCACCTCATACCTTTAGCTACTGCCTATCACCCAGTCACTCCCAGAAATTGATTTCCGGCCCCCACATTACTCCCAGTATGCAAATCTGTGTTTTTGCCTGCCCACTAGACACCTCAGCCTGAAAATCCTACAAGCATCTGAAATCAACACATCTGAAACCAAGATGATCGTTTTTCTTACCCCAAGCCAGCTTCTTCTGGAGTCTCTGCATCAGTTAATGTCATCCCTGTTTTCCCAGTACAAAAACCATAAATACAGTGGATTCAGATAATATTGAATGCCTGTTTTATCTCAAGCTCTCTACAGGTATAGTCATTAGTCCCTGTCACATCCTTTAAAAGTAGATGCTACCCAAAGCTCTGAGAGGTGAACTTGCTCAGGATACATGGTCCTGGGATTCAAACCCAGGACTGTGTGGTTTCCCAGCCTGCCTTCTGCCTACTGCTTCCCAGTGTCTTCCTTTCTTTCTGATTCTCCACACATCCAGTAGGCCACCAGCTTCTGTCAGAAATACCTCAGAAACGTCTCTGGAATATGCCCCTTCCCTCTGTGACTAGGGTCGTCTCTGGAATCTGCCCCTTCCCTCTGTGACCAGGGTCTGCTTCAGGCCTTTGGTTCATCATCTCTCTCCCAGCTTTTAGCAATAGTACCTTAATAGGTCTCTCCATTGTCAGCCTCTCCACTCTCAAGTCTCTCTCCATAACCACCCCACAAATGATTCCTAAAACACAGACTCCAGCCCAGAGAAGAGAACCCAGTCCACTAGGTTGCTTAAAACAGACCTCCACCTGAGACCAAGCAGGCCCTGTTTCACTCCTGTTCTCCCTCTACAGGCCAGGGTTCAATCGCTTCTTCCCACCTTTCAAAGTCTAAGTCTATAATTCTTCCATAGCATGGTTTCCTACTTAAGATACTCTTTTACAAACTACTTATATAGAGATATCAGTAGTACATTTTAAATGTATTCCTTCCGAAAATGGGGGATGAAATTTTTTGTGAGAAATGACTTTTAACCCAAAGTCAGCTGCACAAATAAAATGCCTAAGTAGCATATTTTCAGATCAGTTTAGACATATCAACTTGCAGCAAAAGATGAGTGTGATACTATCTTCAACTTAAATGTTCAAAAGTAGGGGGCCAGGTGCAGTGGCTCATGCCTATAATCCCAACACTTCAGGAGACCGAGGCAGGAGGATCACTTGGGGCCAGGAGTTTGAGACCAGCCTAGGCAACATAGCGAAAACCCCTGTCTCTACAGAAAAAATTTTTTTAAAAAATCACCAAGCATGGTGGTGCACACCTCTATTCCCAACTACTCAGGATGCTAAGGTGGGAGGATCACTTGAGCCCAGGAGCTGGAGGCTGCAGTGAGCTGTGATCACACCACAGCATTCCAGCCTGGCTGACAGAGTGAAACCTGTCTCTATTTTTTAAAAAAACACAACAAATATTTTGTCACCTTGTAATTAATTTACTTAGTAAAATTGTTATAATTGTAAAAAATATTTGTTACATATAATCATTCAAATAAAGATAACTGAGTAGATAAAAAAGCACAAGTTATATCAAAATGCTTCTTGTTTGTAATTGTCATAGAAGATATTGTACTAAGTAGAAACCAGTATCCAGGCCTCAAATGGTTTTCTTAGACCTAACATATGTACGATGGGGCTGAGCACAGAGACTCATGCCTATAATCCCAGGACTTTGGGAGACCAAGACAGGCAGATTGCTTGAGCCCAGGAGTCTGAGACCAGCATGGGCAACATGACAAAATTCTGTCCATACGAAAAATACAAAACTTAGCTGGACATGGTGGCAAACGCCTGTAATCCCAGCTACTTGGGAGGCTGAGGTGGGAGGATCAACCGAGCCTAGGGAGGCGGAGGTTGCAGTGAGCCATGATCGTGTCACTTCACTCCATCCTGGGTAACAGAGTGAGACCCTGTCTCAAAAAATAAGTATGATAGTGTCTTGCTTACTAAAGTGCTCTAACACAGATTCAAATGGCAAAACAGTGAGTCTCTTAGTATATGTCACCTAGAGCCTTCCACACCACCCCACCTCACCCTGCTAGTGAAGTGAAGAAATAAAAAAGAACCAAATGATGACATTGATCAGGACTGGCTGGGTTATTCTGTGATAACAAACAGCTAGAAAAAAAATCCTCTTGGCCATCAGTCATTTATCATTTTTTTCCCCACACACAGAACAAATCTTCCCCCCAAGGTTGGAAGCAGTCACTCCATCACACTTGAAGTCCAGCACTTCTGAGCGATGCTCAGTCTGGATGTGACACCCTTTGATCTGGAGACCTGTGGACTTACCTGTTCCCCATTTCCCTGCCATTTTATACGAGAGGGTAACAGTAATAACCCCTCCGCTGTGGAAGGGGGAAGAATGACAGACATACAGCAGTCTCTTGCCTATGGCAATTCTGAATGTTTTCTGGGCACATATTATGGGGTGTATACCCTGGAAGCAAGAAATCAGCTTTCACTGAGTACTGTTTCTAATCTTTTTTTTTTTTTTTTGAGATGGAGTCTCGCTCTGTTGCCCAGGCTGGAGTGCAGTGGCGTGATCTCGGCTCACTGCAAGCTCCGCCTCCTGGGTTCACGCCATTCTCCTGCCTCAGCGTCCCGAAGTGGGGAGTAGCTGGGACTACAGGCACCCACCACCATGCCCAGCTAATTTTTTTGTCTTTTTTAGTAGAGACGGGGTTTCACTGTGTTAGCCGAGGTCTAGATCTCCTGACCTCGTGATCCACCCGCCTCAGCCTCCTAAAGTGCTGAGATTACAGGTGTGAGCCACCACGCCCGGCCCTGTTTCTAATCTTGAAGGAGCTCTTATGATTATCCTTCAGGTTCCTGGCTCCACCCTCTGGGAGATCTTCCTTGGCCACTTGAAGTTTGTATTGCATCTCAAATAATTACAGTCTTTTTTAGTCCAGGTTCGTAAGTGTATAGGGCAGTGGTAATTTCTCAACTTAGTAGACTTCTTACCTATTTGGTTCCAGAAAATTCCCTGTGCCAGGAACCATATCCATGGTCCATAAGACACATTTATTTGCTTACTTGCTTCCTTCCTCTCTGGATTTAAGAGAGCTTCTCCAGGAAAGTTATACCCTTGATCTGCATTTTTTTCCAAGTCAATGTAACAGTTAAGAAGTTTCAACAGTGTGTTGCCTATAGTCAGTCTTAAGGCTGAGTGTTAATCTGCCTTTGTGTTCAGAGGCTTTCTAATTTTAGACCTTGCTGTTTGATGCTTTATCTTAGTCTGTTCAGGCTGCTATATCAAAATATCTCAGACTGGTAGTTTATAAACAACAGAAACATATTGTCACAGTTCTGGAGTCTAGCAAGTCCAACATCAAGGTACTGGCAGATTCGGTATATGGTGAGGACTCACTTCCTAGTTCATGGATGACCATCTTTTCACTGTAACCTCACATGATGGAAGCGATGAGGGGTTTCTCAGGTTTTTTTTTTTGGTTTTTTTTTTTGAGAGGGAATTTCACTCTTGTTGCCCAGGCTGGATAGAGTACAATGGCCCAGTCTCGGCTCACTGCAACCTCCGCCTCCTGGGTTCAAGCAATTCTCCTGCCTCAGCCTCCCAAGTAACTGGGATTACAGGCACCCGCCACCACACCCAGCTAATTTTTGTATTTTTAGGAAAGATGAAGTTTTACCATGTGTTGGTTAGGCTGATCCTGAACTCCTGCCTCCACCCGCCTCAGCCTCCCAAAGTGCTGAGATTACAGGCATGAGCCACTGTCCCTGGCCTCAGGCTTCTTTAATAAGGACACTAATTGCATTCCAAAGGCCCTGCCTTCTAATATCATCACACTGGGGGACTAGAATTTCAGCGTATGAATTTTGGGGGAACACATTCAGACCATAGTAGGTTTAAAAGTATTTCTAACTTTGCAAGGTTCTAAATTTCTGGAATCTCTCTATTATCTTTCATTTTTATTTGCAACCTGGCCAATTCTTTCCTGAGCTCATCTCTTCATAAAACAAAATGTAGTGTTCCAGACACAGGCAACAGCAGCCAACATAACACCACTGATGTTTGGTTTTCAGACCTCATCTTCTAGAGCTACAGATTTATTAATTTTATGATCTACCTCCCAAGTCATCTCAAGCAACAGTTTTACTGAATATCTTACCACTTCAAAATATATATGCCCATTTTTATAGCTTTCAATATCGATTTCTACTGTCTGACCATTAAGCCAGGGTCTCATATTGTAGGATTTTGTTAGAACACTACTTCTATCACCAATATCTATATTAGTAATATAAGCTCAGTTATGCTGCCTATCATAAGCCTAGAACTTCTTGTTCATGCTAAATCTAGTGTGTGTCTTCAGGGGGTTTTGTTCTACATGGTCACTCAGGGACCCAGGTTGATGGAAAGTCCATCATCTCGTATTTACCCCCTTGTAACTAACCACCCCAAAACCTACTGGCTTAAAAGAAGAGTGATTAACAACTTCTTATGATTCTGAGGAAGTGGCCAAGTGACTTTTCTGCAGGATGAGCCTGGGATTAGTCATGCATATGCATTCACCTGGAGAGTTGGCTGAGGTATGGGTTCAGCTGGGAAGTCTGGGTGTTGCTCTCACCATGTTGTCTGTCCTCCTTACGGAGGCTAGCCCAGGGTGGCAAGTGGGAAAACCCCAATAAGCAAGCTGTATCAAGATTCTTACTTGCTGATGTCATGTTAGCTGAAGAAAGTCACATAGCCACGCCCAATGTCAGTATAGGAAGGTACTACACAAGGGCATGGATACTGGGATATACAAATTCATTGTGCAACAGTCTTCCACAGCTATCTAGAGCAGGAGTCAACAAATATTTTTTTAAGGTCTGGATTGTAAATATTTTAGGTTTTGCAGGCCTTATGTTTTCCCAGCTTCTCATTAGGATGGAGAGATATGTAAGTAAATGAGCATGTTCCAATAAAGCCTTATTCACAATAGCAGGCAGTGGACCAGATTTGGCCCACCACTGAGCTGTGAAACATAAAGCCTTTATTTATTCTCTAGAAGGAATACATGTCAATTCTGCCTTTAGCCCATTGGCCAAAACTAGTCACAAGACCATATCTAACTGCAGGGGTGATGGGGAGTATAATCCTGCTCTATTCCCAGGAGGAGAGAAGAGCTAGACATGGGTGGACACTGGAAGTCAATACAGCAGAAGCCACATTTAGAAGATGTATGTTCAGATCATCAGCCTTATCTTTATTGAGTACCCGGCACTGGTTGTAAGAACTGAAGTAAACAGACACAAAACCAGTGCCCTCATGGAGCTTACACAGAGTCCCTGATGGTGAATACACTGAGAAGGAGAAGCATTTTATACACCTCTGCTCTGGAATTGTTACTTGTTGTCTCATTGTTTGTGTACTTGGCTTTTTCACCAATTGGGCTGTGAGCAACGCAAGGGTAGGACTGCATCTTCTCTGTGCCTGATGTAGTGAATAATTCTTTGTAGGCACTCTTTAAGTGCTTGTCAAGTAATTGATGGTTCAAACCATTAGACCAAGATAAGGATTTACTTTGGATTGTGGGGAACCTGGATATAGATGCCTAATTCCTGTATCACTCAGGTGCCTAACTCTCAAACCCCTAGAGCTGCCATTATACAAAAGGCTACAAGGTGTAAGTTGTTTCTCTAAATGTGAAAAGACAAGGATAGACTAAAGTCTGTGTCTCTTCCACTCATAGCAGTGAGTGAAAGGGACAACAAGCAAAAATTTCCCTCGAGAGTCTAGGTTTTTGGCCAGAAGTAACGTGAAAGTTCAGGTTAATTTGCTTGCCTTCAGAAGGCCCTTGGGGTATTTAACAGAAACCATCACCTTACCTTAGGTTTATTATTCTAGAAAGTGTAAGTATCTTCATTTCATAATACCTGAAGATCACTTCGAGACAGCAGAACAGTAAATATTTCTCTATTCGCATCCCCTCCCTCTCTCCTCTAAGGGGTCCTGAAGTTGTGTGCAGTGACTTAGGAAAAGGAATATGAGATGGGAGCATGGGACTTAAAAAGGTTTCTACTGAGTGGATAATTTCATATCATTCAACCTAGTAAAGAAAAGCAATTGATTTACCTTATGTATCTACCAAGGGATGGGGTTTATAAATAGGAATATTTCTTAAAGAATATCTCTTTTGTTTTAGATTCATGACCCGAGCCATTTTTAAGCCATTAATTATGTTTTAGTCTCAAATTTTATTGTAAGTTTAATTTTTACCCTGGAACAAATAGGGCAAATTCAGAATACAAGTCTTTTGAAAAAGATATTTTTGCAAAACAGTCCATTTGGGAAATGTGTTCATAGAGAATACAGATAGAAAAAATGGACTCCATTTCTGCTGTCAAGAGGTTTACAATATAATAATGGGGTCAGGCACATAAACAAGTAACTGTAGTACAGACAATGATATTTTTGGTCAAATAGAAATATGGTTAGAATTGTTTTAGAATGTAGAAGTAGGTGTCAGTCCAGAAGGGAATAGAAAAATTAAAGATGGCTTTATGGAGTAAGCTGTCCTTTAAGCTGTATGCACAAAGACATACAGGCTTTTGAAAGGACTTGCATGGGGAAAAGTATATTCTAGGCATAGTGAGTAGTGAGTGGCAGACAAGGGCCTCAGCTGAAGCAGAGGCTGTAGAATGAAAAAGAAGACAGCGGTGGAAGAACCAGGCAGAGCTGGAGGGGCTGGGCTGCAGCAAGGAGCAGAGGCAGATGGCAGAGATGACATCCAGGTAACCTACATGCTGAAGATGGTCAGAAATTCTGAATTTCTGAAGTCCATGAGAAAGCCACTGCATGAGAAAGAAGGCCAGCGACCTTGAAGTTGCTTCCAAATGTGACTCTGTGGCTTCCTCCTGTGGTTCTTTGTACACTCTGGTGCTTCTTCATGTGATCAAAATTAGAATATATTCATTGTTGGTCAAGCAAGAGCCTACCTTTGTTCCATCATCCAGGAATTTTCAGTCTGTCTGCTTTTATTTGCTGCCCTAATAATAACAAAGGGCCCAGACTTGGACCGAATTGATACTGCAAATCATCAGAACCAGCCTTCCCAAGCATAAGGAGGATTTTGCCCCTACCCTCAGGTAATCCTGGCTGTGAACATGATGTTCTTGGAGTTGTTTTTTAAATAGCCTTGTTCTGTTTTCAAATATTTACCCATTTAAGCAACTCGCTATTTAATACTGAAGGGGTATTTGTTCTGCTGTCTGGCACCTGGATCCTGAGGTAGAGCTTTTTTCTAGGTCTTAGTCCATCTTTTCATGTTAGAAAAATTAATTTTTTACTCTGAACAAATTAACTTATATCTACCATTCTTGTTACAAGTTATGCAAAAGACCCTGGAGGGATTGTGATATGTTTTTAGGTGCGTTTTGAGATATGTTTTTGTGTCCTTAGTCCAGAAGGACATCCCCATAGTAGTAAGTTCACACCCAAGAGCCTGAAAGTTGTTTGCACATTGCACTTCAAGTCCCGAGTTTTAGGTTTTTTTTCCACAACGATTCATATGCACACATATAGCGGGCCCCATGTCTGGACTCCAGCCCACACAGAGTTATTTGCCAATTCCAAAAAAGCAGAGAATGAAGACACTCATGCCCCATCATCCATCATTTTTTTCTATGAACCTTACAGCTGAATATTGAAAAATCTGGTTTTGATCTTTTGGGTATTTTTTTTTTTCATTTCAAGTCAACTGAATAGCCCATACACATGGATATAAAGAAATATAACCAGGAATTGTTTGTGGTATTGAATCAGAACTGGAGACATCTGAAGTCAAGCCACTTCAGTAGTGTTTCTTATTTCTTTTTAATCAGATTTTGAATATTCTTTCTGCAGGTTGTGTTCCTGACTGGCTTTGGCTATGTGTATGTGGACACTGTACATCAGTGTGGCACAGTCTTCATCACTGTGGCCCCAGAAGGAAAAGCAGGACCTATTTTAACCAACAGCAATAGGTAGGTTTAATTATTTTCCCTGTAACAACATAGTAAGTGTTCCTGTTATAAAGTTGTAAACTTACTATTTATCTTTGTCATCTCTGCATATGTATTAAAGCTTTTTGTTAATTATCGCATAATCCATAAAAAATATGGTTATTAGCAATAAATCATACCTTCAATAGGCAGCAATAAACCATCTTTCCTAGATACCACTTCCACTCCTTCTGTGGTAGGTTTAACAAACTGATTTACAAACTATGCATCTTGGAATCATACCACTATTATTAGCATGAAATGCACATTAATACCTCTGTATCTGCATGACAGTGTAGTAATTAATAATAAAACTTAGCAATTAGAGCTACATCAAATATAAATACGCCTCTTAGAGTCATATTTTCCACCCCCTACTTTGACCTGAATGTTGCCATCAGGTTGTAAAAACTTGAAATAGACAAAGAGTTAATATTCTTAATTTAAAAGAATTCACATAATTCAATAGGAATAAAGATAGCCTTACAGAAACAAAAATAGAGGCAATAGGCATAAACAGAAAATTCTAAGAGGAAATATAAGTAATCAAAGAAATGCTAATTTATCAAATTAACAATGATGTCGTATCATATCCAGTCCTGGTGAAAGTGTAAATTGGTACTATTTCCTGGAAAGCACTTTAGTAATACATGTTAAGAGCTTTAAAATCCTTTTGGCTTAGAAATTCCACTTTTAAGTGTGTTAAGAGTTTAAGAGTTAAGGAAGTAGAGAAGTGAGCAAAGATATACACAGAGAGATGTACACAGTGAGAGATATCACACAATTACAATGGCAAAATATTCAAAGTAAAAATGCCCATCCATAGGGAAATAGATGTACTATAATTGTACTATAAATGTTACAACTGCAAAAAGTAGATCTCAAAGAATTTTAATGGAATAGAAAATGCATATTATATAATCTAAAATAAAACAAGTAGAATATAATATTGAATATATATGATCCTAGTTATGTGTTATCTGTACATACATACACACATAAGTACATATGTATACATACTCACACAGAAAACATTCCTAGAAATAAGACTGAAAAGAAAACAATCAAAATTGGTAACAGATATGGGGGGGTTAATGAGTTATTTAATATTTAATTATTATTTGATTTCTGTATTTTGATTTCTTATAATAGCATTTATTTTATGATCAGAAAAAATAATTTAATATTAAAATATAAATACCACCAACTTCCATACATTTGTTTAAATCTTTCTTTTAAAAAGTTCATTGCAACTGGGTGTGGTGGCTCACACCTGTAATCCCAGCACTTTGGGAGGCCGAGGTGGGCAGATCACCTGAGGTCAGGAGTTTGAGATCAGCCTGGCCAACATGGTGAAACCGTGTCTCTACTAAAAGTACAAAAATTAGCCAGTCTTGGTGGTAGGTGCCTGTAATCCCAGCTATTCAAGAGGCTGAGGCAGGAGAATCACTTGAACCCAGGAGGCGGAGGTTGCAGTGAGCCAAGATCATGCCACTGCACTCCAGCCTGGGCAACAGAGCGAAACTCCATCTCCGTTTGGGCGGGGGGGAGGTTTATTGCTTCTCATATATGGTTAAGAACTCATTAATTTGGATTCTGCTAATTTGAATTTATAATATTTCAAACAATGTTGGATAGGATGTTTTCTTTGCCCAAAAGTGTTCATAAAAAATTAATAGCATAACAAAATTGGAGATGAACTTTTAACTAGTATAGTACAAAATTTCAGGTTTATTCAACACTTTCAGAAACATTTTATCTAGGGCATAAATGTTAATGACAATAGAAGCAACCTTTCATGAGAAAAGTACAGGTATTTCTTGGAACTTCCTTAATTCATTCAACAAATGTTTTTTTCAAGGGCTCACTGGATGCCTACCACAGGATGAGGATACATCCATAAATAAAAAGGCCCAATCCTTGCCCTGGAGAAGATCACTTTCTCCTCATAGGCATGGAATTGGGCAGGGTGGTGGGGGGTGTAGAGAGTAAACATAAAAAGAAAGGAAATGTTATGGTGCAGTAGAAGGTCAGCATTCTACAGGGATGAAAACAGAGCTCAGTAAGAGGCGCTGGGAGTGCCAGGGCCAAGGGACTGGGAGAGTGTAGTTTTAAACAAAGTGGTGTTGGTAAGCTGCACTGAGAAGTTGATATTTGGGCGGAGACTGGAAAGCAGTAGGGGCTTAGTAATGTGACTATCTGAAGGAAGAGCTTCCCAGGCAAAGGGCACAGCCAGTTCAAAGGCCTGCAACAACGTGCCTGGCATCGAGGAGGAACAGGGAAGAGGCTGTTGTGGGCCCAGTGGAGGGGGTGGAAGTGGAAGTAGCAGTGCATGAGGTCCAGGAGGTAAGAGCTAGAAGGAGGGAGACCTCATGGGACATTGAAGGGCTTATAGCTTTAGTTATAAGCGAAATGAGGAACTCATTGGAGCATTTTGAACATAGAAGTGACACACTGTGACTTAAATTTCTAGAAGATCATTGGCCGCTTTGTTAAAGTAGACTGTAGACAAACAAGGGCACAAGCAAGCAGGGAGACTAGTTAGGAGATGATTACAGTTGCTCATATTAGAGACACTGATGGCTTAGACTACAGTGGTGTCAGTGGAAGTGTCAGTGGAAGTGTCAGAAACAGTCAGATTCTGGATCTACTTCTAAGGAAAAGTCAATGGGATTTTCCTAATACATTGAATGGCTAAAAATAGAGGCATCAAGGATAACACCCAAATTTTTGGTCTGAGAACTGGTAGGATATGGTTGCCATTAACTAAGATGAGAGAGACTATCTGCAGGTTTAGGAGGAAAGATCAAGAGATTGGTTATAGACATGATAAGCTGAGATGTCATTTAGACATCTAAATGACCATGTGAATAGGTAGATACACAAGATTGGAGTTCAGGGGGGAGCTCCAGGCTAAGTGTATACTTTGGAAGTCATCAACATATAAATGGTATTTTAGGTCATGAGACTGGATGAGATCCCCAAGGAAGTTAGTGAAGATGGGGGTGAGAAGAGGACCAAGGGCTGAGCCTTAGGCACTTTAAGAGGTCAGGGAGAGGAGGAGGGATCTCCATAGGTAACTGAGGACGAGTGGTCAGAGAGGTAGAAGAGCTGAGAGAAGACAGGAAAGAAAGTATTTCCAGGAGGAGGGAGTTGTCAGCAATGTCATTATTTGTTAGTATGTCGAGTAAGCAAAAACCTGAAAGTCCATCATTTGATTTAGCCAAATGGAAGTCACTGATGACCTTGACAGGAGTTATATATATATATATATTTTTTTTTAATTATTATTATACTTTAAGTTCTAGGGTACATGTGCATAATGTGCAGGTTTGTTACATATGTATACTTGTGCCATGTTGGCGTGCTGCACCCATCAACTCGTCAGCACCCATCAACTCGTCATTTACATCAGGTATAACTCCCAATGCAATCCTTCCCCTTTCCCCCCTCCCCATGATAGGCCCCGGTGTGTGATGTTTCCCTTCCCGAGTCCAAGTGATCTCATTGTTCAGTTCCCACCTATGAGTGAGAACATGCGGTGTTTGGTTTTCTGTTCTTGTGATAGTTTGCTAAGAATGATGGTTTCCAGCTGCATCCATGTCTCTACAAAGGACACAAACTCATCCTTTTTTATGGCTGCATAGTATTCCATGGTATATATGTGCCACATTTTCTTAATCCAATCTGTCACTGATGGACATTTGGGTTGATTCCAAGTCTTTGCTATTGTGAATAGTGCCGCAATAAACATACGTGTGCATGTGTCTTTATAGCAGCATGATTTATAATCCTTTGGGTATATACCCAGTAGTGGGATGGCTGGGTCATATGGTACATCTAGTTCTAGATCTTTGAGGAATCGCCATACTGTTTTCCATAATGGTTGAACTAGTTTCCAATCCCACCAACAGTGTAAAAGTGTTCCTATTTCTCCACATCCTCTCCAGCACCTGTTGTTTCCTGACTTTTTAATGATCTCCATTCTAACTGGTGTGAGATGGTATCTCATTGTGGTTTTGATTTGCATTTCTCTGATGGCCAGTGATGATGAGCATTTTTTCATGTGTCTGTTGGCTGTATGAATGTCTTCTTTTGAGAACAGGAGTTATTTTATTAGGCTGGGGATGGGGGCACAAAAGGCTGCTTGGAGCAAGCCTTAGAGAGCAGGGAAGGAGAGGAGTTGGAGACAATGTGTATAGAACACACTTTAGAGTTTCTATATAGAGAGGATCAGAAAAATGAGTGGTAACTAAGGGACAGAGTGGAGTCATGAGGGATTTTTTGAGCTAAGAGATGACAGCATGTTTACAAGCTGCTAGTAATGAAGAAAAAGATGATGGAGGAAAGGGGTGTGAGTTGCTGGAGGGATGTCTTTGAGTAGGTGAGAGCAGAGTGATTTAGTGTACTTTAGAGGGGTTCACCTGAGACAGACGCAAGGGTAGTTCCACCCCAGAAATGGAGATGGAGAAGAGCTAAGCATGGACTCAGGTATGGTTGGTGGGCAGTTGTGGCAGGAATTCCTGCTAACTTTTCTTCTGCTCACGTGACTTTTTCAATTTAGGGAGTCTCAGTTACTTTATTCTCTCTTTCTGTCTTGTGATCATCATGATAGAGAATTAATACACAAAGACCAGAGGGATTTTGGAGTAAAAATCTGGTGTTGATAAGGGAAACATACGGAAACATGACAAGAGCTTATAATAGTCCCATTGGGAACATTTCCCAATACTGTTGGAGTGTGACGGGCTCCGTCCAGACACAATGTCCTGAAAGTTGAGTTCTTATTTGTTTCTTATGAGAGTCTGATATCCCATCAGGAGGTATTTAATAGGGTACTGTCATTAAAAAAGAAAGAAGAGAGAAAGAAAAGGTGAGTGGGGGAGACTAATGTTCTTGTCCCTTTCTCTTCTAGAGCCCAGGAGAAGATTGTTACATTCAAAATGTTTATCACTCAGTTGAGTCTGGCAGTGTTTGATGACCTCACCCACCACAAAGCATCACCTGAGCTTCTGAGACTCACACTGGACAATGTTTTTCTCTGCATGGCCCCGGGAGCTGGTCCCCTCCCTGGGGAAGAGCCTGCGGCTGCGTTGTTTGAACTTTACTGTGTGGAGATCTGCTGTGGGGACCTGCAGCTAGACAACCAGCTTTATAACAAATCCAATTTCCACTTTGCTGTCTTAGTCTGCCAGGGAGAAAAAGCAGAACCCATTCAGTGTTCTAAAATGCAGAGTCTCCTCATATCTAACAAAGAGCTGGAAGAATACAAGGAAAACTGTTTTATCAAACTTTGCATCACCTTAAATGAAGGCAAGAGCATCCTCTGTGATATTAACGAGTTCAGCTTTGAATTAAAACCTGCTCGGTTGTATGTGGAAGACACATTTGTATACTACATCAAGACTTTGTTTGACACTTACCTTCCTAACAGCAGGTTGGCTGGTCACTCCACGCACCTCTCTGGGGGTAAACAGATGTTGCCCGTGCAGGTCACACAGCACGCCAGGGCCTTGGTGAATCCTGTGAAGTTACGGAAACTGGTGATCCAGCCAGTGAATTTGCTCGTCAGCATCCACGCTTCCCTCAAGCTGTACATAGCCTCAGACCACACTCCTCTCTCCTTCTCAGTGTTTGAAAGAGGACCCATCTTCACCACTGCGAGGCAGCTTGTGCACGCCCTGGCAATGCACTATGCCGCGGGGGCCCTTTTCAGAGCAGGTAAGAACACAAGCTGAGGGTCTGTGATGAGCTAGAGCCTGGGCAGAAATGACACGCTTGGGGTAGCACCTCATTTCAAGACCTAAAGAAGCAATTGGCAAGAGGTAACACACCTGAGCTTTACAGTCACACACAACTGGATCTAAATTTAGAGGCTGCCACTGTTAGCTGTAAGACTTTGGGCAAGTTATTGAACCTTCTTCCTGAGTCTCCATTTCCTCCTTGATAAAATGGCTTCAAAGATTTCTGAGAGGATCAGATGAAAGTATGTGAGGTATCCAGCATTTTGCTTGCCACTTAATTAACATTCAAGCAGTAGTAGCTGTTCTGTAACTTAGAATTTTAGTTCAGTTTAGCAAACACTTTTTTTTAGCACCTTGCAGGCACAGAGCCCTTTCTTAGCACCCTAGATCAACCAGGAAAACTAGCCCATGTCTTCAGTCCCTGGGCCTAAAAGAAGTCCAGTTCTTGTTTATTAGTTTTCTTCATTCCTATTCATGAATAGCAGCAGGTGAGAAATTCAGAGGATTTGTGTGCTCGTAAGATGCACACTGACCCCTCTATCTATCCAGTGCTGTACTGCCTGTCTAGACAGCTGGCAAAGCGAAGGCTGTGAGTGTGTCAACCTCTCCACAGACCTGAGCTCAAAGAGAAGGAATGGCCCTTCCACTCTCTGGGGCCAGGCAAGTGGCCTCTTGCAGGCTGAGGGCTGCTGTTTCTCAGGGACTCAGTGGGAAAGGTAAGGATTCCTTCAGTCTGGCTGGAAAAGTCTGCAGGGGCTGGCTTGAACATGCATACAAAATTTTGTAGAGGGACTACTGTGTCCTAGAGACTGGTGGGTAGCGGGTGCAGTGGCTCATACCTGTAATCCCAGCACTTTGGGAGGCTGAGGTGGGAGGATCACTTGAGCACGGGAGTTCAAGACCAGCTTGGCCAACTGGTGAAACCTCGTCTCTACAAAAAATTAAAGTTAAAAAATTACCCAGGTGTGGTGTCGCGCACCTGTAGTCCCAGCTACTATGGAGGCTGAGGTGGGAGGATTGCTTGAGCCCAGGACTTTGAGGCTACAGTGAGCTATGATCACATCACTGCACTCCAGCCTGGGTGACAGAGCAAGACCTTGTCCCAAAAAATAAAGATTGAGTGGTGGGAACCACGTGGTCTCAGGGTACATTATGGTAATCAGCATCACAGTGTGTGTTCCTGAGCCAAGTTCACTCTAAAGCAGTTTTAGTTTGATAATTGGGCTCCCAGAAATTCAAGCAAAGAACAGCATCCAGAGTTAGCCTTGTCAGCCCTTTCCAATAAAAAACATGGAAATCTTACTTTCTGAAAGTAACAGAGGAGAGAGCCTTTGTTCTATCCTCTTTGTAAAGCTGTATTTCGTGAATGCATTCCCATATAAGATTAAGATTGTAGCAGTAAACGACCTGTGTTATTGCCATATTGGTCAGATTACATTTTCTCCATAATGAAATTCATAGACTTACTAGGGTTATCTAGACTCTTTTATAAAAGATAACAACAAGATCAGGGAGAGGGTCCTGCCAGACCTGTTGTCTTGATAGCTTGCACAACAATGAAGAAAACATTTCCCTCTTGCTAAAAACTTATTTAAAAATAAGCAGTTCACATTTCAAATTTAACAGATGGGTGTATTTATAAACAATTCCAGAAACTTTCCCTTCAGGCAATCTTTGCTTTTTCACATAAGCAGCAGGCACGTAGGTTACTGAGCTCCAGTCTGAGGCCTGGCAAGGACGAAGGCTCCCATTCAGTCTCTGCACCACGCAGCAGTGCAGTAAGCAGCAGGGAAACTACCTGTGGCACCAAGTAACGGGCCGTGCAGCCCGTGTGCTAAAAACGAGCTCTTCGTTTTGGTTTCTATTTTTAATGAGCTTTCACAAGAACATTCTATTTGAATTTTATATAATTCACCTAAAAATCCTCTAAGCTGCCATTCCAATCTCACTGTATACCAACATAAGGGCTTCTAATATAGAGGGCCAAGTTTTCAGAGCCTATTGGAAACTCTGTCACTAAAAATCTATGGACAATCTGAAGATCATCTGGAAAAAAGCAGTGATTGCAGGAGTAGGAAATGGGAAGATGTTGGAGGCTCCAGACTCCCAGGTGATCCTTGTCGAGGGAAGGGAGAGAGCGGGCTGCAGGTGGGCAAGTTGCCCACCCACATCTCACTTGGGTCAGAGTGCCCCTGCCTGTCATGGAAAACACCCTTACCTCATTTCTAGGGAAGTTGTGGTATCAACTTGAAGAGATTTTTAAAATAAACAGGCCAGGTGCAGTGGCTCATGCCTGTAATCCCAGCACTTTGGGAGGCTGAGGTGGGTGAATTGCCTGTGCTCAGGAGTTCGAGACCAGCTTGGGCAACACGGTCAAACCCCGTCTCTACTAAAATACAAAAAATTAGCCAGGCATGGGGGCGTGCGCCTGTAGTCCCAGCTACTTGGGAGGCTGAGGCAGGTGAATTGCTTGAACCTGGGTGGTGAAGGTTGCAGTGAGCCAAGATCGCACCACTGCACTCCAACCTGGGCAACAGAGCGAGACTCCATTTCCGAAAACATAAAAAATATTTAAAAATTAAACAACTAAAAAAGGTAGGGGTAGGAGAGGCAGAATGAAAATAAATAGTAATTGGAAATCAGTAACTGACCCTGTCTGAAGGAATGCATGTGGTATTTATCCTGAGGCCCCTCTCTAACCCAAAGGTTTAGTTTGATAGGAGCCAGGCAGACTCCCTTCTTCAACACAATTTCCAAATGACCGAGCAAAAGATAGATTTGCTATTGCAGGACAATAAAGGAGTACCTTTGGATCTGTCTGCCCTCTTCTGTCCAGCTCAGATGCCACTGAGATGTAGCTCTGGCCTCCACATAGCCCTTCTATCAGGCAGTGGCTTCAGGATTCAAGGATTCCAACCCCACCACAGGGGAGAACCTGCCACTGGCAGGAGGAGGAGGCCAAGGCAGATTCCCACTCCCTCTCTGCACCCGTGGCTCCAAACTGAACAGGCCTGTCATGGGGGACACTGCTTGGCCATAGCTACTCTCTTTTCTTTTATACATGGACTCGTTGGAGAGATGGGGAATTAAGATGTTTCTAGACCAACCTTCTGCCGTTAGGTACACCCTTACAGCCATTCAGGGCTAAAGGGAATCTGCTGTTTCTTTACCTCCAGAGAAGGCCCTCCATGGAGGAATATTCCACAGCCTCCCCAGCTCCTTTGCCTACTCTTTGCAGCCTGAGCTCACAGAAGGAAGAGGTGGGTGGGCTTCGGAATTAGGAAAACCTGGGTTGGAAACCCAGCCCACAGGTGGATCATCCAGGGGACTGTGAGCAGTTGGCTTAGTCTCCAAGCCTCAGTCTCCCCCTTTTCCTGCCTGTGAGGCCATGGAAGCAGTACCACCATGTTGCATGCACCTCTGCCTCCTGTGCCTGGTCCATTCCCTGACCCAGGCAGCAGCTCAGTCACCAGCTAACCTGCACTGATTTGAAGGGAGAGAATACTTTTCTTGTAGTTACTGTGAGAATTAAATGTGTTGAATGCCTGGCATCCACTAACCTCATCAGAATGTCCCTGTCACAGAGTTCAAGACCAGCCTGGCCTACATGGTGAATCCCCATCTCTACTAAAAATACAAACAAACAAACAAACAAATAAATAAATAAATAAATAAATAAAGCCAGGCGTGGTGCCATGTGCCTGTAATCCCAGCTACTTGGGAGGCTGAGGCAGGCGAATCGCTTGAACCCAGGAGTCAGAGGTTGCAGTGAGCCGAGACCACACCACTGCACTCCAGCCTGGGCAACAGAGTGAGACTCGATCTCAAAAAAAAAAAAAAAAAGTCCTTGTTGCCAGGGTTTACATAACCGGAGCTGGGATTGAAGGGTCCAAGACATTTGTCTGGCTCTAGCTCTGCTCCAAAGGGAAGCACTCAATTCAGTAGGATTGGGAAAGATTAAACACAACCCCTCCATTCTTGTCAGAAGTTTGCATCCCCTTTGCAACACACCATTGAGCATCTGGCCACCCCCGACCAGGCATCTCCTCCTATCCTGGTGCTGCCTCTGTCCCGGGGAGGCTTTAGAGAGAACCTCCCGCCTGCAAACACCTGCAGCCCAAGAAGGCGCCCTTCCTCAGGTGGTGGCAGAGTGCGTCCCCAGCACATGGACCCCTGTTAGCAGGAATATGGGAGGCTCGGGCCAGGCAGTTATATTAAAGCCATTTGTGGGGCCATCAGGGGATCACTTTGATTTATAAAGTATGAAAGTTTGCCATTTATGAATTCACAGGGAATGACTTATTTCCCTTATTTTCTTCCAAAGAAATGGATTACTTTCCCAATTCTAGTGTGAAAAAATGAATTGCAGGGGAAATGGGTCACTTTTTCACAAATGTTGAAAGTTCTGCATTTGAGGTTTCAATCACCCCTTCCCTCTGGTCCATTGCAGGCTGGGTAGTTGGGTCTCTGGAGATTATTGGCAGCCCTGCAAGCCTGGTGAGAAGCATCGGGAACGGGGTCGCCGACTTCTTCAGGCTTCCGTACGAGGGGCTGACCCGGGGTCCCGGAGCCTTCGTGAGTGGCGTCTCCAGAGGGACTACATCGTTTGTAAAGCACATCTCCAAAGGTAGTGGTTTCCGTTCCTTGCAATAATGCCTTTACTCCTTCCCTGTCTTTTTTTTTTTTTTTTTAAGAATGTGCATTCAGATTGCCTCTAGCTTTGGCCTGTTAGCTTGCAGTGAGAGTTTGGATTTGTAACAAAGCTCATAATATAATGTCTTATGTTTTGAACAGATCAGTACTTGCCTGTGGTGTGTGAAAATGTTTCAGAAACTTCAGAATTTTAAGCCTCCCATTGGGAAAAGAAGGATTGGCTCAACTGTTATTCCATGTGATAAACACAGAAATATTAAAGGTGTTCAGGATTTCTGCTAAACATCAGAAACCCTACACTGTGTTGCCTCCATATTTTTTTAAATGTAGATACAGTTGTCATAACTTTCTGAAGGATATGGATACATTCTGACATGGAAGCAGATTTCGGGGTGAAACAGCCAACTTTTCTCTAGCACGCCACGTAAACAGTGCCATCTTGTGGCCCAGACAGGTCATCGGGCACGGAGGCCAAAGTGCTTTCTCACAAGGACAGTGTTTTAGTTTTATCTGTGTGTGTTTGCTTGATGTTATTTTGGTCAGCTTGGCAGAGACTTGGGAACTAACAAGGGCCATCTGAGTCCCCTTTTCTTCTCAGTGGGAGGCAAGGAAAACAGGGCAAAGGGCTTCTTCCCGTAAAAGGCATCTGACCATAGGCCATAGGACAGGTTGTAGAAGTCTCTGTAAGGCACAAAAGAAGACTTGATCTTGAAATAGGAGAATCCGTGATCCATAGAGGGGGTGAGGGACTATGGGTGGGAGGGCTGGCAAGAGAACAGCCAGAGTCATAAAAACAAATTCCATGGACAATGAAAAGGACACTCCCCCAGGCCTCAAATCATCTGGGAGACCTGGGGGCTGAGCTGCAGAAATCCGCCCCAGGAGTCACTGGCAGACTGCTCACTCTTGACACTGGAATCTCTGTGGTTCTGTTGTTTTTATGTTAAAATAAGACAACCAACACCTGCTAAATTGAACCTCAGCGGTATTTTCAGCCTACTGACTCACTGAATGTTTTTTACACTTGTTCTCTTCTTCTCTTAGCAAAATCTGTTTGGTTTGTTGGCATCCCTATGTGTGTGCACGCACGCAGATATTTTTCTTTTCAGATTACTGGTAAAGATGCAGCTGCAAAAACGACATTGAGCATTTCTTCCTGAAACTGGACCTGCAATAACAGATGAGCTAGTTTGTTAGTGTCCAGATCTGTACATGAAAGTCGCTCAGTTTTGCTCACTGAGATGTGTGCAGACCTGCTAGAGGAATTGTGGCTGTTGTGACCAAATGCTAAAACAGCCTTCCTTAGGAAAACCAGACAGATTCACGGCTCTCACATGATTTACTCCCTTTATTCCCCTCACTGTTTTTTCAGTTAATATCCTGAATATCAAAATTGCACATATTCTCCATGGCACAATAATTACATCCTCAGAATGGCAAATGATAAGGTTACTATCTCCCCCTTTGTTATTACTGAAGTTATAGGGAGGGAATAAAATTTATTCCTAAAGTTGAAATATTTCTTTATCATCTTTCTAAAACTTAGCAACGTAACTTTACCCTTTAAAATCAGAGCAGGCAGATTTTAACCTTCAAAATTGGGCCTCAATGAAGGCATCAATACTGTTTTAATCAAACCTTGACAAATTCAATTATAGTGAAAGATAGTTTCATGTGAAACTCTAGGCTGCTCTCTGGCACCTGTGATTCTTCCCCTTTGAAGAGTGTCATCACCCCTGTGGGCAAGTGTTCCTCTTTACCTCATTTTCTTTTAAATTTTATTGTATCCTATTTGAGACAAGATCTCACTCTGCCACCCAGCCTGGAGTGCAGTGGTGCAATTGCAGCTCACTGCAGCCTTGATGTCCTGGGCTCAGGCAATCCTCCCACTTCAGCCTCCTGAGTAGCTGAGACTACAGATGTGCACTACCACACCCAGCTAATTTTTTAACTTTTCATAGAGACAGGGTTTTGCCATGTTGCCCAGGCTGGTCTCGAACTGCTAGGCTCAAGCAATCCTCCTGTCTTGGCCTCCCACAGTGCTGGGATTACAGGCGTGAGCCACCGCCCCAGTTGTTTACCTCTTAAGACTCTTTCTTCAAATTGCCTGAGAGGAAGCCACCATCACTTGCCACTGGGCACGTCCAAGAGGGCCCACAAGTGTTCCCACTGCCTCTGAAACTACTGCCTTGGGGTCCCTCATGTATGTGACAAGGAGGCTAACCCCATGCTCTTCTTCCCTCAGGTACCCTCACATCCATCACCAACCTGGCCACAAGCCTGGCCCGGAACATGGACCGGCTCTCACTGGATGAGGAGCACTACAACCGGCAGGAGGAGTGGCGGCGGCAGCTCCCCGAGAGCCTGGGCGAGGGGCTTCGACAGGGCCTGTCCCGGCTGGGCATCAGCCTGCTTGGTAAGGGGCTGTGGGGCCTCCCACCTGTCTGCAATCCAGCAGACTGAGGTGCAGGGTCTCCCAGGACTGGGCAACCTCACCGTCTGCCTGGGGATGACTGGGAAATGCTCAGAGAAGGTAAGGCACTTGCTCTGAGTTCCACATTGTGTCCCGCTGAGGGCTCACCTGCACAGCCGCACAGGCAGCACCTGTGTTTGCTTTGTGTATGAAATGTATCTTGGGCCTCACTAAAGTTCTTAAAAGAAATCCTAATTTGATAGGACCCGCTCTAAGCATAGTGGTGTCTGCACGAGGACAGCAGCATCCAGCTGTTTGCTTTCTGAAGAATATGATAGGCAGCCCTTCCGAAGCACTGGCTCCCTCACTCCTACACATGCTGAGCCGCTTCTTTTGTTTGAGAAGCACTAGAGCAACATGCAAATGTCATGTAAACTTCAGTGAGGAGCCCACTTTGTCCTTTTACTTTTTTGAGATCAGCCTGACTCAGAGCAATTATTGATTGTAGAGCAGCCAGATGGTATAGAGGTGAAGATTGCTATGCATATTTCAAAATGTTACAAATGTTTGAAAATAAGTTGCTTTAAAAAAATCTATAAAAAGGAAGCTTCAGAGCTAAAAGCTTGCAGGGCAAGATTATCAAGGATTTTTTTGTTTATTTGTTTGCAAAGGAATTTAAAACTGTATGCTTGGCAATGTGCCTGTTCCGCATCTGAGGGAGTGTGCGCCTCCCAGAGATCAGTCACCTCACGCAGTGCAGAGCCAAGGGTGGAAAAGATGAGTTTGAAAGGACTTGCCCTCTCTCTGATCTTCAGTTCTCTACGGAGCTCCTCGATTGGCAGCTGCAGCCAGCTGAGGCTCTGGGAGGAAGTGGTAAAATGGTACAAGTTCAGGTTAAGTTGCTAGAAATTACATAGGTAAAAACATTCAGTGGTGTGGGGCACTGTCATATGTGGAAACTGGGAAGCTGGTGACCTGTGATAAACAAGCTGGGTAAAGGAGCAACCTTCTTGCTTAACTCAGTAACCCAAAGGTGATGGTGACTCCTTTGGGGAAGGCGGTGTGGCAGGGGACCCTGCCCTCAGAAGCCCCAGACCTCGGGCTAGGGTGTCCAAGTCCTTTCTTTGTGACCTCAGAGAAGTTCTTCTCTGAACCTGAGTTTTTCTTTTGTATATTGGGCCTGGTGATACCATTGTTAGAAGTAACAGTGGGTAGTTATATGGCAGCCACCATGCTCATGTTTGGTAAACAGCACCTATCATTATCATAGTATGGTAGCAAATGAACTGTAAGAGTTGCCTGGTTTCCAAGAGTGTCTCCGCAAAAAGAAACATCTGAGCAATGGCAGGAATATTTTCCCTTAATTAATGGATTAAGTGGCTGTAACCAGAGGAAGTGACAATGAGGTTATATTGAGGATCTTAAGGTCATTGTTTTGTGACTCTGGACCTGTTGATGCTATTAATTGGAGGCTTAAGTACCACTACTCTGGGGTTGAGAGCTTCCCTGTCTCCAGCCCAGCCCCTCAGAGAGAGAGAGAGAGAGACCGACCCACCCACCCCTGGGCTGGCTGGTGTGTGGCTGTCTCCACCCCAAACCCGACACCCTTCCCGCCCAAGGGTTCCAGTCTCTTCCCACTCAGAGAAGCCCCAGCCAATGCTCCGTTTTCAGTGTGTAAGATTGTACCTGATGGGAAAAATCAGTTGTGTGAGGAGTCACGAATCTGCCCCGATGAGGTAATCTTTCTGGGCGTGGGTCCTGTTGACAGGGTAAGTCATAACGCTCTGATCTTTGCTGTAGTCATTGTGTCTTACATATCCTTATCCATGTGAGGGAATTCATTTTTGGAAACTGCAGTGGGCTCATGGGGTCTTTGTGCATATCTGGTAATTTCCAGAACATTAGGAATTCTTGGGGTAACATAAACCTCCTCTGTAGATGCTGGCTGCATCTCCCAACACTGGCCGGCCCCAGTCCTAGCCCAACCCACCCCCTGAGCAGTGTGTCCATGTCAGGGCTCTGCAGAGTTCACAGTGGGCATCTCAAGCTTGGCTCAAACCAGCTTCGTTTCCTGTAAGACTTCAAGAGCCTTTGTTTCATGTAATCGTTGAGTTATCTCAAAATGTCTGGTCCTAGAACTACCAGGTGTGTGGCAAGAAGAAGAAAGAGGGGAGTACAACAAACTGAATCTCCTCACTTTGGAAAGTTACAGATTGGCCACCATTTAATTCTTCCCCAGAAATGGTGTTTGAAATTGCCATATACAATGCAGTGCCTAATTGAAGTTAGAGCCATTATCACATAATAATTTGAAACCCAGGCCGGGCACATGGCTCACACTTGTAATCCCAGCACTTTGGGAAGCCAAAGCAAGTGGCTTACTTGAGCCCAGGAGTTTGAGAGCAGTCTGGGCAATGTGGCAAAACCCCATCTCTACAAAAATAAAATGAAATACAAAAATTAGCCAAGCATGGTGGCACATGCCTTTGGGCCCAGCTACTCAGGAGGCTGAGGTGGATCGCTTGAGCCCAGGTCAAGGCTGGAGTGAGCTGAGATTGCACCACTGCACTCCAGTCTGGTGGAGAGAGTGAGACCTTGTCTCAAAATAATGACAGTAATAATAATAGTTTTAAACCCATGCCAGTGAAATATTCTAGTTGCTCAGTTTCTTCAAAAAGACACAAAAGTCAAGGACCCAGTTCATAAAAATATATTAAAGGAAAAGTTAGAGTTGGCAAAGCATTTTCAAAGGTGTCATCTTATTTGATCTTCACAACCCTTCACAACTTCATAACCCTTCACAGCTTCACAACTTTGGATGAGGTAAAGTGACTTAGCCAGGTCAAACCTCCAGCAAGGACAGGAGCCCGGGCCTTTCCACCATGTCGCCTACCCCTGTGGAGCTCCAGGCCTGGAAACCATCAGGATGTGGGGAGATTGAACAATTTCAAGTTCCAGTGTAGGAAAAACACATTTCCCCCAAATGTTTATGGGTTCGGGAGGCCTTCTTGACTCTGCTTCACCCTCATGGGAACCCTATGGAGCATTATGAGGCCCTTGAAAATTAAAGCAAGTCTTTAATTTATGCCCAGCCGCACTGCCCCAGGTCAGCAGGGAAAAGTGTCTGCTGGCTGAGAGATGCCGCCGAGGCTTTTGGATGAGCTCCATGACAGTTTTCCAAAAGCAACGGCTTTTGGAAAAACTCTGTTTAGCCTGCAGTATTGGCATCAGCCTTGCCCACATTTACCAGATCTGTTCCCCAACACCCACACTTTCTACTACACTCTGGAGCCTGCACTGAGAAAGGATATGCAGCTCCGCATCACAACTGCATTCTGCGTTTCCTCCCAGACCTGATGCCTTCTCGTGAACACCAAAGTCAGGATGTCAAGAATTGCTCCTCTGACTCCCACTTCTTTTGGGATGCTTCCTGGTTTGTGACACGCGGCTGGATTCCCCAGAGACCACCTCCTCTCTCTTCATAGGCACTCTTGGCTATGCCATCTGGAATTCCAACAAAACAGGCCTCCGCCAGGTGAATCAGAAAAGTCCCCTGCGAGGGAGTGACTCGAGTTGTATATCCCAAGAGACAGCCCTTAAGACCACCATCTGCCATTTACTGACTGGTGTGTATTATAGTCAGTGCAGCATTTAGGAATGACAGGCAAAGTGCTTCCTTCTTGGTTTGCTCATCTGTTCTGGTCAAAAAAGAAGCACTGAGCTGGAATGCACAGTATACTCTATGCATCTCGTTTCTTTCTGGAATGGCGAGCTGTGGCGTGGTATCCCATCTTATGCCTGTCCTTCTGATAGTGTGACAAAAAAAAATGCCAGAAACAAAATTACACCATATGGTAAAGGCAGCATCAAAATAGATGCATCACAAGGAACTTCCATAGCTCAGTGACCAAGTAGTTTCTGCCCAAGGCTTAGGAGCAAGTCACAGAAAGCGGTGAGGGAAGGCGTGGTGGTCTCCTGCTCCACAATGAAGGCCTTCCTCCTCCTCCACCTTCCAAGGCACAACAGGCAATAGCTCCTGTGTCCTGTGGGGTGCAGCACTCACTCAGTCCTGGAAACCCCTCCCAGGCACGCTCTTCTGTCTTCACTGGCTTCATCAGATCACAGCCATCTCCATGTGGCCACCCACCCCGTGGGCGTAACGCCAGCAGACAAGTCTTGGGATCAGTTTCCACTCTTGAAAGCCTTCAAGCAGAGTTTGAGTCTATGACAGTCCATAATTTACCAGTTGAGGGATTTACTTCAGAGGATATACTTCAGAGGAGAGCCATTCCAGGCTCTGAGAGAGGCTGCCTCTCTCAAAGCAGGGCTGCAGGGACCATGAAATGGCTGCTAGTCTCTTAGCCTCTCCGTTCCCCAGCTTGTGAGCACAGAGGTAGGTAAGGCACCTGGTGGCTGGTGAGGAGTTGGTGTGACAGGCCAGCTTTCCCCCTCAAAGGTCTGCTGCTGAGCCCGGGGCAGGTGGTTCCACAGCTCCCTCTCTGACTCTCAGAATCTAACACCTTGTCATGGGACTCAGGCTTTCCACTTTTGGGGAGCTGCCCAAATCGTCTTATCTGTCAAAGCCACAGTAACTGGAGCCTTCCCTTTGGCCAGAGAAAACGGAAGAGCAGAACAGAGGGAGCTTCACTTGATACCTGCGTGCGATGGAGCAGCTGGCAGTCAGCACCCTGTGTGGGTGACTGCGGCTGGCCCAGGCTCCACTCTTTGATTTGATGCTGTTCACTTTGATAATCTGCTGAGGTGACCAGAAGAGAAGACCCAGGGTTCCTCCCTGTCCCTCAGTGTGGCCACTCTGACTTCTGATCTTCCAAATGGAGTGGAGCGTCAATGGTAAATGAGGGGCGCTCCTAGCTGAGCACCAGGCCTGGCTAGCTGTGATGCTGAAAGAGTGACCCTCACTCTTGATAGCTGGGGTGGCCTGGGCCTGCCAGGAGCAGCTTCCTCTGCTCACTCTTGCCATTTCTGTATAAGGTTTGGCAGCACGACTCTAGGCTGGGAAACAGGCCTGTTGCCTCAGATCATTCTGAATCTGTCAGTGCATAAACTTAAATGTCTCAAAACCTAGAGGAAAGGAGTCCATGAAAAACATTCCCTTTACAATTGACGTGATGTGCACTAAAATTTCTACCAGGGATCAGAGCATTTTCATCAATTCTAGCAGTTTTGAGTTGAAAACAGACAATTCTGTCAAGAATTATAAAGAAATTTTCCCTTCTGAGTTAGGGAGCCCTCCACTCCATCATGAAAAAAAATCAGAATGGTGAGGCTTTTCTAGCTCTCATTGTTGGCCTCTCAAAGCAGGAGTAGCAAAGGGGCCGTATCCACAGGACTGCCTGAGGGGCTCCTTTCATCTTAACTGCCTCAGGCTCAGTGCAGGAGATGGACGCCCTGTGCTACAGCTGTGGGAGCAGAGCCCCGAGGGGTTTTGGTCACTATTCTAAGTGAGGAGTAAGTGGCCAAACCTCAATTCAAGTGAGAGAGAAAGGTTTTTCCAAGATTGGCAGAGGAAGAGCCTGTTTTATAAATGGGATAAGCGAAATCTCTTGGTGGTTAAGAGCTATGCTGTGACTCACTCTCTGTACACTTAACAGCTGTGTGACCTTGGGAAAAACTCCTTAACCTCTGTGCCTCAGTGTCCACATTTGGATAAAAACAATGTCTGACTCCTGGGAATATGAGGATCAAATGATCTCATACAAGTAAAGCTCTTAGCACAGTCTCCAGACCTAGTAAGCATCCAAGATAGATAGATTACCTATAATCAAAATAATAAGTATATCAATAATTACTCTTAAGTATTACTACTACTAAATTATGATTATGATTATTATTAAAAGTGGGGAGTTAGAAAGGGGCTTAACCCCTTCCAGTTTTTCATCTTCCTGAGTCGGTGCAAATGTATTGGGCTGAACAGTCTTTCTCTGCTCCTGAGGAATTGTTAGCTCCTCTCTGTAAACTGTGTTGCCTGACTTCAGAGGAAAGATGTGTGGATGACACTGAAAAGACTGACAGGTTTGTTAAATTCTGAACTAAACTTCACAGATCCTGACTGTGTGGACCAAACTCCGTCTGAATATTGTACTTTGATGACAATAATAAATGTCTACTGCCCTTGGTGTACTTAGGTAACTGGTAAATAAATGGGTAGTAAAGACCTTTACAATGAGGGTGGGGACTCATTTTCAATCCAGATAAAACTGTGTTCCAGATGGAGCCTTTCATTTTCCAAAAATTTTAAGCCTCTGTCCTTACTGAGGGCTTTTGTTATTCCAGGTGCAATTGCTGGTATAGTCGATCAGCCGATGCAGAACTTCCAGAAAACATCTGAGGCACATGCTTCAGCAGGACACAAGGCCAAGGGTGTCATCTCAGGTGTGGGGAAAGGAATCATGGGGGTGTTCACAAAGCCCATCGGAGGAGCTGCTGAGCTGGTGTCACAGACTGGTTACGGTAAGTTGGTGGAAAACCCATCAGGCCAACCCAGACGTTAGTGATTTGCATGATTATACCAAGGGTTCCCTAAGATAGTGTAACCTTTCACATGGTAGAGGAGTAAAAGATAGATAAATAGTGGCTATCTTTCTTACCTCTCTATGCTTATTTACACAGAGTAGAATTTTACTACTAATAATAAAACCGTAGAATCAGGAAACCAGTTACTAGTTTCAGTGTATATGTCACAGAATCTTTTTACAGTACACTTGATAGACCAGTTTAGAGGTTGAGGGCAGAATGGAGAATACCACAGAGAAAAGAATTAGCACTTTTTCCTATGAGAAATGTGGAAGGAGTGATAGGTTGTGGGAAGATAACTTTAAGCAGTAGAGAATGAGACAGAGTGTGGATGTGCACATGGATCTTTGGGTTTGGGGTGGCCTTCTCACCCACAGACGCCATCCTGCTCCTCACAGCCAGGCCGGGGCAGAAACAAAGGATCTGCAACTAAAATCCCTTTCGCAAGCAGAAAGCTGTGGAGTGCATGGGCGCACGGCACTACCTGCACTTGGATAGGCGTGCCAGGGCCTCTCCCTGTGCAGCAGTGTGCACATGAGTAATGGGTGCCTATGAAAGGAAGCACCTCCTCCCAGGCTTATTTTCTGCATTCGTGGCAGAGCACATTAAAGTGACTTTCCATAAACCTGTGGCTGGAACCGTTAACATTTTACCTAAAATTGGTGTCATCATTTTGGTCATGAAGCAGGCTATCTAGCTAGTATCACAAACCACAGAAGCACCCTCCCGTTTGTCAGACATGTAAGCACACTGTGTCTGCATCCACATCTGGCCATAAAGCCCACGGGATGTTTCAAGGGAGGCATCCTGCTCCTCAGCAGGCCTGACAAGAGGCAGCCAGATCAGGGCATAAAAACAGCGTCTGAAAGGAAGGGAGTGGAGATGAATGAGTGCCCACACTTCAGGCAGCCATCCGGAAAGCATCCTTTAAGAGACCACACAGACGCCAGCATGTGTTCCTCTTCGCTTTCCCCTCCTCGCCCCCCTCATTTCCCTCTCCTTCTGTGAATGACATTTTCACTCACAGGGAAACTGACAGTAAGATGTGCTATAACCTGTAAGTGGGAAAAGTTAAACTCCCTTATGATACGGACTCCAGTGAGGTAAAGTCAAGTCATACTTTTGATAGTGACTCCAGTGAGGTAAAGTCAAGTCATACTTCATAAATTCTTTTGGTTTTGAAAATGTCATTGTCCCTCACTGTGTTTCCCAGGGCTGAAGAATGCTCCCTTATGTAAGAAGATCTTACAGCAGAGCTTCACATGGCCTTTTTGGTTTCCATCACTCTTGTAAAACTTTTATTACCGAACTGAAGGTTTTACAAACCACTAACTCTTAGTCTAATGACTGCGTCGTTTATAAACATTTATAAGCCCTCAGAAAGCACACATGCTGTACCATCTTTGGTTCTGGAGAGTCTCTGTAAAGGCCTATGTGGCTGCTGCTGGGTGCCCTCATTTGGTGCTGGCACCAGGGAGAGCGTGTCATAAACCAGAGGCCCCAAGCGCACTCATAAATGTACATGGATTCGTGTTTAACAGTTGGATTAAGTCACTTAGCATTTAAATAGTGTATCTAGGCAAAGGGTGTGCCTTTGTATATATCTGTTTTTTTTATTTTTTGACTAGCCTTAGCACAGATACAGAAGTATTAAGGAAGCTAACAATCTAGAGGTTTTTTTTTAGACACAGGGTTTGCTGTCACCCAGGCTGACATTTAGTCACACAATCATAGCTCACTGCAGCCTCCAACTCCTGGGCTCAAGTGATCCTCCCACCTCAGCCCCCGGAGTAGCTAGGACTACAGGCACGCACCACTATTTATTTTTTGTAGAGATGGGGGTCTCCCTTTGTTTCCCAGGCTGGTCTCTAACTCCTTGACTCAAGCAATCCTCCCACCTTGATTTGATCTCCCAAAGTTCTGGGATTACACGCATGAGCCACCATACCAGACCTAGCTAGACTTTTTTAACATATCAATTACAAATGATATCTAAGCTATCGTTCATGACCAGCTACTTTCAGTGTTTTTGCTTCCTCTAATTGCTGGTCTATGCTTGGACTGTGTAACACATTCATATTTTAATTTTCTAATGCAAGCTCACCAAGGTTAAGAGTATTGTAATGTTTAAAGATTATCTATACACTTGCTTCCAAAGATGTGACATCACTTTGGATGTGTAACATTTTATGGATGGCTCTGAGCAGATGACATCATTGCATCATGAAACTGTTTTCCAGAAAACAAGTAGTAAAACTCCCTTGCTTCTCTTACCACAGGTATTTTACATGGAGCTGGACTTTCTCAGCTTCCCAAACAGCGCTATCAGCCAAGTGATCTACATGCTGACCAGGCTCCAAACAGCCATGTCAAATATGTCTGGTAAAATTATTGAGATACTTGCTCAACTTTACATCCATACTGTATGTTAATAGCTCCTGGCTTGCTCTCAAGCTAATGGGCCACACTTCCAGGGAGCCCAGGAGTAGCCATTGTTGGCACTGGCATCTCAGGCAGCACAAGAGCACTGTAGAGGGACAGGAAGGGGCTGCCACTGCCAGGTTTGGGGCTAGCTGCACAACTCCTCTGGCTCCATACCTAACCACTCAAGGAAAGTCATACATTGGCAGAGAAGCCCAGTCTTGCTAGAGGGCCTGAGATTCCCTGTGGAATGAGCACTCGAATTAGAGGTGCTATTTCTAATGGAGAGAAAAGGAGCTAAGCAAAACCAAGGGAAATCTTTATTCCCAGGAGGAAGCAGGTTCTGTTAACCAGAATCAGTGTTTGAGAACTGACAATTACATTTCAAGCTAAAATGAGTAATTGGATTGGTGAGGGCCCTTTGCCCTTGGGGAGGCCGCCCCATTGGTAAATAATGAGCACTGATAAGTGACCATCTTTTCAAAGCTGGCCTCTGGCCTCACTTTTCTCCTTTTAAACAGGAAAATGCTTCAGTCTCTGGGCAGACCAGAAGTCCACATGGCCCTGGACGTGGTTTTGGTGAGGGGCTCAGGCCAGGAGCATGAAGGGTGCTTGCTGCTGACATCAGAAGTGCTCTTCGTAGTGAGTGTCAGCGAGGACACACAGCAGCAGGCTTTCCCCGTCACAGAAATCGACTGTGCACAGGACAGCAAGCAGAACAGCCTACTCACAGTGCAGCTGAAGCAGCCAAGAGTGGCCTGTGATGTGGAGGTACGTTTCAGAAAACAGGGCAAACAAGACTAGCTGCCAGGGAGGTTGGAGTGGCTGCTGGAGACCAAGGAGAGCTGCTACCCAGAGAGGGAGTGTGGAGGCCAGAGGCCACTGCAAAAGGGCACTGGGAAGCCTCCATCCAGATATGCACATGAGCCCTGTACAGGAGAGCCCAGCAGGCGGCTAGCAGGACTCAAGGTCTGGGGCTAAGTCACCATGTCAGCTGAACAAGGCTGATCTGGCTTGGCCGTCATGGGGCTGGGGTGCTCGATGGACAGGACAATGGAGTTACAAAATGAGTGGGTCGGTACAGGAAGGGCCAGGATTGGGGCAGCAATTCCCAGCAACTGCTCCACAAAGGAGGCCCCCTGGTCTGAAAGCCTGAAGTCAGGTCCTTGGCTGCCTGAGGACACCAGTTGGCTGCAGGGTGCTGGAGGTCTGTGGGTGCTGGAGAGGACCACTGCAGGAGCAAGGGGCATCATGAAAAAAGACTCTCCACTCCCTCCCCTACCCCCAAACCTGGTGATTTCAAGGGTCAACATTTTGTGAGGTGCTCTCTCTCTCACATCCACTGCTTTGTATTCTGTGGCTGTGTTCTTTCCCACAGGATGGTTTCCCACCCCATAAGTACCACAGAATCCCCCCCTGGGGATGATACTTAAGGCTCTTGGGGCAGCTCCATGGCTGGCTCCTGGCCTGCATAATGTGGAACAGATGCGCAGGCAAGGCATACTGGGTGTCAGGAGTCAGAGTTGAGCCCTGACCAGAAAGACCCCAGCTTCCTGTAGTCCAGCCCAGGGTAAACAGGTACACCCACTGGAAAACTGCTCTGTGCTCTTCCTCCTTGGATGATGGCCTGATCCATAAGACCCTAATTATTTACATAAGAAACAGCCATCTTTTTCCACACAGCAAGATGGTGGTGGATCAGTGGCAAACTGGAGTCTGCTGGTCCTAACCTGGGGACTGAGTGGCCCCAGCAAAGCACAGCAAACCTGCCCCCAGTAGGTTCTGCCTGATCCTCCTTTCATTATTCTCTTCCTGCGATGGGGGCATGTATCTCCGTCACACCACTGTTTGGGTAAAATTATCTGAGAAGATGGAAAGCAGCCAACTACAACAACTCTAAGATTTCTCTAGTTTCTTGGATCATGATCATAGTCAGGCTTTAAGCTAGGGTTTGGCACCAGGACTACATTGCTCCTTCAAGTTGATGACTTTCTGGGAATAAACAGAGGTCAGATGTCCAGGCTGACTTTATTAGATCTGCCAAGATCTTCTGATCAGTTGACAATAAAGCAGCGGTGATTTGGCAAGGGATAATATCATTACAATTAAGTCTTTAGTCCTTAATGAGAAACTTCCAAGGCCCTGTGACCATCATTATTCCTTAGCTGCTTGGGAAATATTTCAGATCTTAAACTCCTGAGACTGGAGATTCTTTTGCTGTTCAACTGTCTTCAACTGTGATCCTTCTCTTGTATTTTTGTTTGAGGCAGGTACTGTGGAGAATCATCATAGGCTGGAAGGAAACAGACCTCAGTTTCCCTAGGGGTTGAGATAGTATCTGGAGTCACCACTCCTAAAAGTTGCCAAGATTATTGGGACTGTGGAATGAGGAAGCAGCACTGAAGCTCTGGATACCATTTTCAACACTGATTTTCCATTGCTGTCCAGGGCTGAAAGAGGGTTGGGATTAAGGAATGCCTAAAACAGAGGTGGGAAGACATGACTGAGAGCAGGAGCACTGTGCCTGCACAGCCAAGGCCAGGCACTGGCTGGAAGGTGGATGGGCCAGTGCGCCTTCAGCCTCCACATTCTGCTTTCTCTATTCCACTTTCTCTCTCATTAATATTCCTATTAATGACTTAATAGGAATAACTGCTGCCGTAATCCTGTGTCTGTAACCCCAACCTCTCCTACTCACCCCCAAGAAAACTCAAGCTGCAGAGCATCTTTGAGACTAAACCCTCCCAACTGCTGTAATCCGGAGTATTTTCAACATGAGTGGGTGGGGGAGGGTGGCCAGCAGTGCTATGTTGTCAGGGAGCTTTCTTGAGCTGTCTTTTAGTGCATCCCAACATAATCCACAGACATAAGGAAGCCTGTCTACTGTGAACACTTCCAGTGAAGACTAAAAGCAGTATTTTAAGATCTTCTATAAATGACTTTTCTGGTTTTTAGCTTTTGCCTTAGATGCTAGGAAATACAGTTCCTTTGAATTTTGGAAGGAATTAATTTGTAGATGACATCATGCAGTACATTTAAATATGGCAGGATTGAGATTTTTTTTAACTCAGCATTTGCTTTTCTTGGTTAAATGCAACCAGTTTAGGGGTAATAATTGCTTAATATGCTTGGCACATTATTGAAATCCCTTATGAGAGGCTCAAAATGAGTCAGAAGGTCAATTTATTCCTTGGCTGGGTTCCTTTCACAACACGGGTTTTCCTGTGCTGCTGTTCAGGAGGAGCAATTAAAACTTTTTGTGTATTCAAAGCTTTCCAGCTGAATTCTGGCCCCATCAAATGATATCAGAGCTCTGGCTTTTGCCTGGTGGTGCAGAGCTTTGAATCTTTGGGGACCGTTTTTCCCCAAGCTTAAAAACACAAGATCCAAACTCTAAGGGACTCCTTACTTATTTCTCTAGCAAGCCCCTTTACTATCTCTGTGCCATCACACGGACTTTCTCCAGCTGTTAAGACACTTTGATAGCATTGTTACTGGACCACACACAGAACTAGGAAGTCTTTACATTATCATATCTTCCAGAGTAGTCTTGCCAATGTTCAGTAGGCAAAAACCATAGAAAGTTTGGTGGCTACCTGAGATTCACAAATCAGTGGCTTACAACTGCAAACTTCCCACTCCACTTGATCTACACACTAGATAGCTAAAGGACTTCAGGGTGGGAAGAATTTATAGCTTCAGCTGCCTTTGAATGATTTGATGAGCGCTTTCTCAGAAAAATCTCACTGAAGAACCTAGTATATCTCAGTTCTATTTGTGTTCCACTGAAGACGAGCCAGACTTTTATGAACCATAAATGTAGTTTGCATCCTCTTCTTTCCATAAAAATTTCCCCTTCCGCTGCCCAGTTTTTCTATTTTCTCTGGCTTTAAATCCTAGGATTTATAAAAGCAGAAAATGTTACAGTTCAAAAGGTTTTTTAATGCTCTGTCCAAAGCCACTGGTTTGAAAGAGGTGTTCTCCACTTTAAGATGTTCTATCTGAAGAGGTTTGGGAGCTAGGCAAACAGAGCTTTTATTTCAGTGCTGAGTTTAATGTTGAATAGATTTATGTGGAGGAAAGATTTTTCTCCTTTTTTCTTGGGCTGGTTGCTACAGAGCAATGACAGATGTTTTAATGGTTAGTGAGTAGAATGTTATCAAATCGTCAACTTCAAACATGGGAATTTTACACAACACCAAATGCTTATTCAAAGGAGGCTGTCCTAAGTCTCATGCACAACTTTTGTTATACTGCTAAAAGTGCATTGTTATCATTGCCGTATCTCAGAGGAAAAAAGGAAACATTTTGGATTAATGGCTTTAATAGATGACCTAAAAGGCATAATGTACAAATATATCAAGGCAAAAGAACTAATTCTGTTCTGGAACTCTCATAAGGGTCTGGCAACTAATCTTTATTTTTGGATCCTAGGTAGATGGAGTCCGAGAGAGACTGTCAGAGCAACAGTACAACAGACTTGTGGACTACATCACAAAGACATCTTGTCACCTGGCCCCTAGCTGTTCTTCCATGCAAATACCATGCCCTGTGGTGGCTGCAGAACCTCCCCCCTCCACTGTTAAAACATACCATTACTTGGTTGATCCACATTTTGCTCAGGTCTTCCTTAGTAAATTTACCATGGTGAAAAATAAAGCCCTGAGGAAAGGGTTTCCTTGAGTCCCCTCTGAGGTATTGATTCATACTTGTGTGATTTAGTTTTTGGGTTTCTTTGAGACAGGGTCTCACTACATTGCCCATGCTGACATCAAATTCTGTGGTTCAAGCAATCCTCCCACCTCAACCCACAAGTAGCTAGGACTGCAGACACATGCCACCATACAGGGCTGCATTTTTTTTAAAAAAGCCTAGGCAGCTCTAACATCTGATATGGACACAAGGCCAACAGTTTCCTTATTTAGATCCTTACCTCTAAAAGATACTTCAAAGTGACAAAACCGTGTTCCTTTCCCACTTACAATGATTAGCAGGTCCCTTACCACATACAGAGGATGCATTTCTTTTTGCTCTACGACACTTGCAAAAATTTCTACTGTAATTTGGATCTATTAACTCTCTGTTCCATCACAGAATGTGGCCAGGCCGGCCTTACAATGGAGAGCCAGAGTTAAAACTTAAAAGTTGCATCTGTTTTTGGGCCGAGTCACCACGTTTGCCTCATGCTCTTTGGTCTGGAAAGGCCTAGGATTCTTTAAATGAAATGCTTAGGACTTTGTGGCTTATTACATTTGTCACTTAACTGCAATGCTGTTCTTTGATTGAAAGCTGCTATGTGTATTTTCTCTGAAGTCTGCATTTTACTAAAATTTACAAAACAGTCTGATTACTGTCCAGGTACATTTTAGAAAAAGTGTTTTTCCAGTTTGTGTTTTACTAAGCAAACTCTGAGTAAATCCTTTGTCCTATATTGAATCCAGTCCCAAAGTGCTCAGGTGAGTTTCTCTAGTTCCATAAACAAAACATACATAGTGGGAACTCCCTGGTATGCCGTAGAGCACACAACAACCCCAATATTAATGCTAATAATTATACCAGTCCATTTCGTTTATTCTGTGGAACTGACTCGATAAAGCATGAAGATATTCCCAGTGTCTGATAATATTTTGCCCCTAAGAATGGGTTTGACTCAACATCTTGGGTTACCAAGATGTCTTCAATGTTCAGTAAATTATCTTACTTACAGTCCAGTAACTTAGAACATGTTTGCTGATTACATTTAAATTTGGGGCTACAGCTTGTTACCTACAACTTTGAGATGCTAAGATAATGCAATTTTAAATGCCCACGGGTTTTACTTGTTTTGGAGACAGACAGGGTCTCATTCTGTCACCCAGACTAGAGTACAGTGGAATAGTCATGGCTCACTGCAGCTTAAGCTCACTGCCTGGGCTCAAGGGATCTCACTCCAGCCTTCCAAGCGGCTGAGACTGCACCACCACAGGTATACATCACCATACCTGGCTGACTTTTTAAATTTGTTCTAGAGATAAGGTCTCGCTATGTTGCCCAGGCTGGTCTTTTACTCCTGAGTTCAAGCATTCCTCCCACCTCCGCCTCCCAAACTGTTGGGATTACAGGTGTGAGCCACCACGCCCAACACCCACTGATCTTCAACTCTCACATGTTGGGCATAAGAAGTCACTATGTAATTGTTACTGGAAAGCAAGATTTAATGAACAATTCTGACTATGAAAAATTGTTCTTTGTTCTGTAAATACTCATTTAGAAAAGTGACAGTTGTGAACCTCAAAAGTATTTCTAAAAATGTAAATATGCATTAATCCTTGTATCTTTTATGGTAATTTTGCATATTGATATGAATTATATAAAACTGTTTAAAAGGTATCCTTGAATTACTGACCACCCATACATGTCTATTGTTACCAGGTTTTACAATGCAAATTTTCTCTAATACCTGGGTTTAATACAGCTCACATCACTGAATTTTACAAGAGTTTAAATGGGTTAATATACAGGTTTTGTTATAATAAAGTTACTGATTAAATTAGCTTTGAATAAGTGTTGTTTTTTGAAGTTCTCCAGTATCACTTTGCTCGCAATAAACATGAATTGAAGTCCTAAAAAGACCTCTGAAAAAGTACCATACTTTGCTTGTCATTTAGCAGACATTACTCAATTCTAGTTAAGTAACCTTTTCTGGATTAGATATATATCCAAATTCTATTACATACTGTTAGCTTGTTATTAATAAAGCAATATTGAGTAAGAAACCCTACATTTGAATTACCTATTTCAACTATCTGGTGGTGGCACAGCTACCAAATAGTGGCAATGAAGGCCAAGGGATAGATTTTATTAGGATTCTATCTCTTCTTAGAGTCCACAGTACAGTAGTCTTACAGGCTCATGAAGAACACTTTAATCCATGGCCCAAGACCAAGTAACTGCAATGAAACGGACAAACTATCACAGTTAAAGAAGTGCTAGAACAATGAAATTTTAAATAACATGGAAATCAAATTAGCTTCATAAACAGTTAAATCCCAAACCAATTCTGATGCTATTAAGTGACCTGCATTATCATTAAAAACTAAGAAAGACTTACTGTCCAAAGTATTTGTTAATTGTTTATTTATCAAGAGGAACTATTTCTTAGCCCACATATTCATGTGTCATAGTTCAGGAGTCAGTGACAAACTTCTAGGTAATTCAACCTGAAGAAATTCTGTGAAGAGAAACACAAAGGCTAAGTTAGTGATAAACACTCTCTCAATACTCACCATCTTTGAGGATCAATTGAGGTCTATTCCTACTAGTAGACTTCACACCTTGATCACTCACTCTTAGCCACAGAAAAAGCACAGTTCAGGCTACCTGGACTCCAAGTTTCACTCTCCTTTAAGCTCCCTGACCACTCTGAATAGCCTCTTTTCCATTTTGGGCATACCACACCTTACTGTCATTGCTTGTGTGCATTGAACAAATTCTGCTTTTTTCCTTCTCCTCAATTCTACGCCCACCACTACCCCCACCCCACCGCCATTCCCCCTTATTTAGCCACATATTGTTTCTGTTCCAAGCCATATTTTTGTTCCTGTCTCCAAATGTTCTCTCATATAGGTTTTTAAACATAATCTTAAAAATGGTAAAAATCTAACAAATTTAGCCTATTAATATCTTCTGATTATAAAACGCATGCTCCCTGTAAATTTTGAAAATTTCAAAGTTAAAGCAAGTATGTTAAGATTATAAACAACCATTAGTATTTTCTTGATCTTTTTTCCTTAATACACGATACCCAACTTATGATGGTTTGACTTACAATTTTTTGACTTTCTAATGGATTTTCTGGGGTCTTACATGCATTTTTGACTTATGATATTCTCAACATATAAGGTTTATGGGGATGTAACCCCCATATATATAGTGCAACTGAAATGCTTATTTAGGAATACTGCCAGAATAGCAGTTTCACATTCTCTGTGTCACAGCAAACTCATTTACAAGGCATAAACCCAGACTAAAGTGTCAAAAAGAGACTTTACATTGTTCTTTTTTGTTAAATATACACATAAGATTCCAGAGTAGGAAGTCTCATCAGGTACTTCATACATGCTATCAAATCAATTTAGATGACTTTTCATCAGCACAGCAGTCTGTCCTTTTCTAGATATAGAACTTTAATTCACACTGTCCATGATGCATAAGGACCTTGTGAATACAACAGACCAAACCAGACCTATGGAAAGGCAGCTAGTCACTCGTGGACACCCACCTAACAAACTATAGTGTCCCAAATACTTTTTTTTTTAAAAAGTGACTTCTAAAAGTGTAACATTCATAATGCCAATCTAGCAATTAATAGTATAACCTATAAAAATGATTTTAAACATAAAAAGTAGTTTCATGTCAGCAAGATAGACTGTGAAGCTCCAGGTCCCCAAACCTCCACAAAAAATAATGAATAAATATATGGACCAAAAATTTAAAAAAGTTTAGCTTTGTAAGAACTCTAGAAAACAGTTGAGCAGCAACCAAAGGAACCACCTAACCAAGAAAAAGTCACACTCAAAGTAGCAGGAAATGGCATTTTTGCTCACTCTTGCCAAACGCCCTCCTCAGTGCAATACAGTCAGAAGAAAACTACCCTGTCTCTTCCCTTAGGACATAAAGAATGAAACTGGCCTGCAATGTTCTGGTTTGTATGGAGCTGCCCAAGGGACTGCTTTCTGTCTTTCCTGAATCAGAGTGCTAATGGGAACAATGGCATAGTTTGGACAGGAGGTTGGAAAGAGCTGAAAGCAATAATGGGTACCATGGCATGAGTGAGCTGCAGGGGAACACAGACCTACAGAAACCTGTGGGCAAGAGAGCAGAGGCAAAAGACTACAACAGAACAGCTAAGACTCCAAGAGGAAGCTGGAGGCAAACTCAGGAAAACTAAGAAAAACTAAAGGCAGCTGTGTATAGGAGGAAACTAAAACTAATGCATATGCAAAGGCCCAGGGAAGATGGCATCCCCAGAAAAAGTTGAGAGGACACCAAGCCTTTATGGTGCGCTAATCAGTGAAGGCCTTTCCATGCATGGAGCCAGTCTGCACAGGGAGAGGTAGCTGGTTTTGCAAATGCCTGAATTTCACAAAAGATCACAAGGCACATAAAGAAATACGGAAACATGAACGATTGAAAGAAACAAATCTCCACAAACCAACCCTGAAGAAACAGAAGCTGCTGACTTACTCTAAAAAACATTAAGAAAAACTATCTAAAAAATGCTCAATGAGCTAAAGGAGAATGTGGACAACTAAGCAAAATTAGATAAACATTATATAAGCAAGTGAGAATATAAACAAAGAGAAAATGATTTCTAAAAACCAAACATACTCTGGAGGTGAAAAATATAGTAACTGAATGGGGGGAGAAGGGGTAGGAATCACTAGAGGGATTTAACAGCAGACTCAGGCAGAGGAAAGAATCAGGAAACTTGAAGACAGATCATTTGAAGTTATCAAGTCTGAAGAGCAGGCCAGACATGGTGGCTCATGCCTGTAATCCCAAAACTTTGGGAGGCCAAGGTGGTAGGATCACCTGAGCCTAGGAGTTCAAGACTAGCCTAGGCAACATGGTGAGACCCCATCTCTATAAAATTAAATTTTTAAAAGTCTGGAAGAGAAAAAAAAAAAAGTAACTAGCTTAAGACATCTGACTACACCAAGCAGACCAATATAGAAAAAGGGCAGAGAGCTTAAAAAACCAAACAAAACACCTGTCAACTGAGAATAATACATCCCACAAAACAGTCCTTCAAAAATGAAGGAGAAATTCCCAGATAAAAAAGTCAAAGGAGTTTTATCATTAGATTTGCCTTACAGAAATGCTAAAGGGAATCCTTCAAGTTGAAACAAAAAGGACACCAGTCAGTAACTCAAAGTCATGTGAAAATATAAAGTTATCTGGCAAAGAATACAGAAACTTGTATTAAAATTTGGTTTGTGCCAGGTACAGTGGCTCCTGCCTGTTATCCCAGCACTTTGGGAGGTCCAGGCAGGCAAATCACTTGCGGTCAGGAGTTCAAGACCAGTCTGGCCAACACGGTGAAATCCCATCTCTACTAAAAATATAAAAATTAGCTGGGCACAGTGGGGCGCATCTGTAATTCAAGCTACTTGGGAGGCTGAGGCATGAGAATTGCTTGAACCCACGAGGTGGCAGTTGCAGTGAGCCGAGATTGCACCACTACATTCCAGCCTGGGTGACAGAGTGAGACTCCATCTCTTTTTAAAAAAAAAAAAAAAATTGGTCTGTAAATTCACTTTTAATTCTTTTATAGGATTTAAAAGACAAAAGCATAAGAACTATAGGTCCATGTTAATGGATACATAATATATAAACACATAATGTGTGATACCGGTAACACAGGAGAAGAGGGTGGGTGGTGTAAAGGAGTTGAGTTTTTACATGCAATTGAAGTTGTTATAAGTTTAAAATAAATCATTATAACTTTAGCATATTTCACGTAATTCCCATGGTAACCACAAAGAAAATACTGAATACAAAAGGAAAGACTGAAACATGTCACTATAAAAGAATGAGGAAAGAAATGAGGGACAAAGAAGCTGTAAGACATACAGAAAACAAAATGGCAATACTGTGTTTTTATCAGTAATAACCTTAAATGTAAATGGATTAAACTCCCCAACCAAAAGACAACGACAGAATGGATTAAAAACCTGGATCCAATTATATGCTGTCTACAAGACTCACTGTAGATGTAAGGACACACAAGATGTAAGACTCACTGTAGATGTAAGCTGAAAGTGAAAGGGTGGAAAAAGGTGTACCACACATACAGTAACCAAGAGAACAGGGGTAGCTACACTAAATGGGACAAAATAGACCAAGTCTAAAATGTTACAAGAGACAAACAAGAACATTCTATAATTTAAAAAGATTAATTCTAGATCTAGCAATTATAAATACATATGCACCAAACATCAGAGCTCTAAATATATGAAGCAAACACTGACAGAATTGAAGGGAGAAGCAGACAGCTCTACAATAGCAGTAAAGGACTTCAATATCCCACTTTCAATAACTGACAGAACAACTAGACAGAAGGATTAATAAGAAAACACAGGACTTGATCAACTGGACTTAACAAAACACTCCATCTAACAACAGAATACACATTTTTCCCAAGAGCACATGGAACATTCTCCAAGACAAACCATATTTTAGGTCACAAAATAAGTCTTAAATTTTAAAAGACTGGAAATCATACAAAGTATCTTTTCTGATCACAATGGCATGAAACTAGAAATCAAAAGCCAACGGAAAAGAGGAAAATCCACAAATGTGTTTCAGTTAAACAGACTAACAATCAACAAAAATAAATGACAAGGAAATTTTAAAAGAAAAACTATATCAACCTAAGAACTAGAAAAAGAGGAATCAAATCCAAATGTATCTGAGGTAAATAATATTAGAGATAAACAAAATAGACTACAATAGAGAAAAATCAAAGCCAACAGTCAGTTCTTTGAAAAGATCAAATCGACAAACCTTTAGTCAGACTAATAAAAAAGAGAACCACCAAATAACAGAGGGAACATTACAACTGATTGTACAGATCTAAAAGGAGTGAGAATGCTATGAACAATTACATGTAAACAAACGGGATGACCTAGAAGAAATAGAAATACACAACTCAAAAAAGAAAATTTTGCGGGGGGTGGGGACAGCATCTCCCTCTGATACCTAGGCTGGAGTGCAATGGTGCAATCACTGCTCACTGCAGCCTTGACCTCCCAGGCTCCGGTGATGCTCCCAGGTAGCTGGGACTGCAGGCATGCGCCATCACACACATTATTTTTTGTATTTTTTTTTTTTTTGTAGAGACGGGGTTTCACCATGCTGCCCAGGCTGGTTTCAAACTCCTGGGCTCAAGCAATTCACCTGCTTTGGCCTCCCAAAGTGCTGGGATTAGAGGCTTTATGAGCTACCACACCCACCCTAGAAATCCTAACCAAGACTGGATCAGGAAAAAAGTAATCTGAACATCTATAACTAGTAAGAATTTTTAGTCAGTAGCCAAAAACTTCAACAAAGAAGAGTCCAAGACCACATGGTGAATCCTACCAAACTTTTTTTGAGACAGGGTCTCATATTTTGTTATCCAGGACGGAGTACACTGCTGTGATCATAGCTTACTGCAGCCTTAAACTCCCATGCTCGAGTGAACCTCCTGCCTCAGCCTCCCAAATAGCTGAGACTACAGGCATGTACCACCACACCCAGCTAATTAAAAAATATATATATATATATATTTATTTTTGTTTGTTTGTTTGTTTGGTAGAGACGGGGTCTTGCCATGTTGCACAGGCTGATCTTTAACTTCTGGGCTATAGTGATCCTCCTTTCTCAGCCTCCCAAAGGGCTGGGATTATAGGCATGAGCCACCATGCCCAGACCTCTGTGAAACCAGCACCAATCCTCCTCAAGTTTTTCCAAAAACAGTGAGAAAAAGTGAACATTTCCACATTCATTCTATAAGGCCAGCATTATCTTGATACCAAAGACAAACACACAAGAAAACTATAGGCCAAATCCTTGAACACAGATGCAAAAAATCCTCAACAAACCACTAGCAAACCAGATTTCACAGTGCATTAAAAGAATCATACACCATGATTAAGTAGAATTTATCCCTAGAATGCAAGGACAGTTCAACACATTTTGTGACATACCACACTGACAGAATGAAGGATAAAAAACACATCTCAAAAAAATGCAGAAAAAGTATTTGACAAAATTCAACATCCTTTCATGATCAAAACTATCAACAGAAGCAATGTACTTCAACCCAACCATGGCCAAAAAGGACAAACTAATATACTGAACACAGAAAACGTGAAAGCTTTTCCTCTAAGACCTAGAGCCAGACAAGGATGCCCACTCTTGCCACTTCTATTCAATGTAGTACTAGAAGTCCTAGCCAGAGCAGTAAGGCAAGAAGGAATATGCAGCATCCAAAAAGGAAAGGAATAAGTAAAACTATCTGTTTACAGATCACATAATCTTACCTCCAGCAAACCCTAAAGATTTCTCACACAGAAGTGTCAGAATAAATCAAAATAAATGAATTCTGCTAAGTTGGAGGATACAAAAATCAGCTCTTTCTATACACCAACAAGAAGGAAATAAAGGAATCCCTAAAAAAGGAAATTAAGAAAATAATTCTATTTATAATAGCACAAAAATAATACTTAGGAATGTATTTAACCAGGAATATGAAAGACTTAAACACTGACCTAGATGAAAGATATATACCTGTACACTGCTAAAAAAAAAAAACTAGCAAATCTCAATCATGCAATCCCCACAGTAAATACAGAATATACACAAAGAAAATACAGAATATACACAAAACAAACGGAAATAAGAAGGAAACTGAAACACGTCACTGTAAAATAAAGGAAAAATATGGAAAGAAATGTGTGTCCTTGGACACACTGTTTTGATTACAGTAGTCTCCTTTTATCCAGGGTGGTATGTTTCAAGACACCTCCAGTGAATTCCTGAAACTAGGGATGGTACCAAACCCTACATAGCTATGTTTTTTCCTATATACACACACACCTATAATAAAGTTTAACTCATAAATTAGGCATAGTAAGAGATTAGCAACAATAAAACAAATTAAAGATGCAAAATACTGCTAAAAGAAATTAAAGATACAAAGAAGAAGAAAGACATCCCATGTTCATGGATTGGAATACTTAATAGTATTAAGATGTCCATACTACCAAAAGTAATCTACAGATTTAATGCAATCCCTATCAAAATCCCAATGGCATTTTTTACAGAAATAGAAAAATCCATCCTAAAATTCACACTCTTAAGAAACCCCAAATAGCTAGAACACTCTCGGGGCAGGGGGAAAAAAAGAACAAAGCTGAAGGACTCACACTTACTGATTTTAAAGCATACTACAAAGCTACAGTGTAGCAGTCATCCCTTATTTGTGGTTTAACCTTCTACCACTTCAGTTACCCACAGTCAACTGCAGTTCAAAAACAGGTGAGGACGGTACAACAAGATATTGAGAAATCACATTCACCTTATATTACTACACACTATCATTGTTCTATTTTGTTATTGTTGCTAATCTCTTACTATGCCTAATTTATGAGTTAAATGTCATCATAGGTAGGTATGTATAGGAAAAACAACATAATATATACAGGATTTGGTACTATCTGTGGTTTCAAGAATCACTGGAGGGGTCTTGAAACATATCTTAAACAGACTAGTGTAATCAAAACAGTGTAGTACTGACCTGAAGACAGACATACAGACTAATGAAATAGACAGCCCAGAAATAAACTCTCACATTTAGAGTCAAATGATTTCACCAAGGTACCAAGACCATTCCATGGAAGAGGACAATCTTAACAAACGATTTTGGGAAAACTGGATACCACATGTAAAAGAATACAGTTGGCTCTTTACACCCTAGACAAAAATTCAAGTGAATCAAAGATCTAAAGATAAGAGCTAAAACTATAAAACTCGTAGAAGAACACATAAAAAAGACTTCATGACACTGGATTTGGCAATGACTTACTGAATATGACACTAAAAGCACATAAAACAAAAGTAAAAATAAATTCGACATCAAAATTTCTGTGTATCAAGGGACACAACAGAGTGAAAAGGCAACCTATGAAATGGGAGAAAATATTTACAGATCATATCTAATAAGGGGTTAATATCCAGAATATATACAGAACCACAACTTAACCAGTAAACAAAAAACCAAATTTGAAAATGAGCGGAACTGAATAAACTTCTCCAAAGATAACATACAAATGGCATATAAGCACATGAAAAGATGCTTAACATCACAAATAATCAGGAAAATGCAAATCAAAACAACAATGTGATAACACCTCGTAACTATTAGGATGGCTACTATCAAAAATACCAAAATTATGCCAGGCACAGTGACTCACGCCTGTAATCCCAACACTTTGGGAGGCCAAGGTGGATGGATCACCTGAGCCCAGGAATTCAAGCCCAGCCCAGGTAATACAGTGAAACCCTGTCTCTACTACAAATACAGAAGTTAGCCAGGTATGGTGGCACATGCCTACAGTGCCAGCTTCTTGGGAGGCTGAGGCAGGAAGATCCCTTGAGCCTGGGAGGCTGAGGCTGCAGTGAGCCATGATTGCACTACAGCCTGGCTGACAGAAGGAGATTCTGTTAAAAAAAAGTGTTGGGGAGGATGGAAAGAGTGTAAAATGGTGCAGCCACTATGGAAAACGGTATGGCAGTTTCTTAAGAGATTAAAAATCCTATGATTCCAGCAATTCCACTTTTGAATATATCCCAAAAGAACTGAAAGCAAGGCCTTGAAGGAATATTTGTATGCCTAGGTTCACAGTATCACTCGCAACAATCAAAAACTGGAAGCAACCCAAGCGTCTACTGATGGATGAATGCATAACAATGTGACACAACTAAAATAGATCATTCAGCTTTAAAACGAAAGGAAACTTTGACACATTCTGTAACATGGATGAACCTTGAGTACATTACACTAAGTGAAATAAGCCAGTCACAAGAAAACAAATACCATATGATTCTACTTAGGAGATGCCTGGGGTAGCCAAATTCTTAGAAAGTAACACAGTGGCTGCCAGGGTCTAAGTGGAGGTGTGAATGGGTTGCTTAATGGATATAGTTTCAATTCCATAAGATGAAGAATTCTGGAGACTGGTTGCACAATGTGAATGAACTTAACACTACTAAACTGTACAATTAAAAATGGTTAAGATGGCAAATTTTATATTACAGATGCTCCTTAACTTACCATCAGGTTACATTCTGATAAAACCATCATAAGTTTAAAATATCTTAAGTTGAAAATGCATTTAATACACCTAACCTACATCATAGCTTAGCCTTCCCTATCTTAAATGTGCTCAGAACACTTATGTTAGCCTACAGTTGCAGAAAATCATCTAACACAAAGCCTAGCTTATAACAAAACACTGAGTATCTCACACAACACTACCGAGTACAGCATCCGTTGTTTACCTTTGTGATTATGTGTCTGACTGGGAGATGTGGTCATTGCTGCTCCCCCACATCACAAAAGTATTGTGCCACTTACTGCTCATGTGGACAAAGATCAAAATCCAAAGTATGGTTTCTACCAAATGTGTATCACTTCCACACCATCGTAAAGTCAAAAAATCTTCAGTCCAAACATTGTAAGTCACGGACAGTCATCTGTATTTGCATTTTACCACAATTAGAAAAATTTTTAAGTAACTTCAAATAACCATATTACCTTTATATTCCAAGATTACTTTACACTCTGAAAGATACCAGCCTTCCTCATCTCCTCAAAATCTTTCATGGCATCATAGTTTCTGTAGAAATCTGCGTATGCCTTCTTTCTTTTATCAGCCACACCAACCTAAAAAGCAACCATCCATTAGTTTATTTTTCAGATTACTGGAAATTAGATTTCAGATTATAATATCTAAAGACAAGGTAGCACACATGTTTGTGTTCACCCTTTAATTTAAACCCTACATTTTCTAAGGGGTGGAGGTGGTGACAGATAAAAAAGGAAGACAAAGTGTAAGAAATAGCTACACTTGCAAAGAAAAGAATGGGGGAATAAGGTGTCTATTTTGTTTTGTTTGAGGTTTCCGTACACAAAGGGCGGGCAGGGTTCAACAGAGAAAGAACAAATGAAGATCCAAGACAAAATATGGAAAGTTTAAGTGATTTTACTATTATTTTTTTTTTAAACATGGGGTCTCCCTCTGCAGAAATACACAAAAATCATGCTACCTGATGGAGTAATGTAGTAAGAATCCTTTACCTGACCAGTTTTACTACTTCACTTCTACTTGAATTACCAATTTCTTCCCAGTAATAAATCAAGAGGCAGAGGCCGGGTGTGGTGGTTCATGCCTATACTCCCAGCACTTTGGGAGGCCGAGGGGGACGAATCACGAGGTGAGGAGTTGGAGACCAGCCTGGCCAACATGATGAAACTCCATCTCTACTAAAAATACAAAAATTAGCCGGGCATGGTGGTGGGCAGTTGTAATCCCAGCTACTTAGGAGGCAGAGGCAGGAGAACTGCTTGAACCCGGGAGGCCTCGGAGGGTTCAGTGAGCCGAGATCGTGACACTGCACTCTAGCTTGGGTGACAGAGCAAGACTCTGTCTTGAAAAAAATAAAATAAAAAGAGGCAGAAGCGCAAGTGCTGGGGGCCATCATTACACATACGGTTAATTTGGACTCTCCCTACTTCATTTAATCATCCATCTGACAGACAGGAGACAGCCAAAGGTCCTGGAAAAACAGCCTGAAGGCTGACTGTTGGACCCAGATCCCACGACACTGAGGGAGAACTGCACATTTGCCTGCCCTTTCAGGACTGATTCTTTCTGACTAATGGCCACAGGCACACTGGGGGTAAATAGGGTGGAGCCAGGAGAAGTTGCACCTTTTGCAGTGGGAAGAACCCTAGTCTTTTCAGCTCCTGTGTGGTGGCCTGGTATTCAATCTGTGAGGTGGGGGCCTGTTAGCAGGACACCCCCTCACTTTGCCGAGTCTGTTTTATTTGTTCCTTTTCACCCAATAAATTCAGCCCTCCTCACCCTTCAGTGTGTCCATGTGCCTAATTTCTCCTGGTTGTGACACAAGAACCCAAATTTAGCTAAACTAAGGAGCAAAAACTCTGCATCACATCCATCGCTTCTACAAACGTTTACTTCATGCCCACTATATAGGCCAGGCAGCAGGAATCTCAAGCACCAAAAGATTTTTTGTGCTTGTCTCTCCAAAGAGTACCAAAGCATAGGTCCACTTACTGCTTTCTCAGTGTTCCATCTCCTCTTTGCTCTCCCAGTTCTCCCTAATTTTTTTTTTTGAGACAGTCTGGCTCTATCACCCAGCCTGGAGTGCAGTGGTGCGATCTCCGCTCACTGCAACCTCCGCCTCCCCATTTTTTTTGTTTTTTGCTTTTTTTGAGACAGAGTCTTGCTCTTGTTGCCCAGGCTGGAGTGCAATGGTACGAACTCGGCTCACTGTAACCTCCACCTCCTGGGTTCAAGCAATTCTCCTGCCTCAGCCTCCCAAGCAGCTGGGATTACAGGTGCCCGCCACTACGCCCAGCTAATTTTTTTGTATTTTTACTAGAGATGGGGTTTCACCGTGTTGGCCAGGCTAGTCTCAAACTCCTGACCTCAGGTGATCTGCCCGCCTCTGCCTCCCAAAGTGCTGGGATAACTGGCGTGAGCCACTGCACCTGGCCTCGCCTCCCAATCTTGGCTGACACCTCTGCTTCCCAGGCTCAAGCCAACCTCTCACCTCAATCTCCCGAGTAGCTAAGGCCACAGGCATATCATGTATTTTTGTAATTTTAGAAGAAATGCGGCTGGGTGCCGTGGCTCACGCCTGTAATCCCAGCACTTTGGGAGGCCGAGACGGGTGGATCACGAGGTCAGGAGATCGAGACCATCCTGACTAACACGGTGAAACCCCATCTTTACTAAAAAATACAAAAAAAATTAGCTGGGCATGATGGTGGGCACCTGTAGTCCCAGCTACTCGGGAGGCTGAGGCAGGAGAATGGCGTGAACCCAGGAGGCGGAGCTTGCAGTGAGCCGAGTTCGTGCCACTGCACTCCAGCCTGGGCAACAGAGCAAGACTCCGTCTCAAAAAAAAAAAAAAAAAAGGAAAAGAAATGCCCAGCTAATTTTTGTATTTTAGTAGAGACGTAGTTCTTCCATATCGCCCAGGCTGGTCTTGAACTCGTGAGCTCAAGCAATCCGCCCACCTCGGCCTCCCAAAGTACCAGGATTACAGGCATGAGCCACCAGACCCAGTCCCTCTCCCTTACTTGCAAGGCTCAGATTCCACCTCCTCTATCAAATAGCTATGACCCACAATAACTGTGACCCACAACGTCCCCCAAAACCATTCTTTCAGTTATGTTCTATCTTGCAATGTCTTCTAATTTTTTTTTTTTACCTCCCCAACTTGACTCTAAGTTCTTTAAGAATAGAGATTTAGATACACGCCTTTTGTGTCCTCCAAAGCACTGGGAACTCTACATTACCTAACACCGTACTGAATTTTATACACTGCCTCTAATTCAACAGGTCCTTTTAATAACCTATTTGTGTGTCCAGCACCCAGCAATAGAGTGCCACAGTAAACAAGAGACATGGTACCTGCCTTAATGAGGCTCACAGCCCAGTAAAGAATATAAACACTAAACAAAAATTAAGTACAGAGTTTAAAAGCAAAGCTCTGAATTCTTTCATGGGGTATTATGACAAGAATAATAAACATATTATCAAAAGCATTTTTATGGAAAAGTTGTAAATATGCAGCCTTTGATTAAAAATAAAGGGCATAACAAAATCCACATTAGGCAGAGTGTTAAAATGCAATTCTGTGACAATTACTCAAAGTGTCAAACAGAACCATAATCAGCTGACCATTCCTGCACGTTCCACACTCATGGATTCAGCCAACCAAGGACTGAAAACATTTGAGGAAAAAAATAAAAAATGCTACAAAATTAAAAATACAGTATAAACTACTGACATAGCATTTATATTGCATTAGGCATTATAAGTACTCTAGAGATGAATTAAAGTATCATCAGGGCTCCTGAACCAATCCCCCATGGATAGAGGGGCAGAGCTCCTCTGCATACTAGCTTCTGTAATGGGTTGAATTGTGTTTGACCAAAATTCATGTGTTTAAGTCCTAACGCTCAGTACCTCAGAATCTAAACGTTTTTGGAAATAAGGGCTTTAACAAGATAACTAAGTTAAAATGAGGCCATTTAGGGTGGGCCCTAATCCAATTTGACTGAAATTCTTTTAAGAAATTCAGCAAGCCAGGTGTGGTGGCTCACGACTGTAATCCCAGCACTTTAGGAGGCCAAGGCAGGTGGATCCCTTGAGTCCAGGAGTTCAAGACCAGCCTGGACAACGTGACCAACTCTGAAACCTCATCTCTATAAAAAATATAAAAATTAGCCAGTTGTGGTGGTGTGTACCTGCAGTCCCAGGTACCGGGTGACAGAGTAAGACCCTGTCTCAAAGAAAGAAAGAAAAAGGAAAGAAGGAAAAAAAATGAAAAGAAGGGCAGAAAAAGGAAAGGAAGGAAGGAAAGGAAAAGGAAATGAAGTTCAGCCACAGATATATGCCCACAGAGGACCCTGTGAAGACAAAGAAGGGAGCCATCTACAAGCCAACAGAGGCCTCAGAAGATATCAACCCTGCCAACAGATTTCCAGCCTCCTGAACTGCGAGCAAATTTAAGGCACCCAGTCTATGGTTCTTTGTTATGGCATTCCAGCAAACTAACAGGTTTCATTTAAAGATGGAGGACAAGCTATAGTTCCTGTCACACTGAAGTGAGTGCAGAAAGGGTTAGAAGGAAACACATTACAAGGGGGATTTCTTTAAAAGATTTTTCAACCAAAAACACATACTTTATGACCTCTGGCACAAAGTAAAAAACATACATACCTTATACAAAGCTGCAACTCCCAGGGATAGCACGAATGCTGTAACCATATGAAATCGCAGACGCCTGGCCAGAAGGCCACGCATCTGAGGTTTTGGCAAAACTTCAGGTGCCATGGTAGTTACTGTCCTTGATACGTATGCCAACCTTAAGAGATTCAGAAAATATGATTAAGTACAGAGTTTATTTAAGCCATAAACTTGAGAATGGCCACCTGGAAGCATTGGAGTTGTCCTGAATATAAACTCCGATTAGCAGCAGGTACAAATGAAATGTTTTTCTTTTTTGGCAGAAACAGGGTCTAGCTATGTTCCCCAAGCTGGTCTTAAAAACTCCTGCCCTCAAGTGATCACCCTACCTCGTCTTCCCAAAGTGCTGGGATTCCAGCCTACAAGTGGGTTAAGAAAAAATTAGAGGCAATTCCTAAATTGTTCATCAAGAATTTACACTTAAATAACATAAACTACTGACTGACTAAACGCTGTCATTTGTGTCACAAATCCAGGAATAATATTTGGGTTGAGACATGGGTGAGGGACGGGACTGAAGTCCAATACTCAGGTCTCTGGGCCCTGCATACCTCATGTAGCTCTCCCTACTGAGCTTTTTTTCCTTTCTCGGGTAAAATAATAAAAGAAAAACTCTGAAGAAAATAACATATCAAAAGAATTCTCATGCACAGTACATTTTACTACCTAGAGAATCACAGCACGACAGTGGATGGATTCCTCTCACAAAGCCTAAGCTGTCTCTTGGCTTAGCCTGTTTCACCTCTCCCTCCCCCAGCCCCCATACACTGAGCGACTACCGTAAATAAAGGCGACTAACTGCGGCACACTAGTAATGGGCGAGCAAAGGCAACAAAAATCTTTCCCAACAAGAAAAATAAGCACTGGCTCCACATTGTGATTAACGATGGCAAACCCATTCATGGAACATTTACTCTTCTAAAAATTTTCTGTCCACTCGTTAAATCTTCGCGACAACCCTGTCAGATCATGAGGCAGGTGTTTTCCTAGGTCACACGATATACCATTAAAACTTGGACGGGAACGCGGCAATTGCCATGAGGGCCCAAATTCCCTAACTACTCCTTTGCCCAGCCTCACCCGGGGACCCAAAGACCCTTGCGTCCCTGCAGGCCTTCAGCTAACGCGGCCGGGGGTAGGATGGGAAGCCGTGGGGCGACGGAGGTTGCAGGAAGCCCATCCTTTCCCTCCTGCGGCAGGCACGGTGACCCTCCTCCAGCTTCCCAGCTCTAATTTAAAACGCTGCCACACAGCGAGCGACGCTGCCAGCTGCTTCGCCTACACTGACCCTTGCGCCTCACGACCAGCTGCAGAAGAAACCACCACCTCTTTTTTCACGGGAGAAACACCAGGGCCAAATAGGTCAAATGACCTCACCAAGGTCACGATGGCTGGGAAAAACCGCAGCGGGTACCGGCCCCGGGTCGGCTCACTCCGAACCCGCTGGGTCCTCGAGGGTCCCGCAGCCCACCCGGCTTCGGTGGGGCCGTCGCAACCCACCCGGTCCCTGTGGTCCACCCGCCGCCCTCCTGAGGCCGCAGCGGAAGCGTGAGGGGGTAGATGCGGAAGAGAGGCCCGAAGCTTCACCACGGCCGACACACAGAATCACGACTAAATCCGAGGCAGAGAGAAAGCGGGAGGCTGCTGTTGTGACAACCCGAAGTGTCGGGGTGGAGATGCAAAACCGACCACACTTACCGCAATACCAACGTCCTTCCCAACTAAAGGAAAAATGGACGGCACTCCAGCCGCGCGCAGGCGCGGAATAACAGTGCACCGAGAGAACCTGGCGACGGTAGCCGAAGGAGTTCAAAAGACCTCTAGCGCGCCCACCGCAGGTGACAGCCGAAGTTCATTTTCGTGATCTGCTTCTTTCCTGTGTGACCTTGCAAAATGGGCTTGACCTCCTCATTTATCGACCTCTTTATCTTCTTAGTAAATTGAAGGTATTAGTCGTACTCATACACAGAGTCCCAAACTATGTGCACAAACCGACATTTTAATTATAACCAACTGTATGCGAATAACCGTTTGGCTTGGGTAAAAGGTGGAAAAGCCGACTTCTAGGAGCTCAGAGTCCAGAAGATGAGAAAGATAAACAGATTAATACCGATCCCATGAAGTGGGCACTACCACAGAGACGTGGCCCAGCTACTGCAGAAGCAATTCTCTACCTGGCAAAGCTGAGGACGTTTTGATAGAGGGGCGGTATTTGTGTGGGGTTCTTGAGAAAGCACAAGGGTTTTGAAGGAAGGCAACTGGAAGTTCGTGGAAAGCGGTGTAGAAGGGTGAGGCTCTTGTGCCTTAATGATGCCGAGCTGTTTTTATTGAAATAACCTGAATTATTTAAGTCACCCCCATCAAGCCCTGTGGAAGATAACTGGGACACAACAGATGCATGATATTGAGTCAATACACTGAGTACCTACTACGTGCCAGATTCTGCTAAACAAGAGGACAGAGGAGGCTCATTCTGGTCAGGGAGTCTTTGTCCTCAACCTATTAACAAACACTCTGGAGGTGAAACCTTTCAGCCACGAAGAAAGGTACTAATTGAGACTCAGAAGTAGGTTTGGACTTTACCAACGTTTTTCAGGCCTCTTATCAAGCAAGGGTCTACCCAGCTGAAAATCTTTGCATGGAATTTGTCCAAAGAGTAATTTGTTTCTTCTCTCTTTCCTTCCCCACCCCACCATTGGCCCAAAGAAGAAGTGGTGAACTTCAGAGTTCACACGGATTAGTGTATGTGAAACCGTCAGGGAAAGCTTCAGACAAGACGTGGAAGAGATGGAAGCAGACCTGAGTTTCAGTCTAATGGAAAGGCTGGAAAACTGGAGAAATTGGAGAGACAACATTGGCTGGGAGAAGATGGCAAAGACAGGCACACTCAGGGCACAGAGCCTGAACTGAGTGAAATACTGAGTGTTTGTTCTGTGCTTCCCTAGCTATCCAGTGAACCATAGTGAATGACTGAGGGTGACACATGAATAAAACCTGAGTGGTAGGGGTGAAGAGAGACATGTTACATATAGGTTCTGTCCTAGAACCGAACAGACCTGGATTTGAGACCCAGCTCATCAACTTGTAGCTGGCAAATTTCTTAATCTTTCTAAGTCTGCTTTCTCCTGTAAAAATAGTACCCATTTTGTTGGGTTGTGATGTAAATTAAATGGGATAATGTATATGCAGCTTGAGTATCCCTTATCTGAAATGTTTGAGACCAGAAGTGTTTCAGATTTTGGATGTTTTCAGATTTTTTAGTATTTGCAGAATACATGCCAGTTGAGCATCCCAATAGGAAAATCTGAAATCCGAAATGCTCCACCGAGTATTTCCTTGAGCACCACATCACTGCTCAAAAGTTTTGAATTTTGGAGCATTTTGGACTTCGGATTTTCAGATTAAGGGTGCTCAACCTATACAGTGCTTGACAAACAGGCCTTCTGAATATGCATTCCTCCCTGTGTACTTTTGCCTGTCCTGCATTCCTTCCACCTTCCTTTTAGTAGCAGTGCTTAATTGTCTTTCCAGTAATCAATCCTTCATCACTGCTAGCCATGTGATTCTACAATAGTCAAATCTTATTCCAGACTGGGTGTGGTGGCTCACGCCTGTAATCCCAGCACTTTGGGAGGCCAAGGCAGGCAGATTACTTGAGCCCAGGTGTTGGAGACCAACCTGGGTGACATAGTGAGACTACCATCTCCATAAAAATGTTAAAACTTAGCCGGGCATAGTGTGGTGTATGCCCATAGTCCCAGCTACTCAGGAGGCTGAGGCTGGAGGATCACTTGAGCCCAAGAGTTGCAGGCTGTAGTGAGCTATGACTGCACCATTGCACTCCAGCCAGCCAGAGTGAGACTCTGGCTCTAAAAAGAAAAAGAAAAAACATTATTCCAGTTGAGCAGGCGACCCAAGAGTAGCCAAGCAATGTGGCCCATCCCCTTAGCCACAGTAATTTGTTGCGGATGGGCACAGGATTCTGGCCAGGCCAGTGAAACTCAATTCTATGACTTCTGTTGAAACTATTGGGGAAAAGGATCTCTTTTCATAGAGAGAGGAGTTTGCATTGGGTTGGAGTAGGGGTCTTGCAAATCTGTGAGAGTATAAGGCCAGAGGGTACTGTGTGCCTATAATGCACCAAGCACAGCATATGACAAAATGACATGAAAAGCCTCATGAAACTTTCATTCTAGTGAGCTTCGAGGAAAAAAACCAACAAAAATAAAAAATGTATCTGAAGGAGGTAAGTGGAATGGAAACAACAGAGTAGGTATTAAGAAAGTCTGTATGAAGAGGTATCTTTTTTGTATTGAAAGATTGATGAAACAACCCATGAAAGAAGCCCATGGTTTACACTAAACTAAAAGATGGTTCAGTGTAAAGACTGGGTTTGTTCTACATAGCCCTAAGGAATAAAGTAGGATGGATGAGTGGAAGATACTGGGAGTTAGGTATCAGTTAAGTATTCACCATGGCTAGAAATCAGTTCCTTTCAAGGTCATCCTCAACCAGAGACACATCCACCTGGGGGAGACAAGGATCCCTTAATTGGTAAATTAAGGGATTCACGTGGTAAATCCCTTAATTGGTAAAAACACGACCAACAGTCTTGTTCCCACTATGTCTTTCCATTCTGGCCTTGACAATCACCAGGTCAGCATGTTACCTTAAAATGTGTTGATAAGATGCCCTTTTTAAATACAAACTTAGGGGGAACTTGGGTCCAGGGCAGGGAAACAGCTGGTTGCATGGCAATAGTGATGCCGTCTTGAAGAAAAACTGCCATGATGACCGATGTTTGACTACTGCATACCAAGGTGTTTCCATGGCATGGATAGACCCTCATAAAGATGTTTATCTAACCTCCACAGTGGTCACAAGTTTTGGTACAAAGTCTGAGGCATGACCAGCTGCACATTTTACCGAAAAAGCTTGCTATATAGAGGATATTTTCTGGAGCACAGGTGCGGGAATCTACCATCCCTCAGCCAACAGAGAGATTGTGTCTGTTCCTAAGTCCCTTTTAAATGTTTCTTCCTAAGAAACTGGATTTGTCAGTCTCTTTCTTCAACCTTTGGGGGCAAGTTTGCGTAGACCTGCTCACCACTGTAGCTTGTTAACTGTGAATCCTGCACTTAGGACAAAACACCCTTGACCATGAATCTTTCCCTTGGGCAGATTTATCAGCCTCTTTTTCAGCCTTTCAGCTTCGTCAGATTTTTGGGGGTAGGTTTGCCTAGGCTGTCTACCGCAGCACACCCAGGAACATCCTGGCTCCTCCATCACTATCCTGCTCTGAACATGCTTTTGAGAAAACCTGACCTCTCACCTGTGCTGCAGCCTTTCCTGTTGTGAAAAGTGTATATAACACCTAGAAAGGCAAATTACAATGCCAAGAGCCGAAAGGAATGAAATGGACCCTGAAACAAGTTAGGCAGTAGTCACTCGAAAGACTGGAAAACTTTCAATCCTTTCAACCGTAAGATATATCACTGATACGGTATCAATGGGAAGGGCCATAAATAATTTTATGGATTAAGAAAATGTGAGGGGCTCAGAAGTTAAAAGGTAACAACAAAAACGACCTCTATCTGAGGTAAAATAGCAGTGTCTGCAATATTTGACAAACCTCAGAGGTAGATCTACTGACTCTTTCACATATAATTTATTTCCATTTTCAAATTTAACAAATAATGAGTGTGTTGAGTCAGAGTTAGATCCTAGAGCTAAGAGACGACAGGCTGGGTGTGGTGGCTTACACTGTAATCCCAGCACTTTGGGGGCCAAGGTGGGAGGATAGCTTGAAGCCAAGAGTTCAAGACCAGCCTGGGCAATATAGTGAGACTCTGTCTCTAAAAAAAAAAAAAAAAAAAAAAAAAGTTTTTTAATTAGGCTGGTGTGGTAGCTCACACCTGTGGTCCCAGCTACTTAGGAGGCTGAGGCAGGAGGATCACTTGATCCCAGGAGTTCAAGACTACAGTGAGTGAGCTACACTGCACTCTCGCCTGGGTGACAGAGCAAGACCCTGTATCTAACAGAGAGATAGAGAAAGAAACAGAGAGAGAGAGAGAGATTTTTCTCTTTACTATTCATTATTACCAAGAAAATCTAGGATTTCAGAGATGCAGCCCAATAATGTAACTAGATTTCCTATTCTGCCTCCCCACTGATTAATAAATAAGAAATCACCAGCCAGATTCAACAGGGAAACATACCTGACCCTGAAAGTGGACAGGAGAAAGGAGGCATATTCTTTCCCCTAGAATTATATTCTAACAATTCAGTTGAGGATATGGGCCATCACAAGGCTTGAGTCTGGGGTACTTTAGTTGACCTGACTATATCCAACATGTAAATAAGGATCCAAGGGAACTCATAAGGGCTAAGAGTTTCTTATGCTGAGAGGGAATTTATCTCTTGTTTATGTCAATTAGCCCATGTAAAACTGGTTTTGTTATACATTGTTTTGCTTCAAGTCACATTTTCCAAGAACCTATTGATGACGTTAAGTGAGGACTTACTGTACGTCTCAATTCAGACTAGCCACATTTCAAGTTCTAAGTGTGGTTTCTTTGTGACGTTGTTATTGACTAAGCAAGTGCTGCGAGTGATGATCTGCAAATGATCCCCTGCTCTTAGAAACTGATGACATTCAACATAGTTCCAAGCAAGGTGAGGTTTGCTGGCTCTACATGCCTCCAAAAAGGGCAGCCTCTACCAGAGAGATCCTTCATTGTCACTGATGCTGTTTGGCATGGGGCTTGGGAGGTACAGGAAGACCCGGTGTGGTTTACGAAAGCCCCTGGAGGAGTGTTCCAAGCTCTTCAGTGGCAGCAGTGTCCCATGTATAGAGTTCACTGCAGCTTATGACAAACAACAGTGACAGTTCAGAGGAAACCTGACTCCTTTCTCAAAGATGGTCCCACACCTCACCTTAAATAGGAGAGGCATGGTGAAAGTTCCAAATAATCTTTTTTTTTTTTTTTTTTTTTTTTGAGACAGAGCCTCACTCTATAAAGTCTCACTTTCATTCAGAGCCAAAGTGCGGTGGCGTGATCTCAGCTCACTGCAAACTCCGCCGCCCAGATTCAAGCGATTCTCCTGCCTCAGCCTCCCAAGTAGCTGGGATTACAGGTGTGTGCCACCATGTCCAGCTAATTTTTGTATTTTGGGTAGAGATGAGGTTTCACCATGTTGGCCAGGCTGGTCTCGAACTCCTGACCTCAAGTGATCCACCTGCCTCGGCCTCTCAAAGTGCTAGGATTACAGGCATGAGCCACCATGACTGGTCCCAAATAACTTATTAAATCAGCTGTGTGATGAATAAGTATTTCAATGTAAAATCTTAGGGAGGCCAGGTGTGGTGACTCACGCCTATAATCCCAACACTCTGGTAGGCCAAGGTGGGAGGATTGCTTGACCCCAGAAATTCAAGATCAGTCTGGGCAACATAGAGACCTTGTACTCTGAGCTAGCTCCAACTTCCAGTGACCCTGAACTGAAACAATTGGGTAAGTAATTACCTTACTTGTTTATTTTTATGTTTTTAATTTATTCTTTTTTTTTTTTTTTTTTGAGGCAAGAGTCTTGCTATGTTGTCCCGACTTATCTGGAACGCCTGGACTCAAGTGATCCTCTTGCCTCAGGCTCCCAAAGTGTTGGGATTACAGACATGAGCCACTATGCCTGGCCTTGTTTTTATTAATCTTTCCAAGATTTATGTATTTATTACATTTATTTCAATGTTTAATACTAGAAGTGTTTTTGTCCTTATTTAAAAGTTAATGATGTTTTTGTAACCAGAAATATGCCAATGGAATTTACCTCTTGTTTATGTCAATTAGCATGGTAAAACTGGTTTTGTTGTACATTGTTTTGCTTAAAGTCACAGTTTCCAAGAACCTATTGATAACATTAAGTGAGGACTTACTGTATGTCTCAATTCAGACTAGCCACATTTCAAGTTCTAAATAGCTACATGTGACTGTATTGGATAGCACAATTAGAACATTTTAGTCATAAGAAAATGCTCATGAGTCATTGCTAAATGAAAAGGCAAGCTGCAAAGCTATGCCACGTGATCTAATTTTGTAACATGTACATACACTTATACATATGTATGTATATATAAGCAGGAAATAATACTGAAAGGGTATATACCAAAAACTTGCAAGTAATTTTTACATTTTATTTTTATGCAATCCAAATTTTATCATGTCTTACTTTTATGGTTAGAAAAAAATTAATAATAAATGTGAATTTTTAAAAAGAGAGGTGTATTCATTTCCTATTGTTGCTGTAACACACTTCCACAAATTTAGTGGCTTAATACCACACACATTCATTATCTTGCAGTTCTGTAGTTCAAAAGTCTGACACAGGTCTCACTAGATTCAACTTAATGCGTCAGCAGGGTCGCATTCCTTCCAGAGGTTCTAGAAGAGGAAGAATCTGTGCCCTTTTCTAGCTTCAAGGGGCTGCCTGCATTTCTTGGCTTATAATTCCCTTCTTTCATCTTCAAAGCCAGCTCCAACACATCTCTTCCTCTGCCTCTCCTTTTCTCCCTCCCTCTTCCCTGTTCTCCCTTGTGATTATATTGGCCCCATCTGGATAATGGGGGAACAGTCTCCCTATTTTAGTGTCACCTGGTTAGCAAGCTTAATTCCACCTGCAACCTTATTTCCCTTTGCTATGTAACATATCATAATCCAGGGATTAGTACGTAGACATCTTTGAAGGGCTGTTATCCTTCCTACCACAAGAGGTATGATCATGATTAGTACTGTATAACTAATATTTCCATTCTCCTTTCAGACACACAGTAGGGTTATACTTCCTTGCTCCCTTCAAAGCAGCCATGTGACTTGCTTTGGCCAATGCAGTATGAGTGGAAGTGGCATGAGTCTTTTCCAGGTAGATGCTTTATAAGACAGCATGTGATTTACTACATTCTCTTTGCCCTGCCTATGATAGGATGGAAGTATTGATGGAGATGGCACTTATGTCATCACCTATGTCTCACCTGGGTCTGTGAGACACTAGGATGAGCAGAGTCCTCCTACCAACCTGTGCTGGCCAGATATGGTGAGGGAGAAATAAGTGGTATGTCACTCCACTGAGCTTCAGGGGTTGTTTGGTCCTACAGACAAACAGCTCATCCTGACTGGTACAGGAGGTTAAAAAAAATACAAGCATATAACCGGCAAGAGATAGTATCTCATTGTGGTTTTGACTTGCATTTCTCTAATGACCAGTGATGATGAGCTTTTTTTCATATTTTTGTTGGCTGCATAAATGACTTCTTTTGAGAAGTGCCTGTTCATATCCTTTGCCTACTTTTTGATGGGATTGTATTTTTTCTTGTAAATTTGTTTAAGTTCTTTGTAGATTCTGGATATTAGCCCTTTGTCAGATGGATAGATTGCAAAACTTTTCTCCCATTCTGTAGGTTACCTGTTCACTCTGATGATAGTTTCTTTTGCTGTGCAGAAGCTCTTTAGTTTAATATGATCCCATTTGTCAATTTTGGCTTTTGTTGCCATTGCTTTTGGTGTTTTAGACATGAAGTCTTTGCCCATGCCTATGTCCTGAATGGCATTGCCCAGGTTTTCTTCTAGGATTTTTATGGTTTTAGGTCTTACATTTGTCTTTAATCCATCTTGAGTTAATTTTTGTATAAGGTGTAAGGAAGGGGTCCAGTCTCATTTTTCTGCATATGGCTAGTGAGTTTTCCCAATACCATTTATTAAATAGGGAATCCTTTCCCCATTGCTAGATTATCTCAGGTTTGTCAAAGATCAGATGGTTGTAGATGTGTGGTGTTATTTCTGAGGCCTCTGTTCTGTTCCATTGGTCTATATATCTGTTTCAGTACCAGTACCATGCTGTTTTGGTTACTGTAGCCTTGTAGTATAGTTTGAAGTCAGGTAGCACAATGCCTCCAGCTTTGTTCTTTTTGCTTAGGATTGTCTTGGCTATGCAGGCTCTTTTTTGGTTCCATATGAAGTTTAAAGTAGTTTTTTCCAATTCTGTGAATAAAGTCAGTTGTAGCTTACTGGGGATGGCATTGAATCTATAAATTACTTTGGGCAGGATGGCCATTTTCATGATATTGATTCTTCCTATCCATGAGCATGGAATATTTTTTCCATTTTTTTGTGTCCTTTCTTATTTCCTCGAGCAGTGGTTGGTAGTTCTCCTTGAAGAGGTCCTTCACATCTCTTGTAAGTTGTATTCCTAGGTATTTTATTCTCTTAGAAGCAATTGTGAATGGGAGTTCACTCATGATTTGGCTCTCATGAGTGTTACTGGTGTATAGAAATGCTTGTGATTTTTGCACATTGATTTTGTATCCTGATACTTTGCTGAAGATGCTTATCAGCCTAAGGAGGTTTTGGGCTGAGATGGTAGGGTTTTCTAAATATACAATCATGTCATCTGCAAACAGACAATTTGACTTCCTCTTTTCCTATTTGAATACTCTTTATTTCTTTCTCTTGCCTGATGGCCCTGGACAGAACTCCCAATACTATGTTGAATAGGAGTAGTGAGAGAGGGCATCCTTGTCTTGTAATCATTAAAAAGTCAGGAAACAACAGATGCTGGAGAGGATGTGGAGAAATAGGAACGCTTTTACACTATTGGTGGGAGTGTAAATTAGTTCAACCATTGTGGAAGACAGTATGGCGATTCCTCAAGGATCTAGAACTAGAAATACCATTTGACCAAGCAATCCTATTACTGGGTATATACCTAAAGGATTATAAATCATTCTACCATAAAGACACATGCACACATATGTTTATTGCAGCACTATTCACAATAGCAAAGACTTGGAACCAACTCAAATGCCCATCAATGATAGACTGGATTAAGAAAATGTGGCACATATACACCATGGAATACTATGCAGCCATAAAAAGGATGAGTTCATATCCTTTGCAGGGACATGGAAGAAGCTGGAAACCATCATTCTCAGCAAACTATCATAAGAACAGAAAACCAAACACTGCATGTTCTCACTCATAAGTGGGAGTTGAGCAATGAGAACACTGGACACAGGGAGGGGAACATCACACACCGGCCCCTGTCATGGGGTTGGGGATTAGGGGAGGGATAGCATTTAAAGAAATACCTAATGTAGGTGAAGAGTTGATGGGTGCAGCAAACCACCATGGCACATGTATACCTATGTAATAAAACTGCACATTCTACACATGTACCCCAGAACTTAACATATAATAATAATAAAAAAGAAATCTTATGAAAGGCAAAGTGATGGTGGCAATCTCATTGAGCTTTAATCTGAAGTATATAAATTACTGTGATAAATTAAATACAGACAAATTTCCTTAGAAAGCCATAAAACACTAGAATTTTCCCAGAAATAAGATATTGAGTTTTTGCTCTCCAATCCCCAAATCAAAATGTTACAGTAAAATGTTTGTTTTAATACATGTTTTCTCCTTTGCTGTAAAATAAATAAACGAATAAACGTTTAAAAAAATACAAGTATCTGTTTTCGTTAGGGATGCATGTGTGTGAATGCTGAGGCAGATAAACTGAGTGACAGAGACAGTGGGAATGTAAAAAAGTAATGGGGACATTAAGATGGGCCTGGAAATAAGCTATGTTGATCATTACGATGTCTTCTAAATTTAAAACAAAATGGAATGGTGGAGCCCAGCCCTTCAACATTAGGGGCTTCCCTGTGCTCAGCCCTGACTGACCTCTAGAGAAGCTGTGAAGAGACCTTGAGTTTTGAAATAGAATCTGTCTTCTGCTTAAGAGTCCTGCTTTGCTGCTGACCTAGAGGAACGCTGGATGTTTGGGTCCCTTCGGGGGTTGAGTGCCTGAGGCACTAGCTTCCCAAGACTTCTGATGGAGTACTGAATTCTAGGGGACCCTGGGGTCCCCTGAAGCTTGTTCGTGGATTGGGGACAATGTTTTCTATCCTCTCCAAGGGCTGAGTTCCTGCCTCACTCTATTTGTAAGCCCTGTGTAGCCCCTAGTCGTTTGTAAAACATGTTCACGTATGTTTTCATTTTGTCCTCTCAATAATCCTGTGAGATATGCAGGAATTTCTTTATTTTATTTTATCTTATTTATTTATTTAGAGACAGAGTCTCACTCTGTCACCCAGGCCCAAGTGCATGGCGCAATCACAGCTCACTGCAACATTGTAGTCCTGGGCTCAAGTGATCCTCCTGCGTCAGCCTCCTGAGTAGCTGGTACGACAGATGCATGCTACCACACCCAGCTCATTAAAAAATTTTTTTGTTGTTGAGACAGGGTCTTACTATGTTGCCTAGGCTGGTCTCAAACCCCCGGGCTCAAGTGATCCTCCCATTTCAGCCTCCCAAAGTGCGGGAATTAAAGGCACGAAACACCACGTCTGGCCTCTGGTTTTTAGATAAACAAACTGAGGGTCATAGTGGTAGAAAAACAGAAACACTGAGACTAGAATCTAGAGTGTGAGAATCCAGAGATTCCCTTCCACAGCAGGGCTGTGGAGAGCACATCCAAGGAAACAAATCCATCTCAGTGGATAACACTCATTAGCCTAGGATAGTTCACTGAGCACTGATGGTGTGCCCTGTGTGGTTGTCCCTAATGGCTGAGAGGATAGTCCCAAGTCACTGAGGACACTTCCTAAATCAGTAGATCATTCCAGAGCCTTCAGTTTCTTTTAGTTGAATTGATAAATTCTCCTAGGTCCTACTCAGAAAATCAAAGAGGTTATTTATTCAGATGATGAGGTCTGTTCTATAACTAAGTACCAGATATTTGTGTTCCTTTGGGCATTTCAGAAGCAGTACTAATTAAATCGATTTTCCCAGAATCAGGCTGACATCAATCACAGAAGCTACACACAGAGATGACCCAGCCTGACAATGGCCTTTGTGAAATGAAGCTGTTAAATGAAAGAGTCACGTTAAACTCAGCTTCATTTTGAATACAGAGACAGCAAAAAATCCAAATTTACTAGATGAGGGAAAAAAAAAAACAAGGGGAGCCGGAAATACCTATTTTAACTTCTAGGAGGATACAGCAAAGTCAAAAGGTATAAATTATCATTCTAAGATAGGACACTTGGTAATGACTTTTAAATTGATTTTTTTTAAAAAAGGATGTCTTAGTTTCTTTGGAATTCCACTTTGAACTTATGTTTATTTTAATTTATGGATATGGTCAACTAGTCAAATTCAAACATGGATATCTTTAGCTTCCACATGCTCTTCTGAGTAAATAGTAACTGTGCTGACAGCAGGACATAGTCATTAGAATATTGTATGATCACCCTGACACTGCCACATTTAAAATCTGGAGGTGTAGGGCACAGTGGCTCATGCCTGTAATACCAGCATTTTGAGAGACCCAGGCAGGAGGGTCGCTTGAGGCCAAAATTTCAAGACCAGCCTGGGCAACAGAGCGAGACCCAGTCTCTACAAAATAATAAAAAAAATGAGCCAGGCATGGTGGCATGTACCTGTAGTCCCAGCTACTCAGAAGGCTGAAATGGGAGGATTGCTCAAGCCCAGGAGGTTGAGGTTAGAGTGATCCATGATCATGCCACTGCACTCCAGCTTCGGTGTCAGATTGAGACACTGCCACTTAAAAAAATAGAAATACACGCTGAAATATTTACCAATCAAATGATACGATGATGATTTGCTTCAAAATAATACGAGAGTAGGGTAGGCAGGTGGGCAGATGGGAGTGGAAGGTGTTAATCATAGGCAAATAAAACCTAGGACACCAACTTTCTCTTTTCTTTTCTTTCTTTTTTTCTTTTTTTTTTTTTTTTTTTTTTTTTTTTTTTTTTTTTTTTGAGATGGAGTCTCGCTCTGTCGCCCAGCCTGGAGTGCAGTGGCCGGATCTCAGCTCACTGCAAGCTCCACCTCCCGGGTTCACGCCATTCTCCTGCCTCAGCCTCCCCAGTAGCTGGGACTACAGGCGCCCGCCACCTCGCCCGGCTAGTTTTTTTGTATTTTTTTTAGTAGAGACGGGGTTTCACTGTTTTAGCCAGGATGGTCTCGATCTCCTGACCTCGTGATCCGCCCGTCTCGGCCTCCCAAAGTGCTGGGATTACAGGCTTGAGCCACCGCGCCCGGCCTTCTTTCTTTTTTAAATATAAACAGGGTCTTGCTATGTTGCCCAAGCTGATCTCGGGCTCAGGCTCCTGTCTTGGCCTCCCAAAGTTCTAGGATTGCAGGTGTGAGCCACAACTTTTTTTTTTTCTATAAAGGGCCAGATAGTAGCTGTGGGCCAGGGTCTCAAACTGTGTTGCCTACCACTCAACTCTGCAATTGTAATGTGAAAGCAGTCACAGACAAAATATAAAGAAATGAGTGTGACTGTGTTCCAATAAAATTTTATTTACAAAAACATTCAGTGGGCTAGATTTGGCCTTTGGGCCATAATTTAATCCCCTCTGGTAAAATAATCATTATTTTAGCTGGATCAGGAGTACATGGGAGTACATAAGTACTATAAAGTTCTGTCCACTTTTACATATACAGGAAGTTTGATGCTTTCCATTTAGAATGTTTTGAGCACTATTCACAAGCCCCAGACCACTCCTCAGCCTTCTTGGCATTCTTACAAGTGAGTATTCTTCCTATATCCAACTTGGGTCACATAGTAGAGACAGAGTCTCATTATATTGCCCAGGCTGCTCTGGAACTCCTAGGCTCAAGCAATCCTCCTGCCTCAGCCTCCCAAAGTAGTGGGATTACAGCCACCACGCCCAGCCTGGTAATTCTACTTTTCATTCCCAAATGCACTTTCTTAATCTGAGTCTTTTCCCATAGCACTGTGTTTTTGTTTTCTGATATATCTTTATAGATCTATATTTATATAGATATCTGAGGACACTAATTATACATTTTTAAAAACTATTTTTTCCTTGAATCAACTATGTTTCCTAGGGAGTAGTTTTTGTTTGCATACATCTGGGTCTTTTTCCTTAATACTCCACACTTCTGTTTATCATGCCCACCTACATTTAAGAATGAGGCAATGTAAAAACTAATTATCAGTTATATGTTATGGCAGGGCTTGCTACCTGACAGGAGTCACTTCAGATGAGCAGATAGGGAGCAGCCATTAGTCTTCGGATCTTAAAAAACAGAATGAGGAGGGCTATGCATTGAACTGGGCACTAACTCACACTTTCACTGGTCTTTCACCAGACACTTTTTTTCATTTCTTTTGTAAATCAATAGGTCAATCAATCTCTCCTCTCTCACTCTCATTCTGTCTCTCTGTCTATATTTAGGAAGAGTGAGGCATTCTCTGCTGAGATATGTTTGAGTTGAATGTTCTGCCTACAGACTTTCCAGTAACTCCTCTGTTTTCAGCCCTGTGTTTTGCTATCTCTGCAGGACCTGGAATTTGCCTCCCCAGGCTTCTGAGGGGCAGCTGTACGGTTTCCTCAGCAATAGTATCCATCATACGTTCTTTAAGTGAGGTTTCCTCCCCCCTGCTTCCCCCACACTTACTCCATTATTCACTTTCAGTCTCCAGAAATTTGTTGAAATCCTTTTATTTTTTATTTTTACTTTTTAAAATATATTTTTTCCCACCCAACCCCTGCAGATGTTGAAATCTCTTAATCAACTGATGCCTTCTATTTATTTTTGTGGATTTATAACTTTAGACTTTACAGTCCTTTTTTGGAGCTGGGAGGGAGAGGAGCTAAACACATGTGCTTAATCCACCATATTGAATTACAGTCTGAAAGTATCGTTTAGAAATCTTACCGTTTCTAGCACTCTTCTTCCTTCCTGCAGATGCAGGCTGCCATCTGGGATCATTTCTCTTAAACCCTGGGAACTTCCTTAGTATTTTCTGCAGTGCAGATCTATTACCAACAGATTCTCTCAGCTTTTGTTTGTCTGAAAAATGTCTATATTTGGCCTTCATTTTTCTGGTTTTTAAACTTTTTACTTTGAACTAATTTTAAGCTTACAGAAAAACTGCAATAGCACCAACAACTCCCAAGTACTCGTTTCAGCTGGTAACATTTAATTGTTAACATTTGGCCACATTTGCTTAATCAATCTCTCTGTCTCTTTGTATATGTGGATATACTTAGACCACTACACACACCACATCTTTTTTTTTTTTTTTTTTTTCTGTTTTTGAGACAGGGTCTCACTCTGTCACCCAGGCTGGAGTGCAGTGGCATGATCTTGGATCATAGCAGCCTCGACCTCCTGGGCTCAAGCAATCCTCCTACCTTAGCCTCCCAAGTAGCTGGGATCACAGGCATGCACCACCATGCTTGGCTAATTGTTGTATTCTTTGTAGAGATGAGGTTTTGCCATGTTTCCCAGGCTGGTCTCAAACTCCTGAGCTCAAGCAATCTGCCTTCTTCAGCCTCCCAAAGTGTTGGGATGACAGGCATGAACCACCACACCTGGTACATAATTTTTTTTTTTTTTTTTGAGACAGCATCTTGCTCTATTGTCCAGGCTGGAGTGCAATGGCACAATCTCAGCTCACTGTAACCTTGGCCTCCTGGGTTCAAGCAATTCCTCTGCCTCAGCCTCCCGAGTAACTGGGACTACAGGCATGTGCCACCATGCCCAGCTAATTTTTTGTGTGTTTTTAGTAGAGATGGGGTTTCACTGTGTTAGCCAGGGTGGTCTCAATCTCCTGGCCTCGTGATCCGCCTGCCTCGGCCTCCCAAAGTGCTGGGATTACAGGCGTGAGCCACCACACCTGGCCCATAATTTTTTAAAAAAATTTTGTAGCGATGATGTCTCACTATGTTGCCCAGGATGGTTTCAAACTCCTGGCCTCAAGCAATCCTCAAACCTTGGTCTCCCAAAGTGTTGGGATCACAGACATGAGTCACTACACCCAGTCAGACCCACAGATAATTTTTAAATTGTTTAAAAATAGGTTGTAGATATAATGACCCCAATTCAGGGAATGCATACTGATACAGTATTATCATCTAATCCACAAGTTCCACTCAAATTTCACTTTGTCTTGATAATGTTCTTCATCCCCTTCCCCAGCTTTATTAAGATGTAATTAAAAAATAAAAATTGTACATATTTACATTGTACAACATGTTTCAACATATCTTTTGTGAAATAATTAAATCAAGCTAATTAGCTCACATACTTTTTTTGCAGTGAGAACATTTAATATCTATGCTTAGCAGTTTTCAAGTACAATACATTATTATTCACTATAGTCACCATGCTGTACAGTAGATTTCCAGAATGTATTCCTCTTGTCTAATTCAAACTTTGTGCCCTTTGACCTACATCTTCCCATTCCACCCTTCCCCAGACCCTGGTAATCACTATTCCACTCTTTGTCTATGAGTTCAACTTTTTCAGATTCCACATGTAAGTGAGATCACACAATATTTGTCTTTCTTGTCTGACTCATTTTACTTAGCACAGTGCCCTCTGGGTCAATCTATATTGTCGCAAATGACAAGATTTCTTCTTTTTTAAGGCTGAATAGTACTCCATTGTATATATATGCCACATTTTCTTTATCCATTCATCTGTTGATGGACACAGGTTGATTCCATATCTCGGCTATTATGAATATGCTGTAATGAACATGGGGGTGTAGATATCTCTCTTGGACATATTAATTTTATTTCCTTTGGATATATACCTGGAGTGGGATTGCTGGATCATGTGGTAGTTCTATTTTTAGTTTTTTGAGGAACTTCCATTGTATTTTTCATAATGGCTATACTACCCAAGAGTGATCTTTATAAGTCTAGCATCTAATCTGTGATCACACGTCACATCTAGTTATCATATATCTTTAATTTCCTTCAATATGGATGAATTCCCTTTTTTTTGTCTTTCATCACCTTGATAGTTTTCAGGAACACATACCAATTACTTTGTAAAATATCATTTAGTTTGGATTTGTCTGACATATCCTCATTATTCAAGATAGGTTATTCTTTTTTTGTGTGTAGTTTTGTTTTGTTTTTGGCAGGAATACCACAGAAATGATTCTGTGTTCTTCTCAGTGCATCATGTCAGCAGACATGTGTACTAGTCTGTTTTCACACAGCTATAAATAAATACCCAAGACTGGTTATTTATAAAGGAAAGAGGTCTAATTGACTCACAGTTCCACATGGCTGGGGAGGCCTCAGGAAACTTAACAATTGAAGGGGAAGCAAGGAGCTTCTTCACATGGTGGCAGGAGAGAGAAGAGTGGGGAGTAAAGGGGAAAGAGCCCCTTATAAAACCATCAGATCTTAGGAGAGATCACTATCACTAGAACAGCATAGGGGAAATGCTCCCATGATCCAATTACCTCCCTCCAGGTCTCTCCCTAGGCACATGAGGAGTATGGGGATTACAATTCAAGATGAGATTTGGGTGGGGACATAGCCAAACCATATCATATGCCAAGCTATATCAGCATGTAACACAGTCAAACCATATCAGCATATAATATCAATTGTCCTCAATACAGGTGATGTTAACTTTTATTATTTGATTAAGATAATACAGGCCCTTGGATAGCCAATACAATCTTAACTAAGAAGAACAAAGTTGGAGGAATTACATTTCCTGATTTCAAAACTTACTACAAAGCTACAGTAATCAAAACAATGTGGTGGCCGGGCACGGTGGCTCAAGCCTGTAATCCCAGCACTTTGGGAGGCCGAGACGGGCGGATCACGAGGTCAGGAGATCGAGACCATCCTGGCTAACCCGGTGAAACCCCGTCTCTACTAAAAAAAATACAAAAAACTAGCCGGGCAAGGTGGCGGGTGCCTGTAGTCCCAGCTACTCGGGAGGCTGAGGCAGGAGAATGGCGTAAACCTGGGAGGCGGAGCTTGCAGTGAGCTGAGATCCGGCCACTACACTCCAGCCTGGGCCACAGAGCAAGACTCCGTCTCAAAAAAAAAACAAACAAACAAACAAAAAAAACAATGTGGTACTGGCATGAAGAAATACATGTAGACCAATGGAATACAATACAGAACCCAGAAATAATCTGTCTACATGAGCAAATGATTTTTAACAAGGGTGCCAAGATCATTCAATGGAAAAAAGAACAGTCTTCTTAACAAAAGGTGTTGGAAAACTGGATATCCACATGCAAAACACTGACATTGGACCCGTACCTTACATACATAAAAATGAACTTAAAATGGATCAGAGACTTAAAGGTAAGAGCTAAACTATAAAATTCTCAGGAAAAAAACACAGAGTAAAAAGCTTCATGATGTTGTATTTGGCAATAATCTTTTAGCTATGACATTAAAGGAACAGGAAGCAACAAAAAAAATTAGAGCAACTGGCCAGGTGCAGTGACTCATGCCTGTAATCATAGCACTTTTGGAGGCCAAGGAAGGTGGATCACTTGAGGTCAGAAGTTCGAGACCAGCCTGGTCAACATGGTGAAACCCCATCTCATACAAAAATTAGCTGGGCATGGTGGTGCATATTTATAATCCCAGCTACTCAGGAGGCTGAGGCAGGAGAATCGCTTGAACCTGGGAGGCAGAGGTTACAGTGAGCTAACACCATAGCACTCCAGCCTTGGTTGCAGAGTAAGACTCTGTCAAAAAAAAAAAAAAAAAAAAGGCAATTGGACTATATCAATAAAGTGAAAGACAACTTGCAGAATGGTAGAAAAAATTTGCAAATCACATATCTGATATTCAGAATTTATAAAGAATTCCTACAACTCAACAACAACAACAGCAGCTCCAATTTGCAAATGAGCAAAGGGGTCTGGCATGGTGGTGCACATCTGTAGTCCCAGCTGAGATGGGAGGATTGCTTGAGCCCAGGAGTTCAAGGCTGCAGTACACTATGATTGTAGTGAAAAGCCTCTCCATCCTGGGCAACATAAGGAGCACTGGTTTATTTAAAAAAAAAAAAAAAAAAAAAAAGAGGAGGAGGAGGAGGAGGAGGAGAAGCAGCAGCAGAAGCAGCAGCAGCAGCAGCAAACAGGCAAAGAAATTGAATAGACATTTATCCAAGAAGATATACAGACACCAACAAACACAAGAGGTTCAACATCACTAATCATTAGGGAAATGCAAATCAAAACCACAATGAGATGCCACTTCACACCCATTAGGATGACTATTATAAAAAATTAACAAACAAACAACAAAACAGAAAATAAGTGTTAAGGATGTGGAGAAATTTGAACCCTTTGCTCTGCTGGTGGGAATATAAAATGGTGCAGACACTGTGGAAAATAATATGGCAGTTCCTCAAAAAATTAAACAGAGAATTACATACGATCCTGCAATTCCATATATACCTCAAAGAATTGGAAGCAGAGACTCAGTTACTTCTACACCCATGTTCATAGCAGCCTATTCTCAATAGTCAAAAGATGGAAGCAACCCAAGTTACCATCAATGTATGAATGATAAACAAAATGTGATATATACATATGACAGAATATTATTCAGCCTTTAAAAACAGGAAATTCTACAACATGGATGAAACTGGAGGACATAATGCTAAGTGAAATAAGTCACAAAAACACAAATACAGTATGATTCCACTTATATGAGGTACCTAAAGTAGTCAAACTCATAAAGACAGAAAGTAGAATGGTAGCTGCCAGGGTCTGGGGGAAAGGGAGAATGGGTAGTTGTTGCTTAATGAGTACAGAATATCAGTGTGGGAAGACAAAAAGGTTTTGGAGAGAGAGAGTCGTGATTGTTGCACAATGTTGCACATTGTTGTGAGTGTACTTAATGCCACTGAACATACACTGAAAATGGTCAAAATGGTAAATTTTGGCCGGCGCAGTGGCTCCCGCCTGTATTTCCAGTACTTTGGGAGGCCGAGGCGGGCAGATCACAAGGTCAAAAGATCGAGATCATCCTGGTCAACGTGGTGAAACCCCATCTCTACTAAAAATACAAAAAAATTAGCCGGGCGTGGTGTCAGGTGCCTATAGTCCCAGCTACTCGGGAGGCTGAGGCAGGAGAACTGCGTGTACCCGGGAGGTGGAGCTTGCAGTGAGTCGAGATCACGCCACTGCACTCCAGCCAGGCAATAGAGAGAGACTCCGTCTCCAAATAAATAAATAAATAAATTTTAATTATTTGGATTTTACCACAATTTTTAAAAAGATGGCATGTGCCTTATTTCTCCACTGTAAAGTTAATAAATATCTGTACTTATCAACAATTATTAAGTATTTTGTAGTAAGATAATTTGAAATTTATAATTTCAAATAATTCACACCAATAGTTCGAATACCAATCCAACACCACAAGATTTATTCTAGCATCCTCTGTTACCATATTTGTAATTTCTCCAACACTGAAAACCTAGCTCCTATTATCCTCAATATACTTTTTGGCAATCCCCATTTGTAATCAATCTCCTAACTATACAGGCCATCTTCCTAAACCTGTCTCTGCCAAACCTGCCAGCTAAATTCTTGACCCTGGCCCCACTGATTGTGCCAGCCTAATTCTTGGCTCTGACAAAGAGGAAGAGGAAGGTGAAGTGAAGGCCCTCAATTTTGAAGAATATTTTCACTGGATATAGAATTCCAAGTAGACAAATTCTTTTCTTCTTTCATCACTTCATTTATTTATTCATTTATTGAGACTGAGTCTCACTCTGTTACCCAGGCTGGAGTGCAGTGACATGAGCTCAGCTCACCTCGACCTCCACCTCCCAGGTTCAAGAGATTCTCATGCCCCAGCCTCCTGAGTAGCTGGAATTACAGGTGTCCACCATGACAACCAGCTGATTTTTGTATTTTTAGTAGAGGTGGCATTTCACCATGTTGGCCAGGCTGGTCTCGAACTCCTGACCTCAGGTGATCCACCCACCTTGGCCTCCCAAAGTGCTGGGATTACAGGTATGAGCCACTGCACCCAGCCTCATCACTTTAAAGATGTCTTTTCATTCTAGTTTTCATTGTTGCCTATAAAAAATTAGCCATCATTTTTATTGTTATACCTTAAAATGTACTATGTATTTTTCCTTTGGATGCAGTTAAGATTTTCTCTTTATCTTTGGTTTATAGCACTTTGACTACAATGAGCCTAGGTGTGGCCTTCAAATAATTTATCTGCTTGGGGTTCTCTGAATTTCTTGGACATGTAGGTTGATATCTTTCATAAAATGTGGAAAAATTGAGGGCATTTTATCTTCAAATATTTTTTCTACCCCGTTCTCTCCCCATTATACCTGTTAGATTATTTTATATTATCCCATTGTTCTCTATAACTCTGTCCTATTTTCCTCCTTTTATTTTCTCTCTGTGCTTTAATTTGGATAATTTCCATTAGCCTGTCTTTAAGTTTCCTCATCCCCTTTTCAGCTGTGTCCATCTGCTGGGAAGCCCATCCCCTGGATTCTTCACGTCAGATTACCATATTTTTCTGCTTTAGAATTTTCATTTAATTCTTTTTAGAGTTTCTCTTTTTTTTTCTTTTCTTTTCTTTTCTTTTCTTTTTTCTGAGATGAAGTCTCACTCTGTTGCCCAGACTGGAGTGCAGTGGCACGATCTCAGCTCACTGCAACCTCTGCCTTATGGGTTCAAGTGATTCTCCTGCCTCAGCCTCCTGAGTAGTTGGGACTACAGGCACACGCTCCCACGCCTGGCTAATTTGTTTTTTGTATTTGTAGTAGAGATGGGGTTCACCATGTTGCCCAGGCTGATCACAAACTCCTGAGCTCAGGCTATCCCTCCCCTTGGCCTCCCAAAGTGCTGAGATTATAGACGTGAGCCACCACACCCAGTCGAGTTTCTCTTTTTCTATTGTAATTTCATCCATCTCTTTTGCCATTTCTTCAATCTTTTCCTTTACATATTGTAATTTATTGTCTCATGGTATCTGGTAGGTCAGAATTCTGCGTGTGGTTTAGCTGTCTTAGCTAGATGACTCTGGGTCAAGCTCGCTCATAAGGTCACAGTCAAGCTGCCAGGCAGGGCTTTGGTCTCATATAACGTTCAACAGGAGAAAGATCTTTTAAATTTTAAAACATTTATGAGTTTAAACTACTTCTGCGTTAATTCCAAAATCTTGGTCATCTGTAAGTCTCTTCAGTTGACCACCTTTTCTCTTAATAATGGGTCAGTTTTTCCTCTGCTGCTTTACATGTTCAGCAATTTAAAAAATCTTATGCTGGGCATAGAAAAATTCCAGATTTTGTTATCTTCCACTGAAGAGTGCCAAATATTTTTCTGAAAGAAAGTCAAATTACTGGTAGATCACTTTGATTCTGTTGAGGTTTATTTTAGGCCTCTATGGTGAGTCTATTTCCGGTTTTCCTTAGTTCTGGGATTTGGCTCTTACTCATATGGCATGGTCCTTACACCTAGGGCATGGTCTTTTTGGTGTCTCAACATGGTATCTCCACTCTTGAGTGGATCAGAACTCCAATGTCTTCATAGCTTTGTGCAGCTTCTGAAATCTAGGTTTGGTTTTCAGCTCCTTCAGCTGTTTTTTGCTGGTATAGCTTACAGAATCTTGCCAAGCACATATGCAGTTTACCATTTGGCCAAGAGCCCAAAGGAAACTCCTATGTGGATTCCTGGGGCTCCTTCTTTGTCACTCTTTTCTATCTACCTAACCCTGTCCTGTAATTTCCAGTAACCTTTGCAGGCCCAAACTCCAATTTATTTATCTATTCCAATTCTCTGAAAGTGGTTTGGAAAATTGCCCCCCAAGGTTGAATGTAAAATTCTCATTTTGAGCTCCTTTTCTCTCAAGGATTATAGTCGTGCACTGTGCCTTATCCCATGCCCAAAAGAAATTGTTTTGTACATTTTGTTTAGTTTAATAGTTGTTTATGGCAGGAAGGAAGGTCTGATGTTAGTTACTTCATGATGCCCAGTACAAGAAGTCCACAAATACTTCTTATGTTTTTATAGACCAATCCTATTCTTATATAGTGGAAAATTAAAGGTAGGCAAACAAACCTACATCATATAATTTCCAGTTTAGTCCTCTACATGATAAGAAACACATGTGGTGCTTATTGTTGTGCTTCCTGTAAGTCTGGTAATTTTTTTTTTTTTTTTTTTTTTTTTGGAGACAGAGTCTCACTCTGTCACCCAGGCTGGAGTGCAGTGGCAGGATCTTGGCTCACTGCAATCTTCGCCTCCCGGGTTCAAGTGATTCTTTTTTTTTTTTCTTTAAAAAAATAACTTTTATATGGCTTCTTCAAACAAGTTAAATGGTGGCAAAGTATCTGCTACAGTAGTTTGGAGGACTAGAGGACTGATGGGTAAGTAAGGGTTGTTTTGTTGTTAGGTAAGTAGATATTAGGCAGTCCATTTCTAAAATATGCCTGATGAGGCTAGATACCTAAAGCTACCCTTAGCTCCAGAAATGAGTATCTCCCATCTCCATCAAAATCAAATGCTCTCAAGCTCTCTGGTTCTGGCATAGCAGAACCTGGGGAGGTCCAGATTTCCTGGTAGGTCAGCTTCCCATCCACGTCCTAGCCAGTCTTGTGGAATAAACCCTGAAGATCTTCAATGCTGGAAACTCCTAGTAGAGAGACAGGTCTTAGTTGGGCAGCTTTCTCAACTGGATCTCCAAGAAACTGGAAATTTTGGCAATGCTGATGGCTTTGATGTGAAACTCTGTACTTGCCCTTCATCGGCGGTCGCTGGAGGCCTGTTGCTCTCAGGTTTGTTTGTACAAGCACTGATCATCTGGAGTTTCTCTCTTAGCTTGGATACCTGAGAATTTGAACTATCTTCTTTCTTTATGCTTTGCATTTTTACCGTATCTGTTTTGTTGGTGGCTTGATCCAAAGACGCTCTTTTCAGAGAGGCAGATCTATCACCCATCTGTTTCAAATTCTCACTATGGGTTTTATTGTCAAGTTCTGATGTGGTTGAAGGTGATGGAATGATCTGGTTGCTTCCAGGAGTCTCCTTCAAGAAGTGCTGATTCATATCACTCTGCAGTAATCCCATCATTTTCTTGTGTTCACCCACAGTTTTCTGTAGTGCTTCCACAGCAAGATGGACACTGTTTAAAGTATTGCCAATGGAAGATACGCTCTTCTGAAGTCCCTCTACAGTGGTAGGCAGGCTAATCAAGTCTGCAGCTGACTTAATACTGGCTTTGAGGTGGTTCACTGCAGAAGTCAACAGAGAAATCTGCTTATTCTTTTCTGTGATGTTTATCCAGACTTTGTTCAAACCCATCTCTCCAGATTCAATCTTCTCAAGTTGTTTTTGCTTGCTGAGTAGTTCTTCATTAAGTTTGGGGATTTCTTGGAATGAGCTTTTCTGATTAGACTCCACTGTTCGAAATTTTTCCTTGAGGGCTTCCAGATCCTCCTTGAAAGCAACCTGCATCCACACCGAGCCAACCCAGGCCACAACACAGGCAGCAAGGATGACAAAACCACAGAGCGGATAACAGATCTTGCAGCATCGTAAATAGTCTCCCTTGGCAAAGTGAGAGCAATTTCCAACCACACCAAATTGCTCTTCCTCTTTCGAGCTGGACTCAGAGTCTGAGTCAGGAGGCTCAGTGCGAAGCAGACGGTGACTGCTTGGGCCTTTCTTGGGCTTCTTTCTCCGGCTGTCCCCAGCCAAACCAATCAATTCATTGAGCTCTTTGAGCTTTTTCATCTTTTTGTGTGGGGTGAGTGGAGCCCTGACTCCTAAGCTGCCAGGTTCCTACCCAATGCCCAATTCTCTTCCTGCCTTGGAGCTGCCTTCCAGGGTTGGGGATCCTTGGCCAGAGCCCCCTGGTCACTCCCACCTAGGGGTGGGACTGACCAGATCCGCCAGGGACTGGAGATTGGAGCCCAGAGGAAACTGGAACTCAGATGGGTGGGGGAAATCACATAGAAATGGCCAAGAAGCTGGTGACTCCAAAGGATAAGGCCTTGGGCGCAGAGTGTTAGTAGAGGGTGGAAAGGGACTTTTATCTTCCAAAGGGCGAAAAAAAAGCCAACTCAAAAATGAAGGATTCTCAGCTCGGATAAGTAGGCAATACTTCTAAGGGTGCTCCAGGAGCTGAGGAAGGGCACACTTAAAATAGGTGTTTTGGACCTCCGGGGGAGGATTTCCAATGGGGAAGGAAGAGAAACTTGTTCCTGAATGGGAAGAGAGTGGGGAGGTGCAGAGCAAGAACGTGGGAACGCGTCAGTCCCTTCCTGCAGGACAGGTGGTGGCAGGAGGGGGCTCCCAGCAGCTACAATCCCAACACTGCTTGGCCGCAGAGAAAATGCCCGGCCCAGGAAGCCGGATGGGGTGTATGATGATCACTGTTCTCCGGCCTCCGTCCTGAACATGAAGGAGGCCCGAGGCCGAGGAAGATCTGGAGCCTGGCTTGAAGGGTCAGCCTGAGAGAAGCCAGTTCCGTGCCTACTAGACCCTCGACCCGCTGTCTGGGCCTTGGGGACACGGCGGGCTCCAGACCCAGGCCATCGCTCCAGCCTCCCAAGTGATTCTTATGCCTTGACCTCCCGAGTAGCTGGGATTACAGGTGGGAGTCACCAGGCTCAGCAAATATTTTTTTGGATTGGGTCTTCTAATAGAGATGGAGTTTCACCATTTTGGCAAAGCTGGTCTTGAACTTCTGGCCTTAAGTGATCCACCCACCTTGGCCTCCCAAAGTGCTGGGATTATAGACATGAGCCACCGTGCCTGGCCAAATTTAGTAATCTTAACATGCACTGAGGATACAGGAAGATGATCTACGAATTCTTGAAGATAAAGGTAAAACATTAAGAATCCATAGAAGTAGTACCTGGGTGCCATTCAATTATTGGAATATGAAGACAATCCCATTCTCCTTTGACCACTGGCTCTAAGACTAGATCTACTGCAATCTGGAAGCTGCTAAGCCCTAATAATCCCTTATGTAGAAGAGGGAGAGTACATACTGAATTAGGGACATATTACATTTTGTATGAAACTGTAGCTAGTCACAACATAGTTGTAGTCTGTACCTCTTCACTTTTCTGTCCAAGAAGTTGCCTTTCCACTGAGGCAGAGACAATGCTATGTGTTCCCCAAACTCCATTTCATTTTCATACCAGATTTCTACATTTCCCAGCCTCTTGTGCAACTGCGTTAGGGGAATGTCACTGAATCCTGGACAATAGGATGTGGAATAATATATGCTATTTCCAGGCCTGCCATAAAACGTTCCCTTCCCCCTTCCACCACTGTGCAATTGCCTCAATTTCCTTCCCCTTCCACAGTGACCCAAAGGTCATAGTTTTAGGATGGTGACCTTACAGATAGAAGGAGCCTAGAAATTCAAGTCACTGCTTGAAGGAGAGCCACGGAAGAGAGATGACTGACCCACTAAGACTGTGATAGGAAACAAACACCTTGTGAATTTTTTTTTTTTTTTTTTTTTTTTTTTGAGACAGAGTCTTGCTCTGTCGGCCAGGCTGGAGTGCAATGGTGTGATCTTGGCTCACTGCAACCTCTGCCTCCCAGGTTCAAGTGATTCTCCTGCCTCAGCCTCCAAAGTAGCTTGGATTACAGGCACCCACCATCAAGCCGGGCTAATTTTTGTATTATTTAGTAGAGATGGGGTATGGCCACATTGGCCAGGCTGGTCTTGAACTCCTGACCTTAGGTGATTCACCTGCCTCAGCCTCTCAAAGTGTTGGCATTAGAGGCGTGAGCCACTGTGCCGGGCCTCCTTGTGATTTTAAACCACTTAGATTTCAGGGTTAATTACAATAGTAGAGCTTGACCTATCTGGATGTAAGTACCAATTATAGCATGTAATAAGACTACGACTTTTTTTTTTTTTTTTTTTTTTTTTTTAGACTGAATCTCGCTCTGTTGCTAAGCCAGAGTGCAGTGGCATGATCCTGGCTCACTGCAACCTCTGCCTCCTGGGTACAAGTGATTCTCCTGCCTCAGCCTCCTGAGTAGCTGGGACTACAGGCATGCACCACCAAGCCCAGCTAATTTTTGTATTTTTAGTAGAGACGGGGTTTCACCGTGTTGGCCAGGGTGATCTTGATCTCTTGACCTCGTGATGTGCCCGCCTTGGCCTCTCAGAGTGCTTGGATTACAGGTGTGAGCCACCACACCCAGCCAATAAGACTATTTTTTAAAAAGTAAAAAAGAAGCTACAAAGTATCCACATTGTTCATCACCCATGAACAACAATACCACGAGGATATGTGTAAGCATATTTGGATGGCAACATTCAGATGTGAAACCCATCCTGACACACATGCGTGCATGCACACATACACAACATACATTTAAGTTCCCATGCCATTAAAAGGGGTCTCAGAGATCATTCAAAAAATAACTTCCACATTTAAAAGACTGACTTTCTCACTTCGTACTTTGAGAGTTCAAGTGGCTAATCAATTCTTATATGACCAACAATACAAAATTATACCTATAAGCATTGTCTTTTCAAATAACATTTTACTAGAGGATAAAAAAAAGTCTTCAAAGTCAATGTTTCCTTAATTATTAGAGAAATGCAAATTAAAACCACATGCCTGTAGTCCCAGCTACTCAGGAGGCTGCGATGATCCTGGGAGGATTGCTTGAGCCCAGGAGTTTGAGGCTGCAGACAGTTATGATCGTGCCACCATACTCCAGCCTGGATGACAGAGGGAGACACTGTTTCCAAAAAAAAAAGTAAAAAATAAAGAAAAAAACAACAGATATTGGCAAGGATGTGGAGAAAAGGAATGAAGGGAATGCTTATACACTGTTGGTGGGAATGTAAATTAGTTCAACCTTTATGGAAAACAGTATGGAGATTTCTCAAAGAACTAAAAATAGAATTACCATTTGATCCAGCAATTCTACTACTCAGTATGTTCCCAAAGGGAAAAAAAATTATATTAAAAAGATACTTGCACTCATATTTTATCACAGAACTATTCACAATAACAAAAATGTGGAATCAGCCTAAGTGTCCTCAACGAAGGATCGGGTAAAGAAAATGTGGTATCTATGTACCATGGAATACCATAAAAAGAATGAAAACATGTCTTTTGCAGGAATATGAATGGAACTGGAGGCCATTATCCTAAATAAATTAACTCAGAAACAGAAAGTAAAATACCACATGTTATCACTCATAAGTGGGCGCTAAACAAGGGGTACACATGGACATACAGAGTTAAATAACAGACACTGGAGACTCCGAAAGGTAGGAAGGTGGGAGCAGGGTGAGGGCTGAAAAATTGCCTATTGGGTACCATATCACTACTTGGGTGATGGGTGTACTAAAAGCTTAGACTTCACTGCTATGAAATCTATGCATGTAAGAAAGCTGCACTTGTACCCCCTAGATCTATAAAAATAAAAATTTAATTTAAAAACAAAGTCACTTTTTTTAAGGCCACTTACTAGAGTCCAAAACCAAAGTAAAACATCACATTTTAGAAAAACCAAATATTTCTAAAGAGATTATTCTATCTATCTGCCACAGAAGTATGAGATCTGCACTTACTACTTAATAGTCTATTGTATTTCTAGGAAATAAGCAATGTTATTATTAATGTCAAATGAGAAGGCTAATTTGCTTAATATGAGACTTGAACTTCAATTCTCCTCTCACACTAAATCTAAGTGCTGTAATTATTCAAATTTGAGTTGGTCTTTGATGGGATTAAAAGGGAATTGATGATGAAAGGCACTGTGCTTTTATGTTTTGATTTGTTTTTCAGAGATGGGGTCTCACTCTGTTGTTCAGGCTGGTCTCAAAGTCCTAGGCTCAAGCAATCCTCCTGCCTTGGCCTCCCAAAGGGCTGGGATTACACGCATGAGCCACAGAACCCAGCCAGGCATTGTGCTTTAGTGATATAAGCTGTAGCAGTATAACAATGGACAAGTTACTAAACCTCTTGGTGCCCCAGTTATTTCATCTATAAAATAATAATTTTCACTGATGGTTCTGGTTGTTGTGAGGAATGCATAGAACAACCTGGTACATAAAAACTGCTTAATAAATGCTAACAATCATCATAATCATCATCAATATAGTAAGGAAATTCAGATGTTATTGGTACTGACCATAACTTTGTCATTCACTTTGTATAAGAATGTGAAAAAGAGTGTAAACAATACATTTTATTATTTTGGGGCTTTCTTCCTACCCCCTTTAGTAAAATAGGAATATTATAAAGGCATACATGTTAAAGTATCTGAAAATTGTGTTAGGTGTTTTTAAAGTAGAAGCCAGGAAGTACATTTCTGAATTAGATTTATCTATATTTCAAAAGAAATTTTCGATTAAATGTTAAAAAAATCAGAGCATGTCATCTTGGAAAAGACATTATAAAATCATGAGGAAAACAGTCTTAAGTGAGTACGTATAGGTTTTTCCCCCCATACTTTTAAAAATTGTTGTTTTGGAACTAACTTGTCATTCCTTTGTGTTTGCGTACACACACACATTAGATAGAACACAGAGACTACACTAACACAAACACTGCCAATCAGAGCTCAAGGTAAATGTACTATAAATTATCTTTTCACTAGCTAATCTTAGATCTTTGGGTTCTTGGGAGTATGGTGGAATCACATTTATCAGAAGGTCTCAAGGGACACATAAAGCTTTCAAATACATGAGGATTTGGATAAGGAGGGAATCTGGCAAATAGGGCTTTGAACCTGGCAGTGCAGATTGCACCATCTACAGCACAAATTGACAAAGCATCCTTTCCATCTCTCTTGGTTTATAGCCAGCCAACTAATGTAGCCAAGTCAACACACCAAACAAAAGTGTTATGTTCCAGGCTCAATGAATTTTGAGTTTCAAGAGTGGTTGGTCTTTCTTTTCATTTCATCACTTTGCTAGGGTTAGATAAATCTAAGAGTCAAAAACTTAACTATAATCTCACATTCTAAAAAATGCTCAGCTATGATAAAGCCACCCAACTACTTTTCCAAAGGTTTTAAACCTACTAAACAACGCCTACGTGCTGCTCAAAAAATATGGAATTCACATGTAGTTACATTATTACAAGACCGCATACAGGTTAAGTGAGCTTCGAATCAACCAAAAATATACGGTCCCTTCTGGATCTACTACATATTTGGTAGGCAAATAAATAATTTTAGGTTTATTCCACTCCAACTAAAATATGACAGAGGCACCATAGCACTGATTAAAATGTATTGAGAAGTTGGTTATAGACATAGTTTCTATGCGCATAAAGCTGCAGATCTAAGCTTGGCTGCCAGCATAGAGTTTCTAGGCAGGCCAAAGACCTGTGGAACTGAAATTTGTCCCTTAAATTAGTATTGCTTAATATAGTCATAAGGGATTTACAAAACCCATAGAATTGCCCACTTTTTAAAAGCTGGAGTGCTGTTAGCTTAAGTATTACTTGGGACTTTAAAAAATCATAAAATGGCCTGTTTTTACTTTATTGTTTTGCTTGAAAAAATCTAATTGGGAAAAAGTAAATCTCACATTTCTGTTGCATTGAAAGGTTTGAGGGTTTGAGCTTCGTGATTAACAGTATTGGCAACAGATAACAGTGTAAACAGCATTTAATCAAAATGCATTTAAAGTTTCACTTAAGATGCATTTTGCCTGTTCAATATGGTACTAGACATGGATGGAAAAACAGCAGATATTTTTCCAAGCAGGAGGCATGATATTGCTAAAATACTCAGCCTCCATCACAGTATTAATTAGTGTGTTTCACCAACCAAGGCTGTAAGACTTGTAAATGAAATTCTAGAAGGGGCATCAAGCTAGAACAGGATATGGAAGCCAAATGGAAAACATGAACCAATAAAATAAAAAAGCTAAACTAGCTAGAAGTCTAAGTCTAGTCTTTGAAGTCAGTTCAAGTCCTGCATGCTTTAATTCTGATGTAATCTTAAAATGGTGGATACAAACAAGAACTCAGAAACAGCTTTTGTAACTTTTGGACCAACTGCACATGAATCAGTTTGTTGATGGCTATAATGATTACACAGTGGTCTTTGCTGAATTATATCTGAATTAAAACTGTCATTTTCTCTTAGGCTAAAATGTAATAATGAGGACTTACCAACAAGAATAGCCATTCTCCAAACACATACACCCACACACACACTTACAAAAATTTTTACACAGTATGTTACATTTTGTTGATATATCAAATTTTTTTGTCTTAACAGCAGTAATGCATAAGCTCTTGCACGCTAGCACATTCTTCCTGTATGACAATGTGTTTGTTCCTTGTTTGTTCTGCCATTTGTCTCATTTCACATTCTAGTTAATGACATGATTGCTCTTCTGTGTGCAAGAATTTTTTCTGAGAAGAAATAATTCTCTTGATTTGAAAAAAAATATATTTCTGGCAGGATGGGAACTTCAAACACATATGGTATAAAAAGACTACTATGCCCATAATAGTCTTAATGGACAAAAAATTCCTTCAATTAAAATCACAATCCATTAAGTGCATTCTCCTTTTCTGCCAACAAGCCTTAAAATGAATAGTACACACAATGAAAATGTACACTGATTTTTTGGTAACAATCCATTTAAAATCCTCAGATGAAATAAGTGTTACCATTACGTGATAAAGTGTTTTTCTTATGAGCCAAATTATTCTTTTAAAGAAATTTAAGCTATTTTCTTCTTTGGTGATAAACAGAAAAGTTCAGTAAATCAGTACTACTTTAACCTAGAAAGATATATAAAAGCTGAAACAGATTTGATTGAAGATACATAATCCCAGTATAACTTGTAATGAGAATTGAATATGTGGGTTAATATTTCTTTGTAAAATGAATATGTAAATAACAAGTAAGGAGATTCAACTAAGAACTATTCGGTTGGCACTATTGGCTTTAATGGCAAAGACCACGATTACTTTTGCACCAACCTAATACAATTATAAGGAATAGAGTATCCCACATCTATAGTACACGGTGACTCAATGGCAGCAGTACTGTGTTTAAACCCTAGAAAACAGTCCACAGAAGTAAGAAGAAACAGCCATTGCCACGATTTTCTGGTAAATAACTATAAAATTTCAGTCCCATTAAATTATTCAGTGTCCAATAAGTGCTAAGGAAATAAGTAAGACATGTAAACAAAAAATGCAATACTGTTGTTTAGTTACAAAGCAGATATATATGTACCATGGCAAGACAAAAGAGAAAAAGATCAACTCAGCTGGAGAAGAAAAGGGAAGGGGTCAGGGACAGCTTTACAAAGGAAACAATTTTCAAGTTGGACTTTTGAAAAAATGGGTAGGAGCGCTGCAGGTTAAAGAGGGAAGGAATTCCCCAACAGATGAACCAGTTATGAAACTGCCATAACCCACTTGTGAGCTGTAAGTAATTTATTTTATAATAGTACAGTGATTCCCAAAGTATGGCCTGTAAACCTCTTATTCAGGGGCTCAATGAGATCAAAACTATTTTCTTTTCTTTTCTTCTTTTTCTTCTTCTTCTTTTTTTTTTTTTTTTTTTTTTTTTTTTGAGTCAGAGTTTTGCCATGTGGGCCAAACTGGTCTTGAACTCCTGGGCTCAAGCCCAGACTATTCTCAAGCTCAGCCCTATTCCAGCTATTGTCAAACTCTTCCAAAAAACTGAAGATGGGAGAACACTTCCAAACTTTTATGAAGCCGTCATTATCCTGATACCAAAGCCAGACAAAGGCACCACAAGAATAGAAAACAATAGGCCATATCCTTAATGAATATAGATGCAAAAATTCTCAACAAAATACTAGCAAATCAGGTTTAATTTAACAGCATATTAAAATAATCCTACACTATGATCAAGTGGGATTTATCCCTGGGATATAAGGATCCACCTGCCTCAGGCTCCCAGCACTGGAATTATAGGCGTGAGCCACCATGCCCAGCCAAAACTATTTTCATAATACTACTAAAATATTACTAACAGGGTCTTGCACTGTCACCCAGGCTGGAGTGTAGTGGCACGATCATAGTTCACTATATCCGTGAACTCCTGGGCTCAAGTGATCCTCCTGCCTCAGCCTTCCAAGTAGTTGGGACTACAACTGTGTCACCACACATACCAAACTTTTTATTTTTTGGTGACTGGGTCTTGCTATGTTGCCCAGGCTGATCTCAGACTCCTGGCCTAAAGCAATTCTCCCACCTTGGACTCTCAAAGTGCTGGGATTACAGGCATGAGCCACTATGGCCATCTCCAGTGCACAAGTCTTTAACTTGCTTGGTTAATTTTGTTCCTAAATATTTTATTATTTTTGATGCTATTTTTTGTTAATGGGATTATTTTCTTAATTTCCTTTGGGGACAGTTGTCAGCATATAGAAGGGTAATTGATTTTTGTGTGTTGATTTTGTATCTTGTAACTTTGTCAAATTCATTTATTAGCTCTAATAGTTTTTGTTTGTTCGTTGTTGTTTTGCTGTGTGAAGTGTTCAGGGTTTTCTACATAGAAGATCATGCAAACATACAACTTCACTTCTTTGTTTCCTTCTTGCATGCCTTTTATTTCTTTTTCTTGTCTAATTGTTATGGCTACATCTTCCAATATTATGTTGAATAGAAGTGGTGAGAATAGGCATCCTTGCCTTTTTCCTGATCTTAGAGGGAAAGCTTTCAGTTTTTCCCTGTGAAGTATAATGTTAGTTGTGGGTTTGTCATATTTGATCTTTACTATGTTGAGGTACCTTCCTTCTGTACCTAGTTTATTGCATATTTTTTACACGAAAGGGTGTCAAATTGTGTCAAGTGTTTTTTCTGCATCTATTGAGATGATCATGTGATTTTTAACCTTCATTCTATTAATGTGGTATATCACATTTATGATTTGCATATGTTGAACTATCCTTATATCCCAGGGATAAATCTCACTTGATCATGCTGTAGGATGATTTTAATATGCTGTCAAATCTGGTTTGCTAGTATTTTTGTTGAGAATTTTTGCATCTATGTTCATTAAGGATATTGGCCTATCATTTTCCATTCTTGTGGTGCCTTTGTCTGGCTTTGGTATCAGGATAATGATGGCCTCATAAAAGAGTTTGGAAGTGTTCCCCCATTTTCAGTTTTTTGGATGAGTCTGACAATAGCTGGAATTAATTCTCATTTAAATACTTGGTAGAATCACCAGTGAAGGCATAAGGTCCCGGGCTTTTTCTGCTATTGTTAGGAGGTTTTGATTACGGATTCAGTCTCCTTGTTATTAGTCTGTTCGGGTTTTCTATTTCTTCATGATTCAGTCTTGTTGGATTGTGTGTTTCTAACTTCAGGAGGCCGAGGTGGGTGGATTGCTTGAGCTCAGGAGTTCAAGATCTGCCTGGGCAATATGGTGAAACCCCATCTCTATAAAAATATATATAAATAAAAATTAGCTGGGTATGGTGGCACATGCCTGTAGTCCCAGCTACATAGGAGGCTGAGGTGGGAGGATTGCTTGAGCCGGGAGGTGGAGGTTGCAGTGAGCGTTGATTGTGCCACTCCAGCCTGGGTAAGACAGCAAGAATCTGTTTAAAAAAAAAGTTAAAAAAAAAAAAAAAAAAAAAGAATGTGTGTTTTTAGGAATTTATCCCTTTCTTCTAGGTTGTACAATTTGTTGATGTATAATTATTCATACTAGTACTTATAATCTTTTTTATTTCTGTGGCATTAGTTGTAATGTCTCCTAAAATTCATATGGAAAAACAAAAGACCTAGAGTAGTCAAAGGAATCTTGAGAAAAAAGACCAAAGCTGGAGGCATATTTCCTGATTTTGAAATACATTACAAAGCTACAATAATTTAAAAGTATACTACTGGTATAAAGACAGACATTTAGACCAATGGAACATAATAAAGAGCCCAAAAAGAAATACACGCATATATAGTCAATAGGCCTTTGACAAAGGTGCCAAGAATACACACTGGGAAAAGAACAGTTTCTTCAATACATGGTGTTGACAAAAATGGATATCCCAATGTAAAAGAATGAATCAGACCCCTATCTTACACCATACACAAAAATCAACCCAAAATGGACTGAATTAAATTGATTTAAATTTCTTTAAAAAAATAATTAATTTGGCTTCTAAGAATTTTACAGTTTAAGTTTACAGTTTTTAGTTTACAGTTTCAGGTCTTATATTTAAAGATTAAACATAAGAAACTGAAGCCATAAAATTCCTAGAAGAAAACATAGGGGGAATATTTATTGATATTAGTTTTGGCCATTATTTCTTGGATGTGACGCCAAAAGCACAGGCAACAAAGGCAAAAACAGACAAATGAAACTATGTCAAACTAAAACACTTTTACACCACAAAGGAAATAATCAACAGAACAAAAAGTCTAACTATAGAATGGGAGAAAATATTTGCAACCCATATATATCTTATAATGGGCTAACATTCAAAACATATAAGAAATTCCTGCAACTTGGCCAGTTGTGGTGGCTCAGGCCTGTAATTCCAGCACTTTGGGAGGCCGAGGCGGGCAGATCACCAGGTCAGGAGATAGAGACCATCCTGCCAACGTGGTGAAATCCCACCTCTACTAAAAATAAAAATAAAATAAAAATTCAAAAATTAGCTGGGCATGGTGGCCCTTGCCTATAATCCCAGCTACTCAGAAGGCTGAGGCACGAGGATCGCTTGAGCCAGGGATTTGGAGGTTGCAGTGAACCCAGATCATGCCACTGTACTCCAGCCGGGAGACAGAGTGAGACTCTGTCTAAAAAAAAAAAAAAGAAAGAAAAGAAAAAAGAAAAAAAGAAACTTCCACAAGTCAAAAGAAAATTTGAACTCAAACTGATTTTAAAATGGGCAAAGGGCTTGAATAGACATTTTTCTAAAGAAGGCATATCAATGGTCAACAGTTATCTTAAAAAGGTGCTCAATATCACTAATCACCAGGGAAATGCAAATAAAAACTATAATGAGATATCATTTAATATCTGTTGAGGATGGCTATTATAAAAAAAAAACACAAAAGATAATAAGCATTGGTGAGGATGTGGAGAAATTGGAACCCTTGTTCACTACTTGTGGGAATGTAAAATGTATACATTATGGAAAACAGTATGGAGGTTCCCCCAAAAATTAAAAATGGAACTACCGTATGATCCAGCAATCCTACTTGTGGACATATATCTAAAATAATTGAAACCAATATCTTGAAGAGATATCTGCATTCCCATGTTCATTGCAGCATTACTCACAATAGCTAAGATATGAAAAAAACTCAAATGTTCATCAACAGATGAGCGGATGAAGAAAAGGAGGCCAGGCCGGGCGCTCTGGCTCATGCCTGTAATCCCAGCACTTTAGGCGGCTGAGATGGGCGGATCACGAGGTCAGGAGATGGAGACCATCTTGGTTAACATGGTGAAACCCTGTCTCTACTAAAAATACAAAAACAAACAAACAAAAAAATTAGCTGGGTGTGGTAGCGGGTGCCTGTATTCCCAGCTACTTGGGAGGCTGAGGTGGGAGAATGGCATGAACCCGGGAGGCGGAGCTTGCAGTGAGCCGAGATAGTGCCACTGCACTCCAGCCTGGGCGACAGAGGGAGACTCCGTCTCAAAAAAGTAAACAAACAAACAAACAAACAAACCGAAAAGAAAAGAAAAAAAGGAGGCCAGCCACAGTGGCTCATGCCTATGATCCCAGCACTTTGGGAGGCCAAGGCAGGAAGATCATGAGTCCAGGACTTTGAGACTACCCTGGGCAAGAAAAAGAGACCCCGTCTCTACAAAAAATACAAAAATTAGCCAGGTGTGGTGGTGCACGCCTGTAGTCCAAGCTATTCAGTCGACTGAGGCAGGGGGACTGCTTGAGCGCGGGAGTTTGAGGCTGGGTGAGATATGATTGTGCCATTGCACTCCTGCCTGGGCAACAGAGAGAGACCCTATCTCAATAAAAAAATAAAAAATAAAAAAATTTAAAAAAAAAAGAAGAAAGAAAGAAAGAAAGAGAGAAGAAAGATGTGGCTTATTTAGACAATGGAATATTATTTGGCCTTAAAATAGAAGAAAATCCTGCCATGTGTGACAACATGGATGAACCCGGAGGACATTCTGCTAAGTGAAACAGCCAATCACAAGACAAATACTGCATGATTCTATTTATATGTGGTATCTAAAACAGTCAAGCTTATGGGAGCAGAGACTAGAGTGGTGGTTTCCTGGGGCCAGGGGAAGGGATAAATGGAGAGTTGTTCAATGGGTATAAAGTTTTAGTTATGCGAGATGAGTAAATTCTAGGGATTTACTGCACAATATAGTACCTCTAGTTAACAGTATTATGCTCTTAAAAATTTAAGAAGGTAGACCTCATATTATATATATATATATAAAAGAAACCAGGATACTTTTAGAGGTGGTGGCTATGTCTATACATTTATTGTGATGATAGTTTTATGGGTATATGCATAGGTCCTAACTCATGAAATTGCATACATTAAATATGTACAGTTTTTTGTTTATGTTATGCCTCGATAAATGTCCTTTTTAAGAAGAGTCCTCATTTGTATAATGATGAGCAATAGATAAAGATTTTTTTAAAAGCAAGGAAAAAAAATGCAAAAAACACCTCAGATTTGAGGTCTGCCAGTTTCACTTAAGAATGTCCAAAAAATTTAACTTTATTAAATATTGACCCTTGAGGACTTACTTTTTTAATATTCTGTGTGGTAAAATGGAAGTACACAGAAAGCATGTCTGCCACATACCAAAGAACAATGGTTATCTCCAGAAAAAGCACTTGTACAATTGTTTGAGTTGCCAGCTGGCCTAGCCATTTGCCTCATGGAACACCATTTTCACTTTAAGGACTTACATATGAATTATAGTTATTCAGACTTGGGTATTTAGCAGACACTTTCTCAAAAATGTATGAAGTGGGACTATCACTTCAAGGAAAACAACAGACAGTATTTTTCCCAGTGATAAAATACAAGCTTATAAGTGAAAATCAGAATTTTGGAAAACATATCTACCATTGTGAATCTGATAGCTTCCCAATACTCAAAGATTTTTCTGATGATATTGGTGGTGATATTAGCTTGTGATTTTTTGATAGTGTACAATGAAACATCAACATTTGGAATACCTGCATAACTCAGTGAACCTTTTATTTTCCCCAAAAGACCAATGATGTTACAAAATCACACATGGATAAAAGATGCATACGAAGAGCAAAACAGATTAACAGATTTTCATATGGCAGAGTATAGAAATTACTAATATGGTTTCAGTTTCCACATTGCAACTAACCTTTAAAAATCTCCTCTTTTTCAAGTGTTGGTATAGTATGAAGAATAATGTGCATTATTATCTGAGAAGGCTATTAAAATACTCCTCCTTTTTCCAACTACATTTGTGTGAGGTCAGATTTTCTTCATACAGTGTGACCAAAACAAGATGCCATAAGATTGAAAGTAGAAGCAGATCATCTTTCTTGACCAAACATTGAAGAGATTTGCAAAAAGGTATAGCACATACAATTATGTATAGTACATAACACTTGATAATGATAATAAACAACTATGTTACTGGTTTATGTATTTACTATACTTTTAATCATTATTTTATAGTATACTCCTACTTATATAAATATTTTACAGTTACCTGTGAAACAGCCTCAGGCAGGTCCTTCAGGAGGTATTCCAGAAAAATACATTGTTATAGAAGATGACAGCTCCATGCATATTGCTGTCCCTGAAGACCTTTCAGTAGGACAAGATGTGAAGGTCAACAGCGGTTATACTAATGATCCTGACCCTGTGTAAGATTAGGTAATGTGTGTGTATGACTTGGTTTTTAACAATAATGTTTTAAAAGTAATATAGATATATTTTTTCTACATATATATTTTTTCTATATATATACACATATATATTTTATATATATACACATATATATAGAAAAAAGCTTATAGAATAAAGATATAAAGAAAATATTTTGTATAGCTTATGATGTGTTTGTATTTTAAGCTAAGTGTTATTAGAGAAGAGTCAAAAAGTTCTAAAAAAGTTAAAAGTTTATAAGGTAAAAAGTTACAGTAAGGCGGGAGCAAGATGGCCGAATAGGAACAGCTCCAGTCTCCAACTCCCAGCGCGAGCGACACAGAAGACCGGCGATTTCTGCATTTTCAACTGAGGTACTGGGTTCATCTCACTGGGGAGTGCCAGACGATCGGTGCTGGTCAGCTGCTGCAGCCCGACCAGCGAGAGCTGAAGCAGGGCGAGGCATTGCCTCACCTGGAAAGCGCAAGGGGGAAGGGAATCCCTTTTCCTAGCCAGGGGAACTGAGACACACAACACCTGGAAAATCGGGTAACTCCCACCCCAATACTGCGCTTTAAGCAGACAGGCACACCAGGAGATCATATCCCACACCTGGCCGGGAGTGTCCCACACCCACGGAGCCTCCCTCATTGCTAGCACAGCAGTCTGTGATCTACCGGCAAGGCAGCAGCGAGGCTGGGGGAGGGGCGCCCACCATTGCTGAGGCTTAAGTAGGTAAACAAAGCTGCTGGGAAGCTCGAACTGGGTGGAGCTCACAGCAGCTCAAGGAAACCTGCCTGTCTCTGTAGACTCCACCTCTGGGGACAGGGCACAGTAAACAATAACAAACGCAGCAGCTCTGCAGACGCAAACGACTCTGTCTGACAGCTTTGAAGAGAGCAGTGGATCTCCCAACACGGAGGTTGAGATCTGAGAAGGGACAGACTCCCTGCTCAAGTGGGTCCCTGACCCCTGAGTAGCCTAAGTGGGAGACATCCCCCACTAGGGGCAGTCTGACACCCCACACCTCACAGGGTGGAGTACACCCCTGAGAGGAAGCTTCCAAAGCAAGAATCAGACAGGTACACTCGCTGTTCAGAAATATTCTATCTTCTGCAGCCTCTGCTGCTGATACCCAGGCAAACAGGGTCTGGAGTGGACCTCAAGCAATCTCCTACAGCTACAACCTACAGCTGAGGATCCTGACTGTTAGAAGGAAAGCTATCAAACAGGAAGGACACCTACACCAAAACCCCATCAGTACATCACCATCATCAAAGACCAGAGGCAGATAAAACCACAAAGATGGGGAAAAAGCAGGGCAGAAAAGCTGGAAATTCAAAAAATAAGAGCGCATCTCCCCCGGCAAAGGAGCGCAGCTCATCGCCAGCAACGGATCAAAGCTGGACGGAGAATGACTTCGACGAGATGAGAGAAGAAGGCTTCAGTCCATCAAATTTCTCAGAGCTAAAGGAGGAATTACGTACCCAGCGCAAAGAAACTAAAAATCTTGAAAAAAAAGTGGAAGAATTGATGGCTAGAGTAATTAATGCAGAGAAGCTCACAAACGAAATGAAAGAGACAAAAACCATGGCACGAGAAATACGTGACAAATGCACAAGCTTCAGTAACCGTCTCGATCAACTGGAAGAAAGAATGTCAGCGATGGAGGATCAAATGAATGAAATGAAGCGAGAAGAGAAACCAAAAGAAAAAAGAAGAAAAAGAAATGAACAAAGCCTGCAAGAAGTATGGGATTATGTAAAAAGACCAAATCTACGTCTGATTGGGGTGCCTGAAAGTGACGGGGAAAATGGAACCAAGTTGGAAAACACTCTTCAGGATACCATCCAGGAGAACTTCCCCAACCTAGTAGGGCAGGCCAACATTCAAATCCAGGAAATACAGAGAACGCCACAAAGATACTCCTCGAGAAGAGCAACTCCAAGACACATAATTGCCAGATTCACCAAAGTTGAAATGAAGGAAAAAATCTTAAGGGCAGCCAGAGAGAAAGGTCGGGTTACCCACAAAGGGAAGCCCATCAGACTAACAGCAGATCTCTCGGCAGAAACTCTTCAAGCCAGAAGAGAGTGGGGGCCAATATTCAACATTCTTAAAGAAAAGAATTTTAAACCCAGAATTTTATATCCAGCCAAACTAACTTTCATAAGTGAAGGAGAAATAAAATCCTTTACAGATAAGCAAATGCTTAGAGATTTTGTCACCACTAGGCCTGCCTTACAAGAGACCCTGAAGGAAGCACTAAACATGGAAAGGAACAACCGGTACCAGCCATTGCAAAAACATGCCAAAATGTAAAGACCATCAAGGCTAGGAAGAAACTGCATCAACTAACGAGCAAAATAACCAGTTAATATCATAATGGCAGGATCAAGTTCACACATAACAATCTTAACCTTAAATGTAAATGGACTAAATGCTCCAATTAAAAGACACAGACTGGCAAACTGGATAAAGAGTCAAGACCCATCAGTCTGCTGTATTCAGGAGACCCATCTCACACGCAGAGACATACATAGGCTCAAAATAAAGGGATGGAGGAAGATTTACCAAGCAAATGGAGAACACAAAAAAGCGGGGGTTGCAATACTAGTCTCTGATAAAACAGACTTTAAACCATCAAAGATCAAAAGAGACAAAGAAGGCCATTACATAATGGTAAAGGGATCAATTCAACAGGAAGAGCTAACTATCCTAAATATATATGCACCCAATACAGGAGCACCCAGATTCATAAAGCAAGTCCTTAGAGACTTACAAAGAGACTTAGACTCCCATACAATAATAATGGGAGACTTCAACACTCCACTGTCAACATTAGACAGATCAACGAGACAGAAAGTTAACAAGGATATCCAGGAATTGAACTCATCTCTGCAGCAAGCAGACCTAATAGACATCTATAGAACTCTCCACCCCAAATCAACAGAATATACATTCTTCTCAGCACCACATCGTACTTACTCCAAAATTGACCACGTAATTGGAAGTAAAGCACTCCTCAGCAAATGTACAAGAACAGAAATTATAACAAACTATCTCTCAGACCACAGTGCAATCAAATTAGAACTCAGGACTAAGAAACTCAATCAAAACCGCTCAACTACATGGAAACTGAACAACCTGCTCCTGAATGACTACTGGGTACATAACGAAATGAAGGCAGAAATAAAGATGTTCTTTGAAACCAATGAGAACAAAGATACAACATACCAGAATCTCTGGGACACATTTAAAGCAGTGTGTAGAGGGAAATTTATAGCACTAAATGCCCACAAGAGAAAGCAGGAAAGATCTAAAATTGACACTCTAACATCGCAATTAAAAGAACTAGAGAAGCAAGAGCAAACACATTCGAAAGCTAGCAGAAGGCAAGAAATAACTAAGATCAGAGCAGAACTGAAGGAGATAGAGATACAAAAAACCCTCCAAAAAATCAATGAATCCAGGAGTTGGTTTTTTGAAAAGATCAACAAAATTGACAGACCACTAGCAAGACTAATAAAGAAGAAAAGAGAGAAGAATCAAATCGACGCAATTAAAAATGATAAAGGGGATATCACCACCGACCCCACAGAAATACAAACTACCATCAGAGAATACTATAAACACCTCTATGCAAATAAACTGGAAAATCTAGAAGAAATGGATAATTTCCTGGACACTTACACTCTTCCAAGACTAAACCAGGAAGAAGTTGAATCCCTGAATAGACCAATAGTAGGCTCTGAAATTGAGGCAATAATTAATAGCCTACCAACCAAAAAAAGTCCAGGACCAGATGGATTCACAGCTGAATTCTACCAGAGGTACAAGGAGGAGCTGGTACCATTCCTTCTGAAACTATTCCAATCAATAGAAAAAGAGGGAATCCTCCCTAACTCATTTTATGAGGCCAACATCATCCTGATACCAAAGCCTGGCAGAGACACAACAAAAAAAGAGAATTTTAGACCAATATCCCTGATGAACATCGATGCAAAAATCCTCAATAAAATACTGGCAAACCGGATTCAGCAGCACATCAAAAAGCTTATCCACCATGATCAAGTGGGCTTCATCCCTGGGATGCAAGGCTGGTTCAACATTCGCAAATCAATAAACATAATCCAGCATATAAACAGAACCAAAGACAAGAACCACATCATTATCTCAATAGATGCAGAAAAGGCTTTTGACAAAATTCAACAGCCCTTCATGCTAAAAACGCTCAATAAATTCGGTATTGATGGAACGTACCTCAAAATAATAAGAGCTATTTATGACAAACCCACAGCCAATATCATACTGAATGGGCAAAAACTGGAAAAATTCCCTTTGAAAACTGGCACAAGACAGGGATGCCCTCTCTCACCACTCCTATTCAACATAGTGTTGGAAGTTCTGGCTAGGGCAATCAGGCAAGAGAAAGAAATCAAGGGGATTCAGTTAGGAAAAGAAGAAGTCAAATTGTCCCTGTTTGCAGACGACATGATTGTATATTTAGAAAACCCCATTGTCTCAGCCCAAAATCTCCTTAAGCTGATCAGCAACTTCAGCAAAGTCTCAGGATACAAAATTAATGTGCAAAAATCACAAGCATTCTTATACACCAGTGACAGTCAAACAGAGAGTCAAATCAGGAATGAACTTCCATTCACAATTGCTTCAAAGAGAATAAAATACCTAGGAATCCAACTTACAAGGGATGTAAAGGACCTCTTCAAGGAGAACTACAAACCACTGCTCAGTGAAATCAAAGAGGACACAAACAAATGGAAGAACATACCATGCTCATGGATAGGAAGAATCAATATCGTGAAAATGGCCATACTGCCCAAGGTAATTTATAGATTCAATGCCATCCCCATCAAGCTACCAATGAGCTTCTTCACAGAATTGGAAAAAACTGCTTTAAAGTTCATATGGAACCAAAAAAGAGCCCGCATCTCCAAGACAATCCTAAGTCAAAAGAACAAAGCTGGAGGCATCACGCTACCTGACTTCAAACTATACTACAAGGCTACAGTAACCAAAACAGCATGGTACTGGTACCAAAACAGAGATATAGACCAATGGAACCGAACAGAGTCCTCAGAAATAATACCACACATCTACAGCCATCTGATCTTTGACAAACCTGAGAGAAACAAGAAATGGGGAAAGGATTCCCTATTTAATAAATGGTGCTGGGGAAACTGGCTAGCCATAAGTAGAAAGCTGAAACTGGATCCTTTCCTTACTCCTTATACGAAAATTAATTCAAGATGGATTAGAGACTTAAATGTTAGACCTAATACCATAAAAATCCTAGAGGAAAACCTAGGTAGTACCATTCAGGACATAGGCATGGGCAAAGACTTCATGTCTAAAACACCAAAAGCAACGGCAGCAAAAGCCAAAATTGACAAATGGGATCTCATCAAACTAAAGAGCTTCTGCACAGCAAAAGAAACTACCATCAGAGTGAGCAGGCAACCTACAGAATGGGAGAAAATTTTTGCAATCTACTCATCTGACAAAGGGCTAATATCCAGAACCTACAAAGAACTCAAACAAATTTACAAGAAAAAAACAAACAACCCCATCAAAAAGTGGGCAAAGGATATGAACAGACATTTCTCAAAAGAAGACATTCATACAGCCAACAGACACATGAAAAAATGCTCATCATCACTGGCCATCAGAGAAATGCAAATCAAAACCACAATGAGATACCATCTCACACCAGTTAGAATGGCGATCATTCAAAAGTCAGGAAACAACAGGTGCTGGAGAGGATGTGGAGAAATAGGAACACTTTTACACTGTTGGTGGGATTGTAAACTAGTTCAACCATTATGGAAAACAGTATGGCGATTCCTCAAGGATCTAGAACTAGATGTACCATATGACCCAGCCATCCCATTACTGGGTATATACCCAAAGGATTATAAATTATGCTGCTATAAGGACACATGCACACGTATGTTTATTGCAGCACTATTCACAATAGCAAAGACTTGGAATCAACCCAAATGTCCATCAGTGACAGATTGGATTAAGAAAATGTGGCACATATACACCATGGAATACTATGCAGCCATAAAAAAGGATGAGTTTGTGTCCTTTGTAGGGACATGGATGCAGCTGGAAACCATCATTCTTAGCAAACTATCACAAGAACAGAAAACCAAACACCGCATGTTCTCACTCGTAGGTGGGAACTGAACAATGAGATCACTTGGACTCGGGAAGGGGAACATCACACACCGGGGCCTATCATGGGGAGGGGGGAGGGGGGAGGGATTGCATTGGGAGTTATACCTGATGTAAATGACGAGTTGATGGGTGCAGCACACCAACATGGCACAAGTATACATACGTAGCAAACCTGCACGTTGTGCACATGTACCCTACAACTTGAAGTTTAATAATAATAAATAAATTAAAAAAAAAAATAAGTGAAATATTCAAAAGATTAAAAAAAAAAAAAAAAAGTTACAGTAAGGCTTGGTGCAGTGGCCCATGCCTGTAATCCCAGCAACTGGAGAGGTTGAGGTGGGGGGATTGCTTGAGGCCAGGAATTCAAGTCTGCAGTGAGACATGATCATGCCACTGCACTCTAGCCTGGGTGACCAAGTGAGACACCAACTCAAAAAAAAAAAAAAAAAAGGTTACAGTAAGCTAAGGATACTTTACTGTTGAAGAAACTTTTTTTTGTAAATTTAGTATAACCTAAGTGTACAGTGTTTATAAAATGTTCAGTAGTGTACAGTAATATCCTAGGCCTTCACACTCACTCGCCACTCACTGACTCACACCCAGAGCAACTTCCCGTCCTGCAAGCTCCGCTCATGTTAAGTGTCCTATATAGGTGTACTGTTTTATATCTTTTATGCCATATCTGTACCTTTTCTATGTTTATATCCACAAATACTTACCACTGTGTTACAACTGCCTACAGTATTCAGTACAGTAACATGTTGTACAGGTTTGTAGCCTAGGAGCAATAGGCTATACCATACACCCTAGGCATGTAGTAGCCTATACCATCTAGGTTTGTATAAGTACATTTTGTGATATTTGCGTAATGACAAAATCACCTAAGGATTCATTCTCAAAATGTATCTCTATCATTAAGTGACACAAGACTGTATTTGCCTGTCTCCTTTCACTTACCATAATGTTTTTTGACGTTCACATATGTTGTATCATGTATCAGGAATTTGTCATTTTTATTGCAGAATGGTATTCTCTTCTATACATGTGCAACATTTTATTTATTCACCAGTTGATTGACATTTGTGTAGTATACACATTTTAACTATTAAGAATAATGCTGTTACAAACATCAACATACAAATCTTTGTGTTTCATTTTAAAAAATGAAAATATGGTTTCATTTTAAAAAATCAAAATATGGTTTCATTTTTTTGGGATAGATTCCTAGGAGCAGAATTGCTAAGTAGTATGGTAAATATATATTTAACTTATAAAAAAACTGCGAACTTTTCCAAATGGCTGTTATAGTCCCACTAGCAATGTATGGGAGTTCCAGTTTCTCCACATCCTTGCCAACATTTGTTATCGTCTTTTTGATTATAGCAATTCTAGTGAGTGTAAGGAGGTATTTCATTGTAGTTTTCATTTGCATTTCCCTAATGACTAATGATGTTGAGTATCTTTCCATGTTCTTATTGGCTATTCCTGTATGTTGTTTAGTGAAACATTTAGTCAAATATTTTGCTCATTTTTAAATTGGATTTTTCTTATTGAATTTTAAAAGTTCTTTATATAGTCTAGATACAAGTTATTTGGGAGATATATAATTTGGCCATATGTTGTCCAAGTCTGTGGCTTGTCTTTTCATCTACTTAATGAAAACAAATTGTCTTTAAAAGCACAAATTTTTTAAATTTTTATAAAGTATAATTTATCAATGTATTTTTATTGATATTTTAGTTGATTTGATATCAAGAAAAATTTATTTACCCCAGGGTCACAAAGATTTTTCTCCTGCATTCTTTCAAAATTTTTATCTCTTACATTTAGGAATATGATCTATTCTGGGGAAAATTTTGTGTTTCATGTAAGATAATTTCCTCACTGAATTGCCTTGGTGCCCTTGTTGAAAAATCAGTTGACAATAAACATATGGACTTATCTATAAACTCCTAATTTTTTCACATTGATCTCTATGTCTGTCCTGATGTCAATACCACACTGTCTTAATTACCAACATATTTTGAAATTGAGAAGTGTAAGTCCTCCAACTTTGTTCTTATAAAAATTATTTTGCCATGTATCCTTTGCTTTTCCTAAGCTAAATTTTAGGATCAGCTTGTCAATTTCTACAAAAACCTAGGGGATTTTGATATGGATTGTGTTGAATCCATTGATGTATTTCAGGAAAATAGACAACTTAA